>NC_142504.1:4836495-5138856 GCF_057876585.1 Rhinolophus sinicus
GCGATTACACAAAGCACTTTAAATGTTAAGACTGAGCTTAGTGAAAAGCAGACAACGTTAGCAGGCAGTCTGGGATGCTAAACGTGCCATCCCTGCTGCCTCAGGTCCAGTTTTCCTAGCGTCGACACCTTGAAATGGCACTGCTGTTCCGAGGACAGCGAGGACTCACTGAGCCTATTAGCTTCACGGTGCTGGGGGCCGAACGAATCAGGAAGGAGACAACACAACAGAGTGTTCCTCCTCGTCCTGCTCTGTGTGCCAGGTTCTCCAACTTGCAGTCGCAAGGCACCAACGTCACTTTTAATTAAATCTACTCCTCAACGCTCTCTAATTACAAGTCTAGGACTCCAAAACACACATGATTGCTTCAAAAGCATGAAAAGACCATATTCATCAGAGAAACAGGCCCCGGGAATGGTTTCCTGTTAGCCAAGTAGTCTACAAATTCGAGAAGGTGCAACGCTCATGGAGTGACTTGCCAAAGGGAACACCCATTGGGAACACAGGTTGGAAACAGGATCCAAATGCAAACTCCCGAGAAAGTCAGCGAATGGGGTGGTGCGCTCTGAACGGGTGCTAACTTGTAATGAAGTACATCGCAGAGATAACATCAGGGGATCTAGCCTCTCTCCCCCAGTCAATGACAGACAATGCAGTCCTCAGGGTGAATAATGTAAAAGGAACCAAATGTCTGGAAGTGTGTCTGCCACGAGTTAGAAATGTGTCATAGCAGCGATTGGATACAAATATAACAGGATGGTCCCTTTGGGGGTTTCAGATTCCTAAGAAGTAAGATCATGTCACACTTAGCATGTCCTGGCCATCGGACACATTTTAGCCTTTGAGCCACGTAAGTCTCGAGAGTAGAAAAGGATAGCACATTCGGTTACGGCATGCTCAACGTAAAGTCACGAAATCTCCCAATTAAAGAAAAATGGACAAATATTCACATGTAAACTTTTCACAGGGTGTGAAATGGTCATTTATCTTTAAACCGGTTTGGAGAAAATCATCTCAGCATCTATTGGAGCAACTGAAATATGAGTAAATAAAAAACAAAAGAGATGAAAAACAGAAAAGAAATAAAATATGAGTCAAGTATTCAGGGCGGAGCTCTGGAGATGGAGTTTGCAGGGACTATAATTTCTTTTGGTGTTAAATAGAGATAGGGCACGGCTAAATAAAAACCAGCATTTTAAGTAACTTCCTGTCAGCGCCATTTCATTTCAAAGGCCACCCGCTGAATCAAGTCTCAGCAGACCAGTCTTGGCCTTCTAAGTATCTGCCAGTACAAGTCTTTGTCTTCCTGTCCAATCCCAAGCGTCTGAGCTTGACAGTTGGTCTGGGCTCCTCAATTACATACCACCGTATACGTATCTTGGTATCTGGACCAGTTCCTTACATGACTTGTATTATCACCTGTGTTTTTCCACAGAGCAAAGCACATGGCCAAAGCTTGAAGAGGGCTTCCTGAGTTAGAATCACGGAAAACATTCACGGTCATCAGAGACCTCCCATTAACCTGTGAGAAGTTGGAAAAATAAACACAGCCCTACAAGATTTGGAGAAGTGAAACTGGGGGCCAAAGCACAGGTCAACTACCCCCTTGGGCCATGGTGCACACCTTCTGGGTTATGGGGCATTCTTCCGTATGCAGAACCCAATCTGGCCGCACAGGTCCCATGCCCACCTCACAGGGCCACCGCAGAACAAGCCTGCCCTTTCAATGTCTGAATGGTTCTCATGGCTTCCTGCGTTTTTCTCTTCTCCAGGAAAGCAGGCCCAGCCTGGGAACAATCTTGGTTTCCTTCGCTCTCGTTTCCACATGTACTGCAGCCTCAGAGAGTTAACATTTGTAGCAACCAGAACAGGGCTGATTCCTAATGAAGTTTCCATCAACTAAACCTTCCAAGCTATTCTCAGTCAGTTCTGTCTTCCCATCCTCCACGGGTACAGTTGGGCTGGGGAACACAAATACAGGATCTGACAGCTACTCATCGCAAGATTGACATGTATGAAACCCGGCCCATCACTTTAGCCGGTCAGGGCTTTTTGGAGCCTCATTCTGTCACTCACGGCATTCACTATTTCTTCTAGTTTTCTGTCATTTAAATGAAGAATCTGAGTCAAGTTTTGTTGAAACCCAGGAATGCTGAATACTACCCACCAGTCCTCCTGCTTCAGTGATCCCACAGCAGCTCACTTAGCCCGGCAACGTCCCGAAACTCCACAGTTACAGTCAGATAGACGTGAAGCCTGGGTCTGAACACAGAGTCCTGTGCCCTAAAGCTGTAATCCCAAACCCAAGATCTTTCCCAAGTCCCGTAAGCTGCTTGGAGTAAGAAAACCAAAGGAAGAGAAAGAGAGGCCAGCCAACAAAGTGAGTCCCGACGCGGCTGCATGGGACGTCAGAGAGACCAGGAGGGTACCAGACTGAAAGGAAGGCTAGGCAGGAAGGGAGGTGCACCCAGGCACAGGCACGTGACCCCACCCACCACTAGGTGGCGCCCGATCAGTGTCCTAGGCTGGTCAATCCGATCAGTTCACCGCCTGGATGAAAAGAAAGGGCAAATGAATCGTATGGCATTTGATTTATATATTAATTGAAAAAGAAAAAGAAAGAAGAAATGGATCCAAGACCCCCCTCTTCCTGTAACTTGTGAATATGGTTGCTACAGCATGCCCATCATAGTTTATCCAAAATGAATAATAGCATATTGATGACGGAGCCAATGGTGAATTCCACCAAAGGCCTTCCTTCCATGTTGCTATTTTATCAATCGCAATTTTATAGGTACAGCTATCACAGCAGTTACAAATCCACCTAAGCGGCCTGTTTATTTAGACCAGAATTCCCTATCTTATCGGCTGAGATATTGAGTGAGACGATATCAATGTCTCCCCGAAACGCAAGACACACTGCCAAGTCACAGATCTTCCAATCCTATGGTCCTGTTGAAAAAAAATAAGCCAAACGTCACAGAGCATTAGAAAGGCAAACCCAAATTAGTTCCAGATGGTCACAAAACAGCCCTTCAATAACCTCCTCTAAAGGAGCCCCTGAAGCCTTCAGAGGTCCCACCACTCTGGCCACTTCCCTAAGTGATGAGCCTAGTGTTCCCACATGTCCTTGAAAAACCTCAGCTTGGTGGGCTACTTGCTTCCTACGCATATCGACGTCCTGGGTATTCCCTCCTCTTCCCTCTAAAGCAGGTCATCTGTGACCTTTGTAACATTTCAGACTTTCCGCTGTTAAAAAGGAGCCCCAAATGGAGTCACTTGTGTTAAGCCCATGTCACCAACTTGAAACTTAACCCCTCGCCTGACTGCAGCTTCCGCCTGTCCCAGAAAGCAATCTGAAGCCGTTCATCTGGAATGTCCTGGGCAGCACTGGTGAGGTCATCGGGCTGGTAGATCCACCCCCTTCCCCAAAGAAAGGTGACCTTGCCCGAACTAATCCACTCTTGGCTAGAAACTTCCTTTTTTCCGCCCCCTTCTGCCTAGAAGAGCCTTCCATTCTGTACAGCTCCTTGGAGCTCCTTTCTATTTGCTAGATGGGATGCTGCCCGATTCATGAATCATCGCATAAAGCCAAGTGGATGGTTAAATTCACTCAGTTGAATTTTGTTTTTTAACACCACTAAGTCCCTGAAGCACTCTTTCCTTCCAGATGCATGTCAGTGAGTCACAGCAATCTCTGTACTGATATGGAATCTATCACCCTAAAATCTCTTACACATCACCAAGTCCACCTTCCTACAATAAGCTTTTCTATTCTATTATCTAATGTCACTATTTATTTTCCGCCTTATTATGGCATAACTTGGCAGATCATACATTTAGCCTTGCCTGTATGTCTCCAACCTCCCATGGAAAAGCTCCCCATTTCAGTGAGGCAACAAGAGCCCCCCGGCCCCACCCAGAACCCTTTACCTGTGGACAAAACTCAAACAGGCAAGCAGGAAGAAGCCCTGCCCCTTCGAGTGGTCACCCTCGGAGATGAGCCCTCTGGAAAGCAGTGGTTCCCAACAGAATTACTGGGCAGTTTTTAAAAAATACCTATGCCTGCTGGTTGGGAGCCACTGCTCAGGTAGCTCTCGTGCACAGCCAGCTTCGGAAACTAAGACCTAATTTGGAGGGCTCCTGCCTGTTAGCCTTCTCTTGGCACCCAGCAGGGACCTTTTGGGGATGGGGCTATGTTTTGACTTTTCTGATCATTTTTTTTAAGTTTTATTGAAATATAATTGATACACAAGAACTGCATATACTTATTATGTACAATTTGATGAGTTTGGACATATGCAAACACCTGTGACCCTTTCATCACAATCAAGGTAACAGACATACTCTGAATAGTTTCCATGTTGTAGACCTGCGAGAAAAAGACTTTTGCAAAAAAGAACATTCATCTCTCCAGTAACAGGTTTTAGACCTTTGATCTGTCTGTCAAGTCAAACACTTCAGACCTGAGGGTGAATCGATGGTTTGTTCTGTCAACTTCAGTTGACAATTCCAATGGCAGAACCTTCTCCTTCCTGGTCTGACTTGGTTTCTCCACCTGTCTATTGAGACATCTGCTCATATTTTGATGACCTTTTTACTGTAATCTGGCCTACACACCCCAAGCTCAGACACCTCTGTGCTCATAAGGTGGGACCACAGCGGCTCTGATGAAGCCCTGACCTCGAGATTTGAGGATGGGGTGGGGTGGTTGCCATGTGAGTCATTCCTGCAGACACGCCTTTTACCAGAAAACATCTCAAATTTGAATAAATCAAAAGTGGCTGTACTGAGGGGTGGACAGGGGATTTGCCTAGGGAAATTTTACTCTTGTTTCTACTATGTGACAAAGCATTACAAATGCTTACTATAAGCCCTAAAGTTAATAAACCAAATGGGTCACACAGTGTGCATTTCCTCGCCGTTTTAACTCCTGCCTCAGAGCCCAGATGCACCCAAAGTTAAAGTGAGGAGATGAGCTAAGATGGACTGAGAGGCTTTTAAACTACTGCTGGCTTCGCTGACTCCAGGTTTTGACACTCAGCCTTGTGTTTCCGGGGTAGAGGTTTCTTCTCTTTTCTCCTTTCAGTAAATTATTGATCATTAAAAATCAGCACCACTTAACTCTATCCTGGAAATCAAGAAATTTTATCCTTCTAGTTTAGGGTTGATTAACTCTCTGATTGAAAAAAATAAATTCTGAAAAAAATAAAAATAAAAAAATAATAAAATTCTGGCCATAATAGCGATGTAGCATGAAAAATGGAAAACAGAAGTCCTTGATCCTGTGATCACATAGAATTTAAATATGATAATAAATTTCATTTCATTGAAATAACAGAAGACTGGCAAATACAAATGGAATGATACGAATTTGGCCATGAGATCTGGAAAGCAGACAGATTCTGGTACCCCTGCGCTCAAAAATCTGGGAAATTAGATTCTGGTTGATACCTGGCTTACTTTCTGAATTTTACTTTTACTTGAGTTGGTTAACTCTTATTATTTGTACACTCAGAACTCTTAAATCTACATCCTGTCTCTGGACTCGCTCCTGCAAAAGCGAAGCTCCCACTGCCCACACTTCCTGGCTGTTCCGTAAGCTTCCAGCTCAACACACACACAGCTGACGCCCTCCGCTCCCTCTTTGGCTCACCCCTCCCTGCATGCTCTTCTCATGGTCTGTCTCATTGCCTGGCCGGCCAGAACCCCCTGAGCTACTGACTCCCTCTCCCCCCACAATGGTCTTCCTGTGAAATACTGTGCCTGCCCACCGCCTCGTCCCTCAGCCCCATCCCCACTCCAACAGTCAGAGCCTCCAGCCTCCACGTCCCCTCCAAGTGCGGCCCTGCCAGCCTTTGAAAGACAGGCGGATGCCACGGCCTCCCTCTGCAGAGGGAAGTCTCAGCTCCTCAGAAGTCCATTCAAGACCCTTCTCAGCGAGTCTCACCTTCTTTCTCCATCTCACCTCCTGCCCTCTGCCAGGCATCCATCAGGACAAAGGAGCAAGGGTTGGGGAGAAGGCTATGGGGAGGAATGCACAGTGGAGGACCCGGCCCCACCCATCACCCCTTTCCACCCGGCGCATCTGGAGGAGAGCTAGGCACCCGGAGACAGCTGACCTCGCACAGACAGAACGCTCCATCAAGCCCAGGGTCTGACCACAGGGCCGGGGCGGGGGTGGGGGGGGCACACAGTGTCTGCTGACCGGCAGAGGTGGCCTGTGTCCCAGGGCCCCTAGAACCAACTGATCTTGGCCTTGCCGACTCCAGCAGCCACGTAGGGCAGCCCCGCAGGCACTGGCTGTACGAAGCCTGTTTCGGGATCTTGCTCTGACACCTGTGAACAACACTTCATCCACTCACACCATTAATTATTCACAGCAGAGAAATGAGCCCAGAGAGACACAATCAAGCAGGGTAACGCGAGTACTTTACAAGAAGTTTCACACTCCAACCGGAGACTTGGGAATAAGGTCTGGAAAGGACCTGGTCAAAATCAATAGCCAGAGAAGGGCAGTACTGGACGGAATGATCTCTGCCCAGAGCTGGACACACGCTGCTGCTGGACAAGCCATGGACCGTGGGCTCCCGCAGGGCGGGCCCCACCTCCATCACCTTTACTTACCGTCCCTACACGCTCGCTCCCTCCTCCTTCAGTGGTGGTGTGGAAGTAACTGGTACTCCAAAAACGCCGGAGGAATAATGCGTGACCCTGCTGGGTATATGCCTTAGTTCTGTTTCGTGTGCCCCAGCTTCCCTTCACACCTGACCAAACGCTTTCCACACATCTGTTCCCGCCTGCTCTCTCCTTAGAGCCAGGCAGTGTGTGGGTTTCCTCGAGTCTCAGTGCAGCTGACGTCAGAAGTTCCCCCACATTCTCGCCTCCAATTGTACTTACATCTGAACCAAAAACTACACGAAGTGAGACAACAGAACACCCAGGAGCCAAATGCCCAGCCGCTGTTCCATCCATATGGCACCCAGAGATGTGACCCAGTTGTGAACAAGACCCCTGAAGAAGCTGCCAGCCCAGGCTGAACCAGGGCTGAGAGGCCCTCAATGTGAGGTTCTTCCACCTCTGTCAACGTCGCAGAAGGCCTGAGGTTCCTGGTCCCCCACAGTTGGAAACTCACTGAGACCTCGTGCCCAGTACAGACTTGGCACCAGGTCACCTGTCTCCTGCTTTTGCCTCCCAAGCCTCCCACCTCCACTCTGGCAGACACATGTCCTGCCGTGGATGGTGGCTGTGGGCAGGAGAGCCTTAGGGACAAGCTGCAGAGTCATGGGCCACAAATCTCAGCAGAAAGGGTGACATTTTTTATACACAGAAGAGACACTGCTCCTGATCTGAGAGGCCCCCAGTGCCCACAAAGGGGTCGGTTATGGTCATGGCAGTGCCCACTTAGGCACCACGGAGCCCCCGTAACCTCTGGATACCACAGACAAGCTGGGAAGGGCCTTCCCAGAATCACCAAGAGCAAGAAAGAAAAACCCTAAAATTGGTATAGAACCACAAAAGACCCCAAATAACCAAAGCCAGCTTGTGAAAGCAGAACAAAGAATATCACAGTTTGTGATTTCCACGCTATAGTAATAAAAACAGTGTGGCACTGGCATACATACAGACACATTGACCAATGGGATAGAATAGAGAGCCCAGAAATAAACCCCCACGTGTACGGTCAACTAACAGTTGACAAGGGAGCCAAGAACACCCAAGGCAGAAAGGACAGTCTCTTCAACAAACGGTGTTGGGAAAACCGGATCACCACATGCAGAGAAATGAAACAGGACCCCGTCTCACACCACTCACAAAAATCAACTGAAAATGGATCCAAGACTTAAACATAAGACCCGATACCGTAAGACTCCTGGAAAAATAAATATAAGGAAGAAGCTCTTCCACACTGGCAGCGTGGCACTGATTTTTTTCAGTATTCTGATAAGAGAGTGACCGTACATTTTAGTTTTCAGGACCCTTCCCCTCCTTATCGGTAGAGAAGGGACTCCAAACCAGCAGGCCTGAGGGACAAGGACAGGGTCTGCCTTTGTCTTCTCCGTCGATGCAAAGAGACTTTCAAAGTAAGTCATGAATCAGTAAATGAATAAAGGAACTGGTGACCAAGAAACCAGGGACCAGCAACGACCTCCTCCTCCCCAGCCTCTGAAAACCCCGACGTGGTTCATCAGCTGACTTGCAAACCAACCCGAGAAAGACCCGTGTGCACAGAAGACACGGTGGAGCCCCAGTGGCAGCAGAAGTAGCACCGAGGAACCACAGCGACCAAGGCAATGTGTCGTGCTGAGAAGAACGGAACGATTTCATCTCCCTGTTGGCCCATACCTGTTTTTCTTCAACCTGACAAGCCTGTAATTAGAGTCAGTCTTCATTTTCCAAGGGGGTTCTGTCTTTTCGCAGCAGCAGAGGTGTTCTGCCGACACTTCCACTATGGGGGCGTTCAGGACTAGTGTTTAATAATAACACAAAACCAAGGCAGGAAAATTGCCCGTTGCCCTGTGCTTTGTCCCCACTCGCAGTCAAGCCACCTGCTCCTGCTACACTTGTCTCATCAAGGTTAGAAACTCCCCAAGAGTGACAGGTAAGAAAAATGTACGTATTGGCCAATTAAGTAATCAACCTCTGGGCTACTATTACATATTCCCTGTCCAATCTCCCTACATGCTAGAATATACACTGTTTCTGCTGTGACATGATTAGATGCCTATGGGAAAAAAATCTCATGTTTTGCGAACTTCAACACTAAAAATAACAGAGTATGGGGGGAAAATTGGTTCGGGACATTCCATGTAAAACCTATGGGGCTTCAAAACACAATCAAAAACAACAATTGGTAACCTGGAAAATTAATCTGACCACCTGGGCAGGTGGCTCAAGAACAGCCAGTGATGAACACAGCAGGTATTAAAAACACGTACAAATGGAGGGGAATGTACCAATGCTTTAGTTAGAGCAAGACTGGCAGGCGCTGAGGGCACAGAAAGAGCCACGCAAAGCTGTGACTGCACCTGTTTGGTGAGGGGACCCACAGCCAGGCAATCAGAGACAGCGCGCGCACACACACACACACACACACATACACACTCACACACTCACAGCAGCTCAGCAGGGACGTTTTCCTGCTCAAGTTCAAAATTCTATGCCCACTTATTTCTCTTGCTCCTTGGCCCAGGAAGATCTAAGTACCCCAACACAATGTTGGCCTTGCTCGCATATCTTGCCCCTGTGCCCCATCACGTACGCGCTAACACACATCACCAGAGACGGCACCCACTATTTCAGTGTCCTCAACGTCACGTGCCTGAGCAGGCTGAGTGTCCTTAGGGAGGACAGTGAGCAGAGGCGGGGAAAACCAAGGGTGAAGGCCTCCTGAGATAGGGCGTTCTCCATCCCATAATCAGCCCTATTAACTACAAAAGAAACAGCTCCCGGAGAAAGACGTGACCAACAGACAAGTGCAAACACTTACATGTAATATGTTGGATAGAGTCCTTCAAAATACCAGCAATGTTTTTTAGCCTCCGTGCTCTGCAAAGAGAAGAAGAAACACCTGGTCAGTGGTATGTTCTCTGCACATTGTTGAGACGCTCTCACAAAAAGGAACAAAGAAGGACGAGTGGCTAGAACTTCAAGTGTGAAAAGCAGGGGACTTGGGAGCAACGATTAATTAGAAGGAGATTCACCCCATTGTGATTTTGTAGCTGTTTTATAAAAGGGGGAAAAATAGGAAAACATCTCTTTCCCTATTATTTTTCTAGCCTTTCACATCTCTGAATACACTGGGGTGACCAATTTATCTAAAAGGTAAATTAAAGACAATCCATTTATTTAAATGCACATGGTATTCAGATATCCAAAGAATGTTAGAAACAAACTATTACAAAGATTTCCATTTCCCTCCAATTTTCATTTTCGAAAGACATTTCCCATCGTTTCAACCTTCCTAGATCTTTATATTTCAGAATATTGTAAAAGCCCTATTCAAATCACTGATCCCCAGTGGGGACCTGTGTCTGCCAGACCCTAAGCCAGGGGTCACTCGTCAGCATGGTGGTGTTCCTTGCCCGCTCTCATTCCAGGGATGAGAAAGAGGAAGCAGGGGGGCAAAGAAAGGCAATGGGAGTCTCCTCTGTGCTTTCCAAGGAAGTCAGACACTGGACATCCCGAGGGTAGGGCAGAGCAGGTGTGAAGCCATCCCACTGGCTGGACAACTCACACGTGTGAGAGCAAGCCACAGGCGCCAGCCACTGTGTGAGACCCCTAAGCAGAAACGCTCTGCCCTGTCTGAACTAGTCTTCTAAAATTATTCCACTCATGCCATCACTGTTCGACAACTGCACAACTCCCTACCTCCATGAGCGAGTGCACCGGCCGGACTGTATATAATGCCTGTGAAACAGCAATGGTACAAAGCCACCAGCAGCAGGACAACAGGAAAGGCACAGTGACGACAAAGCTTTCTTTGAGCAAAGCAGGGCTAACTGTCCTGCCCAAGCACCGCCCTTCTTCCCACCCCAGCGCCCTGGGACCTGGCCAGGGCTGCTAGCTCCTCGGCCTTTCTAGCAGGGGTACAGCAATGCCCTCCTGCCCAGAACGGACCCCAAATCTATAGCAGGATGCCCATGGAGAGGTGAGTGCAAGTGTTGTGTTACGCTGGCTAAATTGGATGGGTTAAGAAAAGCGTGAGAAAAAGTTTTGTTTTGTTTTTAAATGCTTTAAAAGCTTTCAGAAGCACATGAAGCAGTATAAAGTAACCCAGGTTTATTTGTGGAAGATGAGTTTAATTTAGACTGTGTTAGCTCCTGTCGGGTTCAAGAAATGAAGTTCAGACAGCTGAAGGAACCGATTTATTTTGGCAAATAGCAACTGCAGGTCTCTGTCCCCAATTACAATTCATTTCACTAGTCTTCTATGATAAGCTGATAAACTGGGTCTTTCTTCAAGGTGGCATTTTAGAGGTTTCCTCTTTACTCTCCATCGCTGCTAGAGACAGGCACACGCTCTTGAAACTTGACACTGAAGCTCCACACACACAATCAACAACCAGCCTCCTCTAATGCTGCCTTCGAAGCTCAGGGAACACCAGAACTCAACCTGAAACCCCTTCTGCTGCCTTGGCCACTGCTACAGGTATAACCAAGGCAGCAGCACAGACCCAGGGCACAGACCCAAGGCGAGGCCGGTGGCGCGGGTGGTGCAGGAGGGAAGCCCCGACCTACCACAGCCGCCTACCACGGGGTTTCCTTTAGTTTACGGTTCCCTAATCTGAAGCACCACTCGTTTGAGACCCCAGTACCACATCTCCTCACTCTTAAAATAACACGGAGCATGGATTCACCTAGGTTTTTCCCTTGGTGAATATTTGGAATACCATTTTATAGATTAAAAAGCTGGGGCCCCCAATGGGTGTCTTGCTCAAAGTCACAAGGTTTCTTTACGGCGACAAAATGAACAACCCTGGGCATTTTCCCCTAGACTAATTAACATTACTCCGAGGAACCGTCTCTGCCCACCTCCAGCTCCCCTGTATGTCCTGTGACTACAGGATGGCGGAAGAGGACCAGACGAGACATCAGGAAGCCACTGCTGCCTCTGCGGTTGGCAGACTCAGGGGAAGGCAGCTCTCTCAGCTTGGATCTCCTCAACGCTCAGCTGCCCACATCGGGGGTGAGTGTGCACATACACAGGTGTGTGTGTGTGTGTGTGTGTGTGTGTGTGTGTGTGACTCTAAGGGGGGGATGAGCTACACCAGAGTAACAAAGGCACTGAACTGTTACTACAGCACCCCTCCCAGACACTCTTATATGTGGCTGTTGGGAAGGAAATTTGGCAATATCTGGAAAACTACTGATGCATTTCTCTTTCATCACCAATCTCTTTCCACAAATACGGAATGCCATAAGGCATAAGGTTACTTATCATGGCATTAATTCCCATAGCAAAACCCCGGCAATGATGACAATGCCCACCCTTAGCAGACTGGTGAAATAAGCGACACCATCCACACAGCGCAATACTAAGCGACCAGTGAGAATGGGCTCTCTCAGAACTGGTGTGAGAGGATTTCCAAGATGCAGCGCCACCTGAAAAAGCAACATCACGTGCCACTTAACAACCAGGGTGCGTTCTGAGAAATGTATCGCTGGGCGATTTTGTCGTTGTGTGAACATCCCAGAGCGCACCTCCACACACCCTCGACGGTCTAGCCCACTCCACTCCCGGGTTGTGGTGGAGCCTATTGCTCCGGGGCGACGAGCCTGTACAACATGTTACTGCACTGAAGACTGAAGGCAACTGTAACACAATGGTAAGAATTTGGGTATCTACACAAAGTACAGTGAAAATACAGCAAAATTATTAAAAATGGTACCACTGGATAAGGCACTGACCACGAACGGAGCCTGCAGGACTGGAAGTTACTCTGGGGGAGTCAGTGAGTGAGTCGGGAGTGAGTGTGAAGACCCAGGACATAACTATTCATGACTGGAGACTTTATCAACACTGGGCACTTAGGCTACACTAAATTTATAAAACAACAGAAGATTCGATCAAGCACAAGAGGGAATGACGCGATCAAGAGACGCAGTAAACACGAGATGTGTGAAGCTGCTGCCGGCAAAAGAAAGCATTGCTTTTTACAGCAAACTTTTTGTTTTTTTAATAAGTAGAAAGAGTACGCTCTAAAATAACAATGAAATGTATAGCATAGTAAATATACAAACTAAAACATATCCACTGATTATCTTATCAAAATTATGTACTGCGCATACCTGTATGTGCTCTACTTCTATACAACGGGCAGGCAGAGGTGTGTTTACACCAATATCCCCATTAAGTGGGGTGCTGTCCAAGGTGCTGCACGAACAACAGGCCCTCAGTGAGCTCACAATGCAAATTCCTTCCACGTGTATAATGGAAGCAATAATAAACATGGCCATCTATTTCTTGAAGAGAGCATAAAGAGAGGCAATGCACAATTTATAAACCATTAACGAAGCAGAATGCACAGGACTGTGAGAAAAATGTCTACTGTCAGGAGCAATTCAACTGAGGGAATCTAAAATTTAAATCGGAAAGGCGTTGTAAGACGTCTGTACTCAGGGAAGAATCCTGGTGGTCTATTATTCAAGGAATAGGCTATGTATCCATGTAGTTAATGCCTCCTAAATACAGTTACCCATATTTAGCCAGGATCTAAAACAAACCCCAAAGAACAACCTCCAACAGTAACCCGCTTATTGACATAAATTATTCTACATCTCACCATACGCAATACAGGAGGACCCAGGATGCTCCTGTTTGACAAAAGGCACACCCTTTTTCTACTCCAAGTTGAAAGAATAGTTGTATCACAGTAACATGTGGTTGACTTTGAGAGAACTGAAGCCACCTGTGACTTTGGGGTACATGGTGGTTAAGAGCAAGGACCTAAGAGAGTCAAAACATGATAGGTTTTATCTCAGTTTCACCCCTTCTCCTTCTGTTTGAGTGTGTGTTTGGGGGTGCTATTTATACACTTAAAGATCCTATTTAAATGAATAAACAGCAAACTGCAAAACTAACGCTTCACTAATAGAACTCATTCCACCAACACCTGGAAGGTAAAGATCCTTATTTTCCTTATTGTGGTGATAGCATTAGCCACCCTGTCCTGAGGCTGCAAGTCCACAATAAGTCTCAAAATGGTGGGAAGACCCGGGGGGATCAGCCTGATGACTCTTTGTCAAAGGGGAAAGGCACCCTGCCGTGCCTCGGTGCTGCTTTCACATTCATCAAAAGCTAAACTTGACACACACGCGGTGAGCTCCTGGCTGCGCTGCGTTCCAGCCCAATTAGAGTGGGCATTTACACTCCACACAGACAGACTCTGAACAAAGGGAGCCTCTCAGATCCTGGTAGGTTTGGTGCTCAGGACCACGGACAGAGGCAGCGGGCCGGGCTGGGCCCTGCTGAATCACTGCAAAAACACACGTAGGACTGACAGTAATTATCTCAAGGTCTCAGAATTTCAAATAATAGGAATGATCATGCTTTAAATTCCTGTGTTGGAATTAATCCTTGGGCGTATGGACCTCTGGTTTTCAGGAACGGCTAACTCTAAGGAACCTTGATTATTTTAGAAATAAGAGTATGAGGCTTCTCACAACCATCATTTATCAACGGGAAAAAAAGCAGAGAAATTCTTAAGAAAAAAGAAATAAAAGCTCTTCCAGTATCTTACAGAAGAAACCACGTCAGCAGAGCATATACTGCCAGCAAATAACCATCAGAGATGTAGCGTTGTCTACTAATAGCTTGAAGATTCTGGAGACACGCAGGCAACAAGACGTAATTAGTTCTGGCTGCATATCCCTGGGAAAATTCTGTGAACTCTCATAACTTACTCTGAATAAAGTCCCCTAGTTTGCTTTATCTGCTTCAGTTTTTAAGAGAGGAATGGTAGGGAAACAGATTCCTTCAAGGTCCTTACTTCGAGGAGATAAAAATCCTCATCTCCAGGATAAGAAAATTAGTCAATAACCAAAATTAAAAGGCAAACAATAGAGGCACATTTTGAAATATAACAAGGTTAATGTCTTTAAAGAATAAAGAGCTTATATAATTCAGTAAGATAAAAGCCCCAATAGGAAAAAAATAAAATAGATAATTCTTCAGAGAAGAAACACAAAAGGTCAGGAAACCTACTTCGAAAGATAAAATGTATTAGTAATCAAATAAATGTAAATTATAACGACATGGCTTTAGCTATCAAAATCCAAATATCCACGGATGATGAGAGCATGAGAGGAAAAACATCGCATAATGTGTGGGGAATGTACATGTAATGTCAAGAGAACAATGTTTCAATACATTATCAAAAAAACTTTAAAATGTACATAACTTAAACAGGGTTATCACACTTAACCCGAGAAAATAATAGTAACAATTGTGAATAGGTGTTATTAAGAAAAACTGGAAATAACAAACATTTTCAAAATACGGGTTTAACAAAATAATAATATATCCAAAATACATGAGTAGGCAGATGCTACCAGATTGTAAAGAAACATATGAGAATATTTTGCTAAGAAAAAATAAAGCCAATAAAACAGTGTGTCTAGGAGACTATATTTCACATCATAGGAGAGAGAAAATAATATGGAAAGACATTTTATATATACAAAACACTGACAATAAATTGTCTTTTGGGTGGTATGAGAGATGATTCTTTTTTTCATGGTACAGCTTGGTAATCAGTCTCCAAGTTTTCTTTATGGAACTCGTAACACTTTGTTTTAAATTTTCTATTAAATTTTACTTTAAAAAGCAGATCACTTATGGTCCAACAAAGAAATGGAAAGTAAATTGATATTAACCACCTGATACTGTACTGGATCCAGGTGGTTTTTAGTGGCATTTCCCTAATGACTAATGAGGAGCAGTGTCTCTTCATTCCTGCTCAATCATAAGGTAAAAATAGTCGCTGCCATTTTTGGAGTGCCTCTTCGTATGAAATCTCACCTCACAGCATGACACCCGGGAGTTAGGCAGAATATATGCTTACAAATGAGTAAACCAAGGTCTCAGAGAGGTGAATTAACTTGGCCAAGGCAACACAGGAAGCAAGCAGAAAGCTGGGAATTTGAATAAGGTCTGCCAGTTTCTAACGTCTGTGTATTTTCTCTGGTAGAGTGTAGATGCTGTAATTTCCGGTGCCTCCATATTCCATAATCCCCACCCTTTGGAACGCCTGTCTCATCTCTCACAGGAAGCCAGAATTAGATTATTTTAGGTATTATTTCACTGTCCAGAAGGAAACTAAAATGATGATTGAAACCACATGAAAGACCCTTCCTCCAGCCCCCTAAAATAGCCTTTTATGAATTATTAGGGGTTATACCGTAGAGCACCCCACAACTCTTACCATTATCATTTACTGGCTCTCCAAGAACAAATAAAGGACAAAGGTACTTAGTTAGCAGTTTTGCCAAGAAGACTGTTATCTCTGCTCACAATGGCTAACACACCAGGAAAAATCACACCAAAGGAGCCCGAAGCCCAGCCAGGGCCAAACCACAAAACCAGCCTCTTTCACCCTCCAAAGAGAGTCCTTAGCTGCTAAAAATACTCAGAGGTGCAACTTCAGGGCACAGAATGACAGGAAATGAATGCATGGGCTGCAGCCAAAAAGGTTCATGGAACACATTTTCCTAATGCCACATCATTCATTCAAAAACTGGTAACTGGGGGGTTTAATTAGACCAAGGAGGTCTCTGCTGACCACTCCCAACACAGCCATGCGCGTCCTTTGTAATTACAGTGAGCTCAGGGCTGGGTGTTAACTGCCGCTCCCCTTCCCTTATTCTCGGAACAGGAAGGAAGGCGGGGCCATAGCAGCCTCACTCACATTTGGGTCCCTAATGCTACCACTCTGCCTTGTGTGTAGAGGGGGCCTAATACATTTGTTTAAAGAATGACAAGAAATATGCCCCCAAGACGGGGCTTGGGCACTTGGTCTCAGGGACTTGCTTCACTCACCACTGTCCTATGGTTACACTCGACTGATTTCTGATTTCGTGGCTGGGGCTTTGTTATCTCGCCCTCTTGATGCTGTTTGGGGACCTCTCACCCTCCAGGCTCCCCCCTCCCCTTATCTCTTATCCTGAGTATGTGGCCTGGGCTGGAGGAAGGACGACAATGGCAGAACTCAGGTCTGAAAGGAAAACCATTCTTTATTTTAAATGTTGTGGACAGCCCTGGTTTTCCACCCAAAAGGACACATTTCTGGAAGAATTATCAGCAAACTTTCTAGAGCTCTGTCTCTTAGCTCTGTCAGCTATCATTTCTAATAGCTGTCACTGTACCCTGCTTTTAAAAATCTAGGATGGAAATCATTTTGTGCTTTTCCATTTTCTTAAGGGAGTGGGGGATGAGGAGAGAGAAGAGATGACGTGGTAGCACCGTTAAAAAAGGAAATGCAAGCAGATGACACGAAATCTCTACCAACACCTAACAGATAGACGGTCCTTGGGTTTTCTAGGTCCAATAATCTAAATTCCACTGGAGGACGTGGCTTCATTTCTCACACAACTTTCCAAACCCTCCAGTCTTGGCCAGTGCACGGCCCTGGGACAGTCACCCGTCAGCGTGTGCCAATTCTCAGTTGCCCTGGTGAGCGGGAACATTTGGGAAGCCGGGGCTGCCGCCAGCCACACTCCCACTGGAGGCAAACTCAAGGATGCCCTCAGCCTCCCTCATTCAGTATGTCCCCCCAACTGGGTCACGGCCTTTGCGCTCGCTCTGCCGTTTCTCCCGTTCTGACCTAGTGAACCCGCTTTTCAGCATCATGGCCCCCTTGCAGGTGTCCTGACCACGACAAAATGCCAGAACACCGCACTGCGCAGGGCTCTCTCCTGAGCCGGGGAGCTTTTCCAGCTGGCACCTGGCATCTCGACCAGATCCAGGCAAGATTTGACACCTGAGGACAGAGAACTCAGAAGTACACATGCTGTGGGAAGGGCTGAGAGAAACAAGAACTGGCAAAATGTCACGTCTCCCCAAAAATTTTTATGTGGGAGGGGAAGAGGGAGAGAATGGGAAAGCATGTGACATGTTGCAAGACTTAAGGGTAAAAGTAATAGAAAAACAACACACTGTCCGTCGAGGAACACTGACTGGCCTGGGCGTGGGGGGAGAGTGGTGACAGGCAGCCGTTCTGACCACTGTTCAGGCAGGTGTCACGTCAGCCACAGGGAAAAGGCACCCTTTCCCCACCTGGGTTCACGCAGGCATCCAGTTTCATTCTCAGCAGGACAGAACTATCCCTAACTGCCCAGAATTGTAACAGGAAGTGAACCAAATGGAGTTCAGACAGTGTGAAATCCCTCAACTCTTCCAGCAGCACTGGGGGAAGGAGGCAGGTGGGGCCTGCCCGCCAGCAAAAATGGATTTCTAGTTAGATCTGAGAAGTTTGGAGAGTTTACTAGAAATGCTAAGCAGTCAGAAGCTTCTGGAGGGAAAGGACTGGCCATTTCCTGACAGTAGCCTGAATGCTGAGAGGGAATCAGGCTCTTCTAGCCTGACCCGTTAGCCTCCCTGACTGGCAAGGGCTGTAAGAACCCCCCTTCCGGACCGAGCTGGACCTACATGGGAAGACTGCTCCCATGAACTTGTGCTCTTGGCCTCCGCTTGGCCCCGCTAATCGGCCCTGACACTCTGTTGGCAGCTCCCACTGGCTTCTGCTGCCTTCCTTAGGCCATTCCCACGTTTGTATCCTGAGCGACCAGAGGGCTCAGCAATGTCAGCAAAGATGGAGCCAAGCATCTCATTCAAAGCCCCTCTCAGGTAAGTCGACCAGGTGGTTAGCTCACACGGTACACCCGGGGGTGATTTTATTCACAGAGAGTCTACTGGAACTAACCCCAGCAGGTCACAGCTACCAGGCCATCGGCTTTTGAGCAAGTGGAGGCTTGTAAGTCAGACAAAGTCACTTTGCGCTCCAGTTTTCGGGAAGATAACGTACCACCCCCCAGTGACACTCTTCTTTCTGAAGCCCACACTTTGGGCCCGGCGGCAGCAAGGTCAACCAGCAGCCAACCAACGGCCAGAACCCGTGAGAATACCCTGTGTGCAGTTCGGCGTCACGCTGGGAGTCCGGAACGATGCAGCAAAATCCCAGTGCCCTGCCTTTGACTAGGTCGCAAGAATACAACCAACTACAGAATGACCCTAAATAAACCGCTGAGGCTCGATTTCACTCCTGGCTCTGCTGGTGTCCTCGTCCGTCTGTTAAAAGCAGGTAACAACATCTTCCTCACTGAGGGTACTATAATGGTTCAATGCGCTAATGTGTGTAAAAGTACAAAAAATGGGACTGCCCCCCCAAGGCCATTAGGAAACACCACCTCCTCCCACTGCAACTACTCCCAACCATTTAAATGAAAACCCAGCTCTCAAACCACTCGAAAGTTCATTCTCCCCAAACGCACTTAGTGAGTCAGTACTAACTGCTGCGGGCTCCACTGGCCCTGAGCAGAGGCCTGGATGAACCAGGGCCCTCATCTGCCCACAGTGCCGTCTCCCCCACTTCCTTCATCTCTCCCCTTAGCGCCTCTCCACCAGCCAGTGAGAAGGCCGCAAGCGCCCCACTGGGCAAACTACAGCTCCGAGTGGGGAGGCTCACACAGCCAGACCCAAAGGTCCGGCTCCAGCCTGGCTCAGTCCCACCAAACTGCCTCTCACCCTCACCGCTGCTCCCAGAACTAACTCTGGGCTGCAAAACACCTCTCTTCACCAGCTGACGTGGTGGAGAACGTGTATTACTAATCCATGCTAGAGAGCATGTCTCCTGGCCCATCTCACTGTAAGTGTTTCTGGAACACAGAATAGTCCCAAGTCTATTACACAAACCAGAACGGGTAGGTGGTGTGCACAAATGCCATCCCTTACGCAAGCAAGCTGCACTGTGGACAGCTAGCTATGGGTTTCCCACTTGGAACTGCCGTCTCTAACCAAGCTATTCCCTCTGTCTCCAAGCCCAATCAAAGATTTAACCACTGTCCTTCCAGCTTCCAAAGTAACACAAAGATGCAAAGAATAAATTCAGGACCCTGAAAGGAGCAATATGTTTGGCACCTTTTCTAACTTAATTCTCAAGGATCATCTCAAAATCAGAACCTGAGCCTTTCCTACTGAGCTGCACCCGAGCCACTCACAAGGAATCATGTACAATCGAAAGCCTCATGATTCCACAGCCCAGCTGAGAATCACAGTAAATTGTGACCTTTCACGGTTTAATGACAAATGTAACAATCCAACAGTGTGCAAACTTGCAAAAGAGTGTAAGACAGACACTTGCCCAAGAGTTTCACACACGATTGTTTAACAGCAAAAAGCTAGAAACTAACTAAATGTCCATCAGAAGAGAGCTGATTAATGAATCATGATCATTCCTACAAAAGAACATTCTGTAATTCTCAGGGGAATGCAGTGGGTTTGTGGAAAGATCTCCAAGAAATATCTTACCAAAAAAAAAAAAGAAGATGCAGGACATTGTGTATAACATGATCCCATCTGTGTACTTTTAACGAAGTATCCGAGTATATAATTTTAAAAAAATTCATTGCACTGCAAAAGAAATTTAACAATAGCTCCCTTTACAGAGAGGGTCTAAGGTTAGGAGGTAAAGGGGAGGGGAGAGGCCCTCACATTCTGTTTTATAGCTTTTTAAAGCACATACATGCATTTATTTTGTTTAAAAAATTAAAACCATCAAATCAATTATCTATGAAACTAGGTAGCAAGGTCAAGATAGATGAAATCCTCAGAAATTTAAGAATGGTATTCACCCCTTTACAACAAAGCTTCAAACACACTGAATTCAGTTTCTCCCTACTCCTCTCTCTCCCTGCCTGTCCTTAAAGCAAAACTAATGAGCTGTGAAATGGCCAAATGTGAAGCCAAAAAGAAGAGAAACAAAGGCCCTGAAAAATTCATACCGGGATAATCAGCTTTTCCATGAGCAAGAGCCACAGCCTACACAGACTCGGCCACGGGTGGAGTTCATGTTCCTTCCTAACAGAATGTGAGGTCTTGAAGGAGGACAGGTTCCCGGGTATTCTCCCTTCCAGCCATGGTCCTAGGACAACAATGGCCATAGACGGGCTCAAGAAATGGTTGCTGAACCTACTACACAGACAACTATACAGAACAACAAGGTGCCAACTAAAGGTCGCTGTCACTGATGCAACACCAACAGGAGTTCCCAATTTCAGGTGTGGTGAGGGGAGAGACTTTTTTCAGTGAAAACAGCTCAATTGTGAAACAGCGAGGCTGGTGGAACCGCACGGCTGTGAGACAGCTGGGCTGTGAGGCAGCCTGGGCAGAGACGCCCCAGCGTTACAGCTCAGCTTAAGTGTTGCAGCTCATCTGGTGGTTCACCCCCAGCCCATATTGCAGCTCCAAAAAGGGAAATGCAGTCACCCTTGGCAACTGAAAGTGTGCTCAATGGAAGCAGTGAAGCTGGCTTATATAGAGAAGAGTGCCTGCCCCCATTCCGATTGGTCCATTTCTAAGCAAGCCCTCAGTTTAATTGGTCCAAATAGTACTATCCTGACTGGTTGGAATGGACGTGCTCTGATTGGTTGGTGAAGATGCAAATGAGGCTATAGTGGCACAGCTCCAATTGGACGGGAAAAGTCTCAGTCCTATTGGTTGAATTTCAATCTTAGGAGCTCACTTAAAAGGGTCCACTCATCTGGCAGGAGCACAGTGCAGGAGGCTTGGTGACGCACTCTATGGCTTTTCCCTGAAATGCAGCATGTGTGAGGGACCTCTGCAAACAATGGCCACTAGACTCTGGTTATAAATTTGCATCCAATTAACCATGAGTAGTCCTTTTCAGTAGGTATCGTCTTCTCAGGGTCAACATGGGGCAAAGCATACTTTATATATATATATACCGTATTTTGCCATGTATAATGCATACTTTTTTGCCCAAATTTGTGAGGGAAAAATAAGGATACACATTATACATGGGTAGTACTGATTCCGTATCTACATAAATGTTTTTAATTCTTTTATTTACGCGTATGAGTTAAAAGTGTAACTCTAGAAATCAATAACAATATCCATATGCAAAATAATACGCTGGAATACAATAGTCAGTTTTGATGAACTCATGAGGAACTTGCAACGACAAAGAGTTCTTGGCCTTTTATGTGTAAATATCGTAAATTTGTTACTGGTACATAAAATTTCTTGTACCTTGTATCTCTTCTTGTGTTTTGTAATTACTTGTTACATAAAATTTCTTGTATCATAATATGTTTAAAAATGCTAAAATTCCTTTATAATACAAAAAACAAGTACCTAAATGTAAACAAATAAAAATTTGAATTAAAAAATTAAAACTAAAGATTTTTTTCCCCCTGAAAGTTTGGGTCAAAAATGTGGCTGCACATTATACATGGCAAAATACTGTGTGTGTGTGTGTGTGTGTGTGTGAGTGTGTGTGTGTGTGGGTTGGTGTGCGCACGCGCTCCCGTGTGTGTGTATAATTGGACACACACACACACACACACACACACACAGCACCACTCCCCATGTAATGGAATAGCTACTGAAAAGATCACTAATGAATTAATGCAGGTACATCCCAACTTAAAAAAAGATCATATTTCAAAAGACTATATCTAAATTGATGATTTAGAATTTAGGATGCTTTTTCTCACTGAATTAAGAGAGAAACTGAATTAACCCTGAATTCAATATGGTATCTGGGACTGGATCCTAGAACAGAAAAAGACATTAGTAGAAAAACTGGTGAAATTCAAATAAAGCCTAAAGTATAACTAACATAATTATATCAACCTAGATTTCTTTTTAACACATGTAGCCTGGCAATCTGCGATGTTAAGTTAGTGAGGATTGGGTAAGAGGTACACAGGGGCTCTGTATATTAGCTTCGCAACTTTTCTATAAATCTGAAATTATTCCAAAATTAAAGCTTGTTTAAAAATATATGAACATACTATACAAAAACAGAACAATAAAAACCTAAATTAAGGCCCCCAGATTTGAAATATAGAGGACAGACGTGGGAGCGATGGAGAAGGTGGCAGAGGGCCTCCAGGCCAAGTCGTTATCTGGGGATGGCAGCAGCCCCAGGTCAGCTGGAAGGATGCAGGTGTAGCTCCAGGAAGTAGTGGCTGCTTGGATGTTATTCCAATGCTCTCACCAAAGGCCTACTAACATCCAGTCAAACCCCGCTCCATCTCTCAGACTGGGGAGAAAGACAAAAGACGCCAAGGATTTCACAGGTAACAGAATCCCAGCAAGACCAAGGAGGCATCCCTTATCCAAGGTGGGTGACTTCTGAGGAGCAGCAGCCAGGTGACCTCTGTGGCTCTTTTAACTATGATGCCACATAAACACTGAAGCTAGGCAGGACATTTTGGCTAATTTTGTAGTGAAGTCCTGTTCTCTGACATTTAAGTATAGGGATCTACAATTTACACTTACGTCTCTTTATACCAATAAATCCTGCTAGCGTCTTGGAAGTTACAGAATCATGTGAATTCCAGAAACAGTGGGAAAATACCTTTAGAGAGACCTCTGAACGCACAGCAGTGAGTGCACCACCCATTCGAGCCTTTACTAGAAACTGAGTTCAGAATGAGCGTCTCCAACCAGCCACCCAGGGACGTGTTTTGTTTGATCCACAATAGCTTTTTATGTTGCTGGTGATGTTTTCTTTTTTTGGGTCCACAATAGCTTTAAGATAAGGAAATGTTACAGAAAAATCTAGATGTCCAGATTTTTTGTGAAAAAAAAAAATCTGTCAACCAAAATTAATTTTAGACTTTGAGTAAGAATAAAAAGCATTTATTTGAGCAAAAGGAGGGGACAGATTCAGACAGTAACAACCCACTGCACTCTGGGGAAAACAAAGAAAGGCAGGGTTCAGAAAGGCAAACCCCACAAAGTATAATTATCTCATGCAAATGCAGGATCCTGGCTAGGTTCACAGGGATTGGTTAGTTTCAATATGCAAATGAGGGGACAAAAACATGTAGCAGTTGTTTTTCCAGGATGTTTAAGACTTGTCCTTGACTGAGTTTAGCAACAAGTTAGCAACTTGTGAGCAGCTCTAAGTGGTGAATTAGGAGTGCCACATTTTGGGGGTTTTGTTTTTTTTTGTATGTCTCCACTTTGTAATTATTCCACAATTAGAATGTATTCATTTTGTGTCAAAATAAATAAAGCCAACGTTTGAATCAAGACGTTTGAAAGTCAGAGATTACATTGGCTTGAGGGATCAGGATAGGCTTCCTGGCGAAGGCTGTGTTTGAAATGAGAACGGAAAGTTGCGGAGAGGGCATTCCAGAGGACAGACAGCATGACCAAATGCAAAAGGGCACACGCACATTCTCACAGGGAAACTGCCGGTCTGGTCGGCCAATCACCGACCTGGCTGAAACAGCCCCAAATGTGTTCAGTACCACGTCGGGTTCTGAGCACTCCCCAAACATATCCCAAAGGGTGACTATGCCATCCAAGCGAATGTCTAAATGCACAGAGGGAGGAAGGTCCGAGTCCTTTCTCTTAGGAAAACACTGAGTGGTGGTGGTGGTGGGGGAGTCAACTAGACAGAGGGAGGGGCCCTGGCTTTCCTTTTCCTGCAACAGGAGGGCAAACAGAGACCCCACTGAAGGACAAAATGAAAGTTGAAGCAGGAGAACAAATACAAAACAGGTGTTGAGCTGACAAAGGGTGGAGAGGTGGGCAGGCAGCTCTGGGAGCCAGGTTAGGGACCCGTGAAATGGCAGGAAAGGAAGCAGTGGGACCATGACAGTGGGGTCTGTGTCTTCTGCTGGTTTTAGCTTGCATCCCATGGGTGAGGCCATCCATTAAAGGACCAGAAAGGCGGACAAGGCAAGCACCTTCTCAATTTAAAAACGGCGACGAGAGAAGAGATACAACAAAAGCTCTGCACAAAATGCCTGTCCGCCCAAGAGCTAAATGGCCTTAAAAGGCTGTTCTCTTCACACTGTCTCTCAGAATGGGGTGGCAAGCATCTCCCATCTTAAATTAAATGGTTGTCCTTACCAGAAAGCGAATGACACATATTAAGAACAGCAGCCACCGTTTATAGACATGTATCATTTGACAGACTCCACACTCACACAGGAGCTCCAAGCTCATATAGCTTCTGCAAGTTAAGCATGATTTCCCCAGAGCTATCAACAAGTCCAGGAAAGCTAAGTGACGTGACCAAAAAGAAAATGCTGGAATCAGGTCTGTCTGGCTCCAAAGTTGCCCTTTTCCTACCACACTGCATCACCTCCAAACATTCGGTGACGCCCAGGTGGTGATGGCCCAGCTCCCTCCTAAGGCAGCGTCTGACCCACCAGGTCACTGCCGTAAGGTTTTCACTCTAGGAAAAAAGTGGAAAGGTGGCTGGTGGAGCCCTGCTCCCCCAAGAGACCTCCCAGAGCCTGACTCATTTGACTGTCCTAACCCCAGAAAGGTGACAGAACACTCTGGAGACAAGACACAAGGTTCCCTCGACTGCACCACTGAAGCCAAGTTAAATGTGATGCTCGCTGCTGATTGCAAATTGCTGATGAACGTTCACTCGCTCTCGGCAAGGCCGGCAGCCTTCTGTCTACGTTTCAATGTTGCTGCTGCAGTAAACATGACAAAGCTTAACCGCATAATTACACCTGTCAATCTTCCCCAAATAACTTAGACTTGGAAAAATTCAGGGAGTTAACAGTCTAGGCATACGAGTTAATGATGTCTCATAACCTCACTCACAATGTCTGACTGTGTCACACGACCAGGAGGCTTTGTTAGAAAGCAATTACATCTTGTATACTGATGAGTGGTAAATTTGGGATGCGAGAGTGGTTTTTTGTTTTTGTTTTTTTTTTTCAGAAAGGAGGGGTTTGGGGACAGTTCCTAATGCAGTCCCTAGCAATTAGTCCCATGCCCAGCAGAATGCAGTGGGGATGTGTTTTCATTTCCACTTTTGCAGCAGTTGGGGGGAGTCAGGACTGGCCAGTGGAATTCTCACCAGCAAAACCTTTGTAAGGGGCCTGCTTCCAAAGCGGGGGACGTAAAACCAGCCTGGGAGCCACAGGGTGCTGACCATGAATATACACCCCCGTTTGGCTGTGAACTCCAATTTATCTACAGCAAAACAAATAGCATTTAGGTCATAGATCTAGGTCTACCAGCTTTGGTTTGGGTTTACATAGTTCCTTTAAAGAAACCAATGAGACAAACTGGGGGGTCAAAAGTAGATTCTTCCCTCATCCCTGTCAGGAGCCCCCAGCCCGTCCCATCCCCAGCAACCCACTGCCCCTCACACCAAGGCTACTTATGTCATACGTCACCATAGTAAAAGGGGCCCCGAGCCCGTTTGGCTGCAGTGGCGTCACTCTGCTCCCTTCTCCTCCCCCCCCCCCCCACACACACACACTCTTCACGCACACTCTTCCTAGGCGTAGCAGCCAGCCATCATTTCTTTCCAGACCCTGGAACCTAGAGCGGGGCTGTTCCTGACTCCATCCAGTTCAGCGTCACAGGTTGCACACTGCACAACTCAGGGCACGTCACCTCGAACGACTACACTGTGACAGGCATGTGCTGGAGGGATGCGTGTTGGCAACCCTGGCCACTACGTCCTCTGTCCAGAAGTCACAGTCTTGGCTGTCTGTCCCTCGCACCCACTGTGATTTCCAAAACGCAAGCGCTTATTCAGAACTGTGATCACTGGCCAAGAGGAAGGGCAGACACCTGCTCGTGCAAAGCCTCCTGCTCGCCCACTTACTGCTGACAGGACAGGCTCTCAGACGTGTGCAGGGATCGCTTAATTCTCACACTTAAACATCTAAAACATCTCATGTCTGGCACCTGGTTAGGGAAAGGGTGTGGCGTCAGACAGGCTGGGATGGGACAGCTCCACCACGTACCCCCTAAGGAACTAACAGGGCACGGATGAGTGCTGTGACTGAGCTAAGGGTGGTTGGAGTTTTAGGCCCATTGACGTATTTCAAGTAGGGAAGTGACAGGTTGGATTAGGGTTTCAAAATGTCACACAGGCAGATGGAGGAAGGTTGTACACAGGCAGGAGGACTGAAGCAGGTATAGAGAAAATGGAGGCCTGGGAGAGGAGCGTTCTAGAAACGTAAGGAGGGAGAATCAATAGGACCTGGGGACTACAGAGGATGCAGAAAGGGTGGGGCTGGAGGGGCCCCAGGTTACTGCAGTAGTGTCCTGGGTGGGTGGGGGGCCACTGACTGAGACAGAACCCAATGGGGGGCGTTTGGTGAAAGGGTGAGCTCTGCTACAGATACAGGATCTGAGAGACCTCTGTGCTACCCTGGCGGACATTTCTATTAGACAACTGGATCGATAAGGGCTGGAGCTCAGCAGGGAATTCTTGGGCTAGAAATGGAGACATTAGCATAAATACTGCCAATGAAGATTTAGATGCGCATGAGATGCCCCAGGATCTTTCAGAAAACGAGGAGAGGAGGAAGTCCTCAAGCAGGGTTAGGACACGTCAACAGCTAAGGTGCAAACAAGGGGCCCGAGAAGACGATGGCGAGTGACGGAGAAGGCAGGGCCACTGAGAAGGGGACGCTCTGCTGTGTACTGGGCAGGAGAAAAGCCGGCCAAAGGTTATCTTCCAAATGAAGTGCTATTTCCAAGTTAAAGCATCCATTCAAACGTGCTTTGAAGCCAAACGACAAATCCAGCTGAAAGGTAATTACACAGAGAAACATACTTTTAAAAATTATCGATTTGTCTGCAGAGTTTGGAGAAGCAGTAGAAAGAAAGAAAAGGAAAGCAGCAAAACGAGGGAACTGGGAATGGAAGGCAGGGAGGGGATGGAGGCTCTGTGTTCACATCCAGCTGCTGAAATGCCCCCATGGCCTACGGGTTGGTACCGCAGCTCCCTCCCTTCTCCGCAGCTCAGACACCTGCCCCTGAGGGACAAAACTGCATAAAAGTTAAGATGTTGACTTGTGACAATCCCTAATCTTTAGTGCCTCAGTTTCCCTACACATAAACACTAGAAAGAACAACTCTTACCACTTTTGACTGCACTCGGGACCTTTGATAAATAACTTCTCAGCCTCAGTTTGCACACCTGTACAGTGGGGTGACAATACTCAGTTACTGTGAGGAACACAAGTATGGTATTGTCAACCGATGCCGGTCGGTGCCAAATCAATGTCAAAAGGAATCCCCAGTTTGGGGTGTGGAGAAGAAGGCAACTTCATTCAGTGCAAACAGCTCAGCTGTGGTACATACAGCACAGCTGTGCTATGTACAGTAGTGTGACAGCTCAGTAGTGTCACAGCTCAATTATGAAGCAGTACAGCTGTGAGACCCTGGTGGGGTGGTCCTTGGGTGAGGCCTCTCTCCAGCTAGAAAAGCTCTGCTCTGCACCAGTCTCTCCACCTTGCTATGCCCCGCCTGCTCTTCTCCATTCTGGTCTGGCAAGACAGGGGTTCAGTGTTTTGTTTCCGGGGAAACAGTCTTCAGTGGAAAGGGAAAACTGCTCCTTGAGCCAGAGGGGAGCTGACTGATATACATAGAAGTCCCCACCCCTGGTCCCTGATTGGTCCATCCTCACGCAAATGAGGACTACAAATCCTCACAGTTTGATTGGTTCAAAGGGCACTGTCCTGATTGGTCGGAATGGAGCTGCTCTGATTGGTCAGTGGAGATGCTGATGGAGACATAGCTGCACAACTCCGATTAGATGGGGAAAGTCTCAGTCCTATTGGTTGAAACACAATTCCACGAACTCCTTTATAAGGGCTGGCTCAGCCGGCAGGTGCACAGTGCAGGCCGGCAGAGTGTGAGACGCTCTGTGAGAGGCCCTTGTGTAGAAACGGCTGCTAGGCTCTGCTGTCACATTTGAGCCGTCAGAGCCCTTCTTGGTAGTTAGCTTCTTCCTCAGGGTCCACAGTGTACATCTAGAACAGCGCCCAGCACATTTTAGGTGCCAAATAATACCCAGTTCTTAGTGGTGCCATTTGGGGTCAGTGTATTGTTCTAGACGGCACTTTCCCTAAGTTGCAAAGTATGGAAAGCTCTGACGGTCTGAGCGTCTCCTCATTTCCCTGCCCCACACCTCATTATTATAGCCAATTATTATAATGGCCAATTATTTTCACACGAGCAGCATGCCCTCGGCTGAGAACATAATTCTTTATAAGTTTGAAAAAAATGTTTTCACGCACATCATTCCTACTTACAAAGGCCTTCCAGGGACTATAACCCTATGGATATAAATGCCGCTTGTAATGAAATTCTTGCAATGAGCCCTACAAATACAACGGTGTGAGGGCACAGCCAGAAGATGTTGGCTATGAGCCAGGAGGAGGCCCCCACCGGACGGTGCTGGTCCCTTGATCCTGGACTTCCCAACCTCAGGACCGTGAGAAACGAATTCCTGTTGTTTATAAGCTACTCAGCAGGTGGTATTCTGTTACAGCAGTCCGAACCAACTAAGACACCATCCAAACACGAAACTTAACCCATCCAGCCCTCCCCTGTGCTTCAAGCCCATGGTTGATCAATGTCAAAACTGATTTATAAGATACTTCCTCTTTGTTCTGGTCGAGGGTCGGGTCGCTGTTCTCCTTTCAAGAGCTTTGAAGCATGCAGCTGCCCTTCCTGAAATAATCTCTCTCTATATGCTCATTACCTCCTTGTCTTCACTGAGCACTTGACTCCTGACACACAATGAGATAAGGTCACAGTTCCCTACTCACCAAACAAAACGGCCTTGAGTAAGGCTCCTGCTGGATGACTGCAATATGAGCGCAAAAACTCCCAAACTTAGATGCCTTGCGCCTGGCATTCTAGGCTCTCATTTTGTTGGATCTCTCCTCACTAAGGGCAAACCATCAACACGCCCAAACACTTCCTGCAGAAAGCTGAATTCTGACTTGTAAAAATTAAGGACATCAGTGTTCTCCAAAGCAAAATCTCCATCACCTCTCTCAACCCAGGTATAAGTCTCCATCTTTGACTCGGCTCGGTTCAACATTTTTATGAATCAGTTGGATTAAAGTCGACAATGGCATGATAATCAAATCTGTGTATGACAAAAAACCATAAAGGATACCAGATTTAAAAAAAAAATAGTATTCAGACAGATGTTTACAGGCATAAGAAGATAAAGGAAGTAATGTGAAATATAATTAAAATCAATATACAGTCCTCAGCGTAGATTTTAAAAATTATAATAAACCACTCTACAGCTGCTGTGAGGATTGGTGGGTTACAAGCAGCACGCGTTTCAAACAATGTAAGAGTCACTGCAAGTTCAGTGTGAGTCTGCTGGATCCTCTTCTCTGCATAATGGAGAGGTCTACACAAGGGCTGTGACAGTGACAGTGAGACCACACCTGGAGAACAGAGGGTCCCTTCAAATAAGTCCCAGTGGGGAAGACATGGGAGGCAAAGGCTTCATGACAAAATGCATGCACCACTGAACTCACTTCTTCTACAAGAGCACACCGACACCCTAGCCCTCGCCCACTTAACACTAGCAACTCCATAACCAGTCTCTGCAGACAGGATCACAGGAGAATACAACACAGGTATCCCACGAACGGATGGCACGATGACTTCCAGGGCTCACAAAGATGGAGCATCTCATGAAGTCGATGACAGACAAAAGAATCTGGCAGTTAAGCCACTCATAATGATCCAAGAGACGCCCAAAGGAGAATGACAGGAATGAAAAAGACCAGGAGAAGCCGGAGGTGGGGGGTGGGGTGAGGGTTGGGTTACTAGAGCAAATCATTCTGGAAAAGGAGAAAAGCAAACCCTACTATGATCATGTCACTAAATTCCAATGCCAAATGAAGACTATCCGATTATGCATCACAGACTTTTGTCAGAAAAATTCATCTCTCCCCTCCCTGGAGTTGATTCATAATTCTAAAAATATGTACTTAGGATAAACTTAACTCATTTCTATAATTTGGGCTTTGCTTTTTCAAATTAAAGTCTGAATCAAACCTCCCTTCCACTATTAACCATGAAAATGTGATCCATGTTTCGGGTGAACTCACTTTGTGGGGCCTTATTCTAGGACCAAGTATGTTCGGACAGTGAGGATTTCCTGAACACTGGCCAGTCAGCAGCTATCAAAGGGCAGCTGTGAGGAGGCAGAGATTATTCCAAAACACGTCTCAGGAGAATGCAGGAAGGAGAGGAAGCCTGGGGAAGAGCACAGTGGGGACCACAGTCGTTGTGTTCAAATACTGAGGGGCTGCCATTACGACTATGCTTTCTTCTGAAAAGCCCAAGAAGAAAAACTTAGGACCAGGTAAAAACAGTCATTTCTCCTCGATGTCACAGAAAACTTGAACAATTGAAGTTGTCCAAAATGCTGATGCTTTGTTTTGAGAGCTAGTGCGTTTCCGTCACTAGAGGTGTTCAAACGATGGTTACCTGTAAGTCCTAGTACAGGTGGCCCCACTTCAGCATCCATAGCTACTCAATTGCCTTCCCCTCTCCTACCATCGGCCTACTCAGCTCCTTCCCCCAGGGTCATTCCCCACTGATCTACTCAATCAAATACTTACTGAGTTCCTACTCTGTGTCAGGAACTGTTCTAGGAGCGGGGTATTTTGGTTAACACAACAGAGCAAAACCTTTGACCTTACAATGCTTAGATGGTGGGACGTAAATTCCCACCATACTGTGAAGGTAACAGATACAGAGGAGGGAGGGAACTGGGGAAAGCAAGGGGGCTGGGAGGGGGCCTGGGTTGGAATTTTATACAGGGTGGTCAAGAGAGGCCTCGTTGAGAGGGTGACATTTGAGAGGCCTCATCGAGAAATGATGATAATGGTGAACTTTAGGGAAATTACCTGCCATCCTGTGGCTAGATGAATCAAGTGGCCACTAGACTAATCTATGTGCTTCTAGAGTCACTTAAGCCAAGAGAAAGCAAGGGCCGATTAGAGCCCCAAGTGTGGGCCCAAGGCCCCTGGCCCTCCTGGCACACCTGGAGCCAGGTTCTCCCCACTTCAGAGCACCTGCTTGCCACCTGTTTATTCATCACTGTCACCTCTCATTCACAGGCAGCCGGCCTCCCGTGGAGCTTCCAGAGATAACAAACTCCCGACAGTCTTCTTTTTCATTCAAATTGCATGTGGCTGAGAGTCTAAAAACTCTAAAGAGTGGGAGGGTTGAAAAGGTTTATTTCAGAAAATTGGCACCAGGAGGCTGCCATAGTCATTGGAATTCCGGGGCATGAAAAACATTTGGCACAAGGCAAAAAAAAAAAAGAAAAAAACCCACCACACTCTTAAATATGACTTAGTTCTAATTTCAACACTCCTGGGCATCAAAAGACACAGGACTTCAGAAATATACTCAGTAATCCTCTTGTTTTCCCTAGTTTCAAAAGATAATGTTCACTTTCCAACCCTCTCTCTAAGAGAAGACCACTGCTTTTTCTAGCCCAAGAAGGGCTGTCCTTTTGCCAGACAACTTTGAAACACATGGCAGCCTCATTTAAAGGCTTCCAGTATTTGGTTCAGGGTGGGGGTTGGGGATCAGAGAGATACTGACACCAGTCATTTGCATAAAATAACCCAGCACAGAGTTCACCCCCCAGGAGGGGGTGCAGCAAACCCCCAGCACTGGCACTGGGGAATTTTACACTGAATCATAGGACACATTTCTGGCCTCACTTCAGTGATGTCAGAGCCCTTAACAAATCCTTCTAAGTCTATTACAAAGGTGTCAACAACCTAACCTCCAGAAGGAGACTGCAGTGGCAACAGCTATTGTCAGCGGGGAGAAAACAACACACTTGGGGGAAAGCTCATGCTCAGGGCCTAATTACTCCCCAGGTTCAAATAAAGCACAGTCAGGCTTGAAACCTCTTTCTCTTTCCCTTCTGAGGAGCAGCTGCAGGCCAGGGAAGGCCGTGGGGAATTCCTTCACGGGGTACCGAGAACCCGCCCAGCACCTGCAGCCCATTCCTGGGGCCTCCCATGAGCCGTGGGCACAACAGAAGCATGGAACTTAATGACCCCAAAAGAGCTTTGGGGTTCCCCCGCGCCATGGCCGGATTCATGGCCCAGGTGCCTCGGAGCGAAGCAGCAGGTCCACAGTGACTGAGGGAGTGGAGAGATGAGATAAGGGGTCGCTGGCTTCACGTGCAAGTCGTAGGAAACTCCGAGTTAGTAGATAGGAAAGGTCACTGCAGGAATGAGCCCCCAAGAAGACTCCCCAGGGAAGGGAGGGTGCTGCCAGCAGCCTGTTCCTACTTCAAACCCTGCCTGGGCTTTAGGATGAGCACACAACCAGCGGGTTCCCACAACGGCCCTGTTGATGCCCCCCCACCCCCACCCCCCGCCGCAGGCACACTAATTCGCAGCCCCGATTTCACTCTCCAAGGTGTCTCACTTGGATGCCAAATGATGGACGTCCCCGAAAAACATGCGACTGCATTCCTAAAGGCTCTTTTGTTGGTTTCCCTGTTTCATGGGATGCATACCGGCCCAAGTCCACTATCAGCCGCTGGACAGAGCACGTGCAAAGCCTCTCCACATCTGTACCTGCAGCTGTGGGGGAGGCAGAGACGCGGCACAGGGTGAGGGCGCCGGCCGGCTGGGCTTCCACCTCCAGCCCCTCACGCTAACCAGCAGTGAGACTGTGGACAAGTTCTTTATCATCTCTCACTGCAAATAAAAGTGGGCAGAAAAGTAATTGCCAAGAGGATTCACGAGTTAATATTTGTAAGGTGCTTGGAATAATGCCTGCCTGACACAGGGTAAGCACTCTATAAGTGTTTGCTGAGTAACAAACAAGTATGCAGTCTTTATGTCCAACAGGTAAGGGATGGTGAAGCCGGGGAGGACAGCCCTTCTCCAAAACAGCTTTTAGGTCCCCTCCCTACTCCTGGGCTTCTGGCTAGCATACACCCCTCCCTCTGCGTGATCCTGGCTGGTGCTGGCTTGGAACAGGGTGCTGGAGGCCCAGAATAACCACTGCCAGAGGGCTCCCTTTTTCCAGGTGTTTTATGATCAACTACGCAACTACAAGGAAACCAGCTCAAGCAGAACAAAGAAACAAAGGCAAATACCACAGGTTGCCTCTGGCTGTCAGAAGCCACCAGATACCTCACAGCGACCTTTGCCTGCTCACACTCAGCCACTGTCATTGCACATGTATGCGTGTGATGGGGACTCCAGAGGTGATGACAATACATTTTAGTTGAATGTCAGAGCAGCCCATTTAAGATGAAACCATCTCAGATATGTATCTCATGTATCAAATTCCATGTGCTGAATTATACAGAAATCAATCTCCTTAGTTCCTCAGAGACACCTTAGCACCAGCATCGTATAAAAGTGAGCTACATCACACCATCCCGCTGAAAACAGAAATTACCGATCAGCTAGATAGTCGACTTGGTGAAAGCCCGGGCTCAGTCAGTTAGGTTTTAGTGTCCTCACAGCTGTGCCTTTCAGGTCTTTCAACCTTTCAGACACGGTCTGAACTCTACTGAGAAATTCCTATGCAATACAACAGCTATTTGGGGAAGAACGGAAGCCCTGAGTGGTCGGAGGGCACAGCTCTGAAGACCGGAGAAGCAGAACCAAGGGAATGCTGGCTAATTTCATCAAGCACCGATTGTAAAGGGGGGAGGGGTTGGGTACGGCGGGGGTGGGTATTGCATGGTAGGTACAGATGTACGTGTTTTTACATAAACAATGGCCTCAGATTCATTTCTCTTTTGTTATGTCCGGTGAGTCAAGGAGGGGATCGCATTCCTAGGTTTTAAAATTCTGAACAAACGGAAAGAGCTGCATTAATTAACATTCCATTCAATACCCAGCCAGGGGGATATTAAGGACAAAAACACGGAGTCTTTCCATCAACCTTGCTTTCAAGAGAGCTAAGACTTCCCCTTTCAACATCCTGTAGCGTTTATTTCTCAGTAAATTCAGGAAACCAAGTAGTGGTTTCTGGCACTGACGCCCAACTGTGACCGAGTTTTACAACCCTCCAAAATAGAAAAGAGAGAGAGACAGAAGTTACTCATTATGCATTTATCTTGACTTCATTAATTTAATGCAAATTTCCTTCCAAATAAAGGAGCTGAGCAGGGAGTCGAAGAAGCTGTAATTCAGACTCTACCCCGGAATCCCACCGGCTCCCATGTTAAAGAACCCATGAGAGGATGTCCCTTGGCAGCCCAGGGCGGACCGGGTCCCCACGAGGGCCGCGGTCACCAGGCGCCTCCACCCTCCATCGCTGATCGCTGCCACACGGTTCCTCTCTCGGTTTCTGCCTCACACCCACCACCCCAGCTCCCCACGCACCTGAAGACCCTCCGCTTCCTTTTCACCAGCGGGAATGTTTCCTCCCGCTCCTCTCCGCTACTTCCCTGGCACCGCGTGACATTTTCTCACAACTACAGCTCCGCGCGCTCGCACCGCGACCCTCCCGCGCCCACCCACTCCGACCCCAGCCCGCTCGGCTGCCAGCACTCTGCGCCTGCGTCGCCCCCGGGACCCCCCCCCGCCCCGAAGCCCCCCGCCACGGGATCCCGGCCCTCCTCGGGGCGGTGAAAAGGGAAGTACAGCGCGTAAAGGTCACTCTTGAGTCCTCCAGACAGGGGCTGCAAGCTGGAGAAACGGGCAACCCGCGTAGGGGTGGGGGGCGGGGCGGGGGGGACCGAAGGGGAGGACAGAGCGCAGGGGAGGGGCCGGGAGCCTCCCTGTCACCGGGGTCCCTACACGTTCCAGCACCGGGACATCTGCAGCCCGGGCGGCTGCCACTCTCGGCCTCGCGACCTCTCGGGTTCTCGCAGAGGGTCTCCCGGGGCGTCTCTGTGCTGCGCCCGCTTAGCCTCGGCATTGTTCGCACTGCACGGGCCCCTCCGGGAGGCTCCCCGGGCGGCGCGGCCCCAGCCCGGCCCCCGCCTCGGCCCCTACCTCCACGAGCAGCGCGAGCAGCAGCGCCGCCACCCCCCCGGGCAGGCGGTTCATGGCTCCACGTCCTCTCGGGGCGCGCCCGGCTCTCGCGTCGCAGGCGCGGGTCAGCGGCACGTCCGCCGCGCGCTGGGCCAGAGGCCAACGGGCTGCAGCCGCCGGCGGGCGAGCGCTGGGGCGGCGGGCGGCGGGCGGCGGGCGGGGAGCAGGGCAGCGCCGCTCAGCCCTCGCCGAGCTCCGCCCCGCGCCCCGCCCCCGTCCGGAGCGCGCTGGAGCGCGCGCCCGCGAACACCTGGAATCCGGCCCGAGGGGCACAGCTGCTGGGCAGCAGGGTCCGCGTCGCCTGGGTGCGCGCGCCAGGACCCGGGACAAGGGCCGCAGGACCCGGCGGTTTGGGGGGACAGCTGCCAGGTGTTTCCTCCGTCGGGGGAGCCAGTCCTGTCACCCCTGAATAGACCCGGGCAGGTTTTTAAAAGCAGCAAAGTCTCCGCAGGTGAGGCTTGTTCTGGAGGAAGGTGGCTGTGGTTAACCCATTGCTCCGCTTTGCATCTTGTGCCTCCACGGCCCTCACTCTCTCGGATTCCTGCGACCAGAGGGGCCCATGCACCCTCCCCACACGTGATTGCAAGGACAACCAAAGGACAAGGCAGGCAGGCCGCAACCAGAAGGCTCCCTGCACCCGCCTCTCACTTAGATGTCGGGAGTTTTTATGCTGGCACCCGCCTGCCCTGCCCTTGCCTGGACTTCACCAAAATTTGCCCCACAGTGAAGTCCACCTTCCCGTTACTGAGTTTGCGGGGTCTTCACCTCTGCTGAACCACCTTTCCACCCCCACTACCTCGCGCCCACCATATCTTTTTCACAACACGGCTCAGATCCCACCTCATTCGTGCAAACATTTATTGAACCTGTAAGTTGTGCCAGAGCCGGAGCTGGAGGGCCAGTATGTGGAGGTGTATAAGAAAACCATGCCTAGATTCTAATGAGAGAGATGGTCACAGACACAACTAGGATACAGAGTGCTGAGTGCAAAGACCAGAGGGTGGAAGATAATAAAGGGGCATAACGGACAGGAGCCTGTCTATGGTCGTGTTGGAGGGAGGGGGTCATGGACATAGATGTCACCTAAGGTGAGTCCCAAACACTTTCCAGCCTCAGTGCATGTGCTCATCTGATGACAACACAGCGTCCACCGGCAGACTACACCTCTTAGAACCAGAACTTGCAAGTAAAGCACAAGAGTCTGTGGCCTTCACTGTGATAAGGCACCATCAAAGAAGCCCACCAAGGGTCTGTGGACTCCAGTAACTTGGACATACTATTTACAATTAGGGTGTTTTAAATGCAGAAGTCAACCTGTAGAAAACTAAGCTGCTAGCCTTGTTGTATAATGAGATGGAAATGGTTTTTTCCACCAGTGATGTAAATGACCTCATCCTGTAAAAATGCAAACGACCTCTACTAGGGTCCAAACCTGAACCAGTTTTCTATCTAATCTGTTAGTTTCATCCCGTTTCTTTTCCCCGCCCCCTTCCTCACTGGCTATAACAGATCAGTTGAAGCAAGTTGGTCATTCTAATGATTCCCTCATTAGTGGATTAAAATACAAGTTTGATATGTGTTCCCTATGTAATACATGTATTGACATGTATGGTATTCACTGTAAAAACAGAATCGACTAACCTGAAACTAATAATTAAAAAAAAAAATCAAAAACAAATAATCAAAAACTGTCATGGACTAGGTATTCTGTCACCAAAAGGATTTATTTGGGAAAAAGAAAGAGTTGCAATCTAGTAATTTGCATGGCTCACCATGCAGACCTGGTGAGCCACATGTACACACACTGAACGGAACAAAGATGGAGGAGGAACTTAGAGAGGGGAAGAAGAAGGTAAGTGGAGGGGCTGTTACAACCATACAACTCAGTTGTAAACATAGGGTCAGTTGTAAAAATGACCCAGAGTGCAAGAACTCTTCCCATGAGCCCTAGCTCCTGTGGATGGCTATGTCCAGGTTATGTCGTTATCAAAATTTTGCCATTTCCCCCCTCTTTATTCGAGATTTTTCTCTGAAAGCATCCCTGATCAACAGTCAGGTCTTCTGATTTCAGCAACCCTTTGTCCTTCCACATCCTGAAGGACTTCGGGATATCGTCTCGCACATCAGAGGGAAGGTGAATGGATCAGGAAACCGCTCGTGTCCGGGGTTAACAAGCAATGGTGCAGAGCTGACAACAACAAGAATCCACAACAGAATTAAAACAGCGTAACAAACTTAGTCTATATGATGAATTTAATCCAGGGGCTCAAACCTGTAAGTGGTGAAACAAAGATCATTATTATCTTGGGCAGATCCAGTTCTTGCTGACAAAGCCAATACCTGGACAAGTTAACCCCTTTCACAGTAGATTAGGACATGTAAACAAGGGTGTTTTCCTTCCAAAGAAGAGAGATAAAGTTAAGAATTAATAGTAAGGAAAGAAGTGTACAATCCCGACCTGGTTGTTTTGGGAAAGCTGTCTCCTTCAGAGTTCCACCTGCTTTAAATTTTGACAGCTTTGGTTTCAGGTCACCAGACTGAGCACAGCTCAGGTCCGGGAGTGGTGCCTTCTCAAGGTGTGACACATGAATCCAGAGTCTGCTCCCTGGAGTTTAGCATCACAGGGGCTAGACAACAGTGTCATTGAGGCTGGAGGAAGTCTTTATGGAGGTGTCTTTTCCAGTAAACAAAACTCCAGGTTGCAGGGTGTGGGTTTGGGGGCTTTCATCTCCTTGCAGCACACTGTGAAAAGAGTGCTCTGCCAAAGTACGGTGATTTTCAATAGAAGCAATTAGGCCTTTCCAGTAGTAAAGTATGTCTCCCTTTATCAACTTTGGATTGAAAGAAGCAGGATCCAGACGCATGGGGCGTCCTGTAATTATTTCAAAGGGTGAGCATTTGTGAGCCCCAAAGGGGGTGGATCTGAGATTTAAAAGGACCAGCAACAGTGCTTTTGGCTAGAGTACCTGGAGGGTTTCTACAAATTTTGCCAGTTGAATCTTAATCGTGACATTAGTGCGTTTGACTAAACCTGAGCATGCAGGGTGTAAGCGCAGTGGAAATGTAAAACCGGCCAAACAGCACAGACCAGTACAGTGGGTTCCTCCACCACTGCAGAGTTCATGACGAGTTCCCAGGTTGGGACAATCTCCTCTAGGAGGGCATTAGCCACTGAGGGGGCATTAGCTTGTCTACAAGGAAAAGCTTCAGTTCAGTGAGAAAACATACAGACCATGACTAAAACATATTTATATCCGTGACACTGGAAAAGCAGTATGAAATCCATTTGACAAATGTCCGGGAGCAATGTGGACAGGGTCCCTGCGTTGTACCTTGGCCAGGTGGGACAGGTGAGGTAGGTTCTTTGCACAGCAAAACTGCCAACATTTTCTCACCAATGTTGATTCGTAAATTGTATTATGTTATCAGTGGACCAATGATTTAATGCATGTCTAGTCATTAAGGAGGGACGTCGATAAAAGCCCAAACCTACAGAATAATTTTATAAACGTTTATTTGAGCCGGTAACCGAGGACAGGCCTGGAAACAAGATCTCCAAAGACTGAGAAAATTCTCCGGAGAATAGCAGTTTTTCAGTTCTTTCCATACATTTAGAGTCAAAGGAGAAAGCGTAGGGAAGGTTACACGAAATCCGCTAGTGGTAGATTAAGGAGGCAGGAGACGGCAAAGCAAGGAATTGTGTAAAAAGCAAAATGGAGAGATACATAGTTTTACACTGGTGGGTGCAGGATTGTTGACATTTAATATTTACAGGACATAGAGATGGTATGCGAGCAAGGAGATAACAATGAGAAGTTTCGTGGTCATCATGCTCCACTGCCTGTGGTTATGCCTCTGATGGGTCTGGAAAAGAAAATGACTCTGACCTCTCCAAGGTGTGCTATCCTAGAAGCATGGACAGGGTTGACTTAAGGCAAAGCTAACCTTTTACTAAGGAAGCTACAGGCCTGGGGTGTGAGCATCCACCACAATCTGCCCAGTAGGAATTCATCACCAGATCACCCTGTGTGGTTACTTTCAGTTGCTGGGCTTGTCCGTCTGCTAGGTGGCCCCTCCATCATCCACCGTGCAAAGTTCAGTCTCTGGTAGGATGGTTGTTATTTGGTCCAAACCAGAGCTTTCTCTTTTATCAAAACAGCAACTGTTAGATTTCCATTTATGGTTTTCTTTCTCTGGAGTCAACTGTTGGGCTTCTCTGGCCCGATTTTCAAATTACCCGCTGGGGAAATATCCCCTTGGACCGTGACAGAGGTTTGACCTTTAAGAGCAACATTCTTTGTGAAAGTGTCAACAAGGTGACTTCCTTTTGCTTCCAGAGAGTCAAGTTTAAAATGCTCTGAGATCTTAGTAATAGTAAAAGCAGCAGGTAAAAGTACAGTGTCCAACAACTCCTGAACGTGGGGCTACTTTAAATTTTATTTCCACAGAAAGTAAAGATGCCTTGTTGTTTCCATAACATTCCAAAGTCATGACCTACTCCAAAGGCACCCATCACCTATCAGTATAAATGCTGGCAGTTTTGCCCTTGGCTAAACTACAAACCCAGGTGAGAGCATATGCGCACGTCAGCCTGGTGGACTGAAGGAGCCAAAGGTTAAAATGCTCCCTGGACAACTTCAAAAGGCCTTACAATTACATAACTAGCATAGTATGTGCCATTTTCATCTCTTAAATTGTGAACCATGAGAAATCAGCTTTACTTAAAGGGGTCTCCTGCAAACCACCCAGACAAGTCAGGAGGTGATGTCAGTCATGAGGGGCTTCATCGTCTCATCCGTCTTCATCCAGCACTAACTCAACATGAGTTGACATTGAAAGCAAAATAAGATCTTTGCACTTTTCTACATTTCTGTCTTTATTCCAGGTGGACTCTTGGTTTCAGTTCATTCCATCACTGGCCCCAGACAGGGCAGAAGAAAACAGCATCTGCCCATAGGAACACAGGAATAACACGTCCCGTAGTATGAGGTTATGCCTTGTCTGCTTGTCTGTTAGAACAGCCAGGTGCTTGCACAACTTTCTTGGTATTCGATTCATTCACTTTGGGATTCCTGCACTGTAAAATAGAGTGTCCTATTTCCTCAGATCATCGCCTACATTCACATTTCATATTCTAGAAATCATCTACCTCAAATTCCTACTCATATACGCATGCCCTACATCTTAAATGTATGTCTTCCCTTTTCCTCCAGCTTCCCCAGTCAATGAAAATTCTGGGTGCGTCCTGTCAACAGGCTCCTTCTCTGTTTTTTTAAAGGGAGCTTTAATCTTTCCTGGGTTATCTTGTCTTAATGAGGAGCTGAAGTCACAAATGTCCTCTTCTCTCTTCAACTCCCATCTTCTGAAGCTCATGTCATACCACACTCTACCACACTCTGAGTCACCAACACCACTGTCTACCCACATTCAGAATTTATGTCCTTGCTTCTAGAAAGTCTGAGTCCAAATTAATATTATCTCTCCCCTCTCTCCTTCTGCCATCAGCTTTGGTCATTAAATATCCATGGTGATGACTCCTGGCATTGTTTTAGCTCAATAGGTTTTTAGGATTTTTTTCCGGTAGAGATGTTCCCAGGAAGAGTTCCACAGAAGCATGGGGCGTAAAGCAGCTGAATCCTTGAGTAGTCATCTTTACAGTGTATATCCAGCTCATAATAAAACCCTTTCTCTGAGAACTACCCCTCAAAAGCCACATTTGTACAATATGGCCCACACCCCGATTCAGCCACAGGTGTATAGACCAGAATCAGTCAGTCACATGGTATAAGCTGGGCCACAGAGTCTCCTAGAAATTTGGAATGGGGTTCAAAGAGGGCTAGATTGTTTCTGAAACGAAGGACATATAAACTCAGAAGCTGTCAAGAAGTCATTCCACAGTAAAGCACAGGTTGGTCTGCAGACACAAAAGACCCACAGTTCCAGAGGACACCAGCTGAGGAAGTGCCTGAGTCTCGTCAATCTTCCTAATCCCTAGATCCTCTCACTTCCTTCTGGTAAAGGAGTTCCTTTAATGTTGCTTGTAGTGTGGATCTGTGAATGACGAGTTCTTGCAGCTTTTGTATGTCTGAAAAAAATCTATTGCCCCTTTGTTCTTAGAAGTTATTTTTGCTGGGTACAGAATTCTAGGTTAACAGGTTTTGTTTTTGTTCTAAATTTTGGTACCGTAAAGATGATGATGTTGCACTATCTTCTCACTTACATTGTTTCAAATGAGAAATCTACTGTCACCCTTATCTTTGTTCCTCCGTATTTAATGTCTTTTTTCTATGGTTGGTTTTAAGAGTTTTTCTTTATTGCTGATTTTGAGCAATTTGATTATAATATGCTTTCTTCATGTTTCTTGTGCTTGGGTTTCATTGAGATTCCTAGATTGGTAGATATTTAGTTTTCATCAAATTTGGAAAAAAATTTGGCCTTTATTCCTTCAAAAAATGTTTTCCACCTCTCCTTCGATGACTCCAGTTACGCAAATATTAGACTGCTGGAGTTGTCCTTTTAGTATTCTCTCTGGAGGTAGGATGACCAGCCTTCCCAGTTTTCTGGGGACAGAGCGCTTTCCCAGGACAGTTGGTTGTCTTCCTCCCTTGAACCTGCCCAGCTCTTATTCTCTGGGCCACAAAACTGAGCACCTAACTACGCCTATTTCTTATTTTGCCATTGTGTGGTAATCTTGTCTCCTCACTTAGGGGTAAGCTCCATGGGGGAAGATGTCTGCATGGTTAAAAGACACTGGTGCTTAATACACTTCTATTACTTCATGGGAAGGTACTGCCCAACAGGGGCCGGACAATAAGGTTACCTACCAGGTATAGACCTTCCTAAAAGTGGGATCAGGGCAGCCCCTTCCAGGAAATTCCCCCAAAATCCAAAACAACTATCAGCCCTTCACTAGAACCAGCAGAAAACTTGTCTTTGGCCTCAAACCCTGCTCTCACCTTCTTCCTGTGAATAATAAAAATAATAGCCACTCTCATTAATCAAGTGCTTATCAAGTGCTAAGCATCATTTTGTTCAGTCTTTACAGCAACCCTGTGAGGTAGGTATTATTCCCATTCTCTGGATGTGATGACCAAGGTTCAGAAAAGTTCCATAACTTAGCCAAGGCCACACAGCTTGTGAGCAGCCAGACCAGCTTCAAAGGTAGATCCTTCAACTCCAAAGCCCACTGGCTTCACCACTGTCTAGGTGACCTTCTAACCTGGTGGCCACTTTCCCCAGACGTAGCCCCCAGCTGTCCTATGTCTGATGCAACTGTTTGCTCTCCCTCCAGTATCACACACTGATTTTAACTCTTGTGTCTTTCTTCCTTTTAAATGGGCCTCCTTCCCCTTAAATAACCAACTGCCACCAGGTGTCCCTCCTCTCCTGTTTGTGAGCACCACATTGCTTTCATTGCAAAGCAGAGGCAATGCAGTCTGGAAACCCTTCCTAGCTTAATTCAATTGCACAAATTCACGTTACTGAGCAATACACCCTAAAGGTGCTCAGAGGAGAAAGTCATACAAAGGCTACACTACAAGGACACAATTACAAACATAATCTGAGAGAGTCAAATGAAGTGCTAGGCTCACGTTGATCAGGGAAACTAATATAAAAGATTCTTTTGTGACATCTATCTGCAAGTAAAATAGAAAGAACCTGGGTTTCTATCATCCATAGTAAATGAAGGTTTAAAAACAGGATCTAAATTAGACCTCAAAGGCTGCCTAATGTCTTCTCCCTTAGTGTTCTTTCTGAGTCTCTAAGGAACTGTTTTTGAGCCTCTAAATCAACTTAACAGTAATTCAGAAGTTGACGCCAACTCATCAATATTAAAGACATTTGCTAGGTTGAAGGTGGGGGGAGGTGTGGAGTAGAATTCTCATTTAGTCTGTTTATGGCCGTATTTTAAACCATTTTAGGGTATGTAAAATTAGACATTTTTAGAATTTGAGAAGACATAATTAAACTGTTAACTGTTGTTTCAATTGTTTGGCTCCCTCCATTTCTTCATCAGACGATAACTGCTCTGCAGCAGCAACACTCCACGTCCAGGAAGCATATTCCTGAGGGAATAAGCTTGTTATAATCCATTTCTTTGAGGATTCATGCATGAATTATGAATCACACTTCAAATTTAAAAGGGAACATGAGAGTCAGAGGAGGCCAAGAAACAAAGAAAAATTAGGATCATGACTTCCTCTTCCACAGGCCATTCATTCTTCATCTACCCGGCAGGACATGGAATGTCTCGTGTGGTCCTCCACCTGGGAAGACTTCAAACACTACACCCCCGCCCATGGGCATCTCGCTGCATGGCTGCTTTCTCTGCCCTTCACATCCTACGCCCCACGTTCCTGGCTTCAAAACAAATGTCTACAGAAAACTCTCTAGGTATTTTACTGGCAAAACCAACCTTGTGGGTAAACAGGAGAGAATGAAGAAGAAAAACAAAAGTAAAAGCTTCTTTGAATTTCTTTATGACCAATTGTGTGACTTCTTATAGGTCTGGTTTGATTTCTCTTTGGTGGAGAGGGAAGCTCAGGGGCAGCAGAAATTTAACGTTAAGGGGTAACATACTTTAATTGGAGTCATTCTTTTCAGCTGGGATAAAATTATTTTATACACCCTGAATCAGAGATCTTGTTTCTGTGAAAACGATCTTTCTGAGCAATAAAAATGGGTTGTAACACAATGGCTTGTGCAATAGTTTCCAAGACACCTCATTAGTCCAAATGACATGCACACCAAAATTCTTCCCTTTCCCACAGGCTGTTGTTGGGAAAAAAAAAAAAAAAGTCTACACACAGCCAGTCAATCCTTTAAAACAGGCTCAGGGGAAGGTGTTATCTGTGAACCCAAATGCCAGGAGCTCTCCAGGCTGTGTGTCCACGACTCCAACTACGTCACACAGGCAAAGGTAGGACAGTGCACATCCCAAAGGACGGATCTGAGAAGGTGCATGAAATGGTTACTTTATGCTGCAAAAGCCAAACATTTCTTGGGATAAAAATCATTTATTACTGAGCATGAGATACATCCACTGTGCAGGTAGAAAGATTTTTTTAAAAAGCAAAGAAGGGCAAAGAGGTTCTAGGAAAGAAATGGTTACTTTTTAAAAGAGTTGTTGCATCAGCTGCTCTGTGGTTTCTGACACGATGTCACAACCAATCCTCATAGTTATTTTGCCATTTCCCATCTACAGGTCAATAAAAATTTTCTGGTAAACACAATTTTTAGATTTTTAAAATATTCTGAATGTTATCTATCAATGTTAAGAAAATGAGTATGTAGTACAAATGTTTCTGAGCACAAAAATGGATAAGGAAAACCTCTTGTGTTTATTTTACTAAGTATTTCGTGTTATAAACTGTGTGTTTATGTATATGTATTTCATTGTAAGGTAACCCAAATGTTTTTGACCAACCCAAAATGACAAAACCATAATACATTCTTCAATAGACTTGCACAACACATTTATATTAAAGATTTTCTATGAGTCATACGCTTTTAAAGCTCATTCATATCACATCATAGCTTGTGGTATTATAAACTGTGTGCCTCACCTGTTGTGCAGGTTCCAAATATTCCAAATGCACAATGTCCTATTGTTGTTTAATAAAGACCACAAATCAATCAGATTTCTTGCAAATTAATCAGCGGGGTACTAAAGGATTTTGTTTTTTTTCATGAGTGAAAAAGCCGACAAAACTTCTATACTTGTGTAGAACGATACATCTCCTCTGCCCCCCACTTGGAAGCGTCTCTAGAATAGCGTAGTTCGCAGAAAGAGTTCACTAAACACGGGTTGAGTAAACCAGGCTCTCTCTTTTGACCTCTGCCACACCATATATCCATGACTAGTACTACCCAATACTAGAAGGCAACCAGCTCTAAAGCCCACCCATCCCGTCCCTGGTGAAATAAGAGTCCAAGTTTAATCACCTGAGCAAGATCTCTTTTATTGAAAAGACAGTCTATCATCCGGGTCCCCTGAACACAAATGCTGTCACTCAATGCATCGCATAGGCTTTTGCGGGAGTTTATAAAGGTGTGTGGGGCCAGGATCCTCACAGGCACAGCGAACTTGTTCTGGGGACACAGAACCTTTTGTAAGGGAAGCTATGTGTATAGAGCCAAATTCTGTGCTTACTGTTGGTTCTCCTGCATGCCAGCCACCTATCACCCATTAAAGCTGGAGGACCCGACCACAAACTGCGCCCTTTGGGCCACGATCCCCACACTCCTTGCCTTGGAGCTGCCCCCATCCCTGCAGCAGAGAGCTGGCCCCAGGGCGGGTTCACCGAGCACACAACCTGCTGCCTGCTGAAGTGCTGGCGCCAGTTCTCAGCCCAGCGGGCACCCAGCAAAGTAAGCAGCTCAGGGCTTGGCAGGTGCTCTGGGATGATCACGTCTCTAGTTCTGTGCCGAGTCCAGTTGGTTGAGTTGCTTTACGATCATGCTGTTGATTTTCTTAAGATCATCTATGTCCTTTCCCTCAGCTGTGAGTCTTCTTGACACATCGTCCATCTTGTTTTCGGTTTGAACTTCAAAATGGAAAACAGAGTGTGTTACATTGGTTTCCAGCACGTTCCACGGGGACTGTTGGCAAACCCCCTGCCTCAGTATCCCACATAGCCCAGAGGCCCAGGAGAGAGATTGCTGGAGACTGAAGTTAGCTATCAAGTGAATTATTTTTACAACCAGCCTGAATGACCTTTGGCAACTCCGCACAGATTCTGACTGAGAAAGACCAGAAAAACTGCCAGAGTATCTGATTCTCCCAAGGTAAGTGATTGCTACGTTGTCTCATGTTGAGACCCATTCTCAGAAAAGGTGTTTCGCTCCTAATTTGGGAAATGAGATTTTTCAGGGGGTTCCAGCCTGTTTGATATAGCTCTGCTCGTTCTGAATTGCCAGCCCATAATGCATGTGTAATAATTCCCCGCAGACCACCCTGAGAGCAGACAGACAAAATTTTCAAAACAAGCAGAATTCCTGGCAGTAGAGTAACCGGGGGAATGGAACACTCTGAGGTCTGTTTATCAGAGTTCAATTTCCCAAGAAATGCAGCACAACATCAGTACTTAATATTAGAGAATCTAATCATTTCAGGCAAGTTTTTTCCAAGGTACGTTTCAGAAACTAAAGATGTTGGTAACGTCATTGGGCTTAGCCAATAACTAACGTGGGAGGGTAAACTCGATGACAGAGCGTCACCTTCCGACCTTGGGACAAATTGTTGCCCAGAAGCTGCTTCTCCCCCATGTCTGAAAAATTATTTGGGATGAATTGTGGTCCAAGACATGAGGGAAGGGTTTTAACTGAGCTTTGCCGCACAGCAAGGCAGAGACGTCACTTGCTTCTGGGGAAAACGTGAAGCTGAAGTAAATCTGTAACATGTGACACTGCTCCCCACTTGGGAGCCTCCTACATGAATCAAACACAGAAGAAAATAACAGCCATGTTGGCCTAAGTCTGTTCCTGGGGGCACTGGTTCCAAATGAAATTCCGAAAGAGAAAAAGGCTTCCATGTGCAAACAAGTTGGGAATTTCCTGGAAATTCACAAGAGGAAACAACTTGAGCATTGCTCAACCCAGCAATTTGCAAACTTGTTTGACAATAGACTTTCTTTCTTTAAGGCAACATTTAATAATATCCCACGCACCTAGAACCGTATTCTCTGGATCACACTGCTTGGCCACTGGAAACTCCTACCAGGGCCATGCAGGCATCCGTAGTAATCTATTCTTGCTGTCCATCATTCCTCTTTAGGACAGAGATTGTGACAAAAATATAAGTCCCATAAGAATGTCATCAATATAAAATCATCTTATTTCTTTTGAGTACAAATGCCACAGTTATAAAGAACACAAGCTCTTACACAGAAAGCAAAAATTTTCCTTATTAAAGACGAGCACATTCACTGACAGATGCCTGTGCCAGCTCTGGCCGTAGATTTGGGTAAGGTTTATCTGAAGGCCACGGGGAGCCTTTATTATTACTTCAACAGAGCTGCAGTGTCTCTGGAGCCAGACAGGCCTGGGTTCGAATCCCAGTTCTGCCTCTGATTATTAGCTGGGTAAGTGTGGAGAGTTGAACTTTCTGTGCCATAATCTTTCATCAGTAAAACTGAAATAGTAGATGCTACCTTGAGGGGTAGGGTAAGGATTTAAGATAATGAATGTATGTGCCTGGCACAGAATAATTTTCCAATAAAAAGACATTCTTCTTTATTCAGGTCTTGTTTCTTAATATGACTTTGCCCTGAATAGAAAACACCAGGAGCAAATATAAAATAAATCCTATTTATACAAGAGGAATATAATAATGGGGCTAAAGTGCATGGTCTTTGATGTCAGGCAGGAGTGTCTGTGAGCCCCCGGTTGGCACTTATTAGCTGTGTGACCCTGGGCATGTTAATTAACCTTTCTGTGTTTCCATCTCAGCATCGGTAAAAACAATAATACCAGATCCTACACTATAGAGCAAATGAACACCAAGTGCTTAGCAGAGTGCGTGGGAAAGAGCGAGCACCCACCATAAAGCATCTTTTTGCTATCACTATCCTTCATCTTACTACTTAATCATCCCACAGGGTTGCTCCCATGTCGGTAGGCATACCTACAGTTTCCCAATAGTTCAGTCATTGTCCCAGATGGGTGTGGCAGGATGATATTGGGAGCATCAGTTTATGTTGGCATAACATGTCAGAAGAGCAATCCACATGAAGGAGTTGGAAACTGAACGTGACTATATGTTATACACCTGAATTAATGGAAAAATCTATGCATTGGATGAAGACAACATAGAATTCACTGCAAGACGCTGCCTACCCCTTGACCGCTAGGGACTCCATGTGGGACATTCAAGCGTTAGAGAACTGTTTACTGCACATGTTTGTGAGCTTCTGGCATTGTGGGCTCATGCAGTGGGCACAAAGTGACACTGTGTGCCTGCGTTCGCCCTGTCTCAGTGTCAGCACCGACTGCCAGAAAGCATTGACTTGTGACAGGAGCCAAACTGAACCACCAGCTGCGAAGTGAGTGCGTGAGGCGATGGAACCATGTCCGGGGTGCTTACCTATGAGGACTATCACGAAGGAAACCAGGACCAGACTGACAATGAGCACGACGATTAGCGCCATAAAAAGCAGACTGTAGCTTCCATGTCCCGAGCGCGTGTCAACAGCTGGGATTTTCTCCTCTAGGGCTAACGTAAAGCAAACAAGCACCAACAGTGACAAAGCTCCTCAGCCGACAGCTTCTCAGCAGAGCTGAACAGTCCCCGCGATCAGGGATGTGAGTAAGGGACATGCCCACTTCCCCTCTAGTCGTTCTGGAAAGGGACTTTCGTTAAAGGCATGGCTTTGGGCTGGGTGCCCTTTGTGAATGTTTTACCTTCTTCTATATTGGTATTCAAAGAACAAGCAGGGTCAAGCTTTCTCCTTATCCCTGTTTGGAAAGTTCTTTGAAGATCTGTTAATACTGAACTAGCAGACATTGGCAGGGGTGGGGGGAGGGGAGGAAGAATGGAGGAAATAAAGAAGTTAAGGGTTCAGAGTGATGGAGACTCTACGGTCCTTTCCCCAAAGTGACCCAGGAGTAAAAACAGCTGGCCGTGGGACACCGCTGCTGGGTGGAAGGCGGAATGCTCTGGGCTGTGTCCCAGGAAACTCCTTTCGCTATAGGAAAAATCAGTTCAGCCTATACCTATACAAACAAAAAAGTGGCCCGGATGTATTTTGGTTTCTTAAAGCTGTTTCCAGGATGGAAATGCTCTGGAAACAAGGTTCTTTTCAATGTTTTGCTGTTGAACTGAGAGGGCAGCCGTGCTTATAACACAACGTGGTTCTCCCAGACCATGAACTGGGCATTTGGTCATCGCTTTGTAAGACCAGCCTGATGACACCCACATTCAATCAAATCAGAAACATGGAAACTTGGGGTAGTTGAGAGACTTAAGTTATTTCCATATTCGCTCCTACTTTGCGTCAGTCCCACACACTGTGCTATTTGCTTATAGAGAAATGGGTGGCTTACGTCCCAGACAGCCTATGTCACCCCCTCAATAGCTTTTCCTTCCTGATGAAAGCAGCAACATAAGCTGGCACCCAGACACCTGCTCTAATTGAGACTGACTGCAATAAAGAAACAGGTGAAAATCCAAATACCTTCAAATAAAGAGAAAAGCAAGGTCAGAAGAAGAATAATAGATATAAAATTGGGACAGTAAGACTTTAGAGTGCACATGAAACAAATGCCACATTGGCAACGCCTGGGATTGAATGTCAGCTTTTAAGAAGGGACACAACTCATTTACAACATTTAGGGGACAAGACACACATTTAGTATTTAGCAGAAGTTTCGTTTTGCTCTCCCCCACCCCTTGTTTTTCTAGCCATTTAATTGGGGCAATTGTTATTTGTTAGTAGAAAACAAAGTTGGCTTTTTTGCCCAACAAAATTTAATGATTTTTTAAAAACTTGATCAATGTGTGAAACATTTATATTCCCAGCAACTCCCTATGAAGTGAGACCGCTCTAGGGACGTGGGCACCATCGGTGACTTGACTGTGGTCACTCGAAGGCAAACAGCTGCCCAGCGGGAAGAGCAAGACTCTGGGAGACCAGCTCTGCAGCCTCCTCTGCTTTCCAGGGAGAGAAACCCCACGGGGACTTCTCAGAACTTTTGAAGACAAGAGTTCAAATCTTACTTAGGAGCCCCAAATGCCCAGAGCCTGTGGGCATTTTGGTTCTCTATTCAGAGAACCAAAGCAGATTTTGGCGAATGAGCAATAGCATTTCCGGGGCCAAACTGTTATTACCCCCCCACACCCCTCTCCCAGCTCCCCGCACCCTCAGGAGCAGATTAGCATTCGCTAGTTGTAGGCGGCTTAGAAGCTGGGGGGCCACTGGGCCTTGGAGGGCACACGTACGGAACAGGCGCTGAGATCCGGCAGGACAGAGGTTCAGTCTGTGTAAGTCGTTTATGGAATCCACAGCGTAAAGCTGCCCGTCTCCGAGAATGCCCTGCGAGCCAGTGTCCTGGGAAGAACGATTCATTGTCCCTGGAAGAGTACACTGGTGTTAAACACGAGGCTGGCCTGGGGAGCGGGACTTCCCAAGAATCACCACCCGTGGGAAGCTGGACACACATACGGAACCAGCCACATAGACTGTTTCCAACCGAAGTCCTGTCCAGAAGAGAACATTTCCTTTCGGGGACAACTTTGTGCTTTCTGCTTTGCTTGCCAGGAAGCTCGGAGTCTAGTGTGTGGCCCAATTTTAAGAATTGTGCAATGCCTTATACCCTCCCTATCTGCATATGCTCTTTTCTCCTCCTCAGATTTCTCAATTCTGCCTACACTTTCCTGGGCCTCCTTTTTATTTTGTAATTGGTTTTTAAATATTTCTCTTTTGTTACAGTGTTGACATCCTGGTGAGATGTCTCAAGTGTTTTGTGCAAAAGACAGTATGACCAGATAGAAAGATGCCGTTAAGCCAGTCAGCCTGTGGCCATAAGGATGCTGAGAGAAGAAGAGAACATTGCTGCAAACCATTGTCACTGCATGAGGCTTCAATATGAAGCTGTCATTTGCATACTTCTTCAGTATGACATATGAGTCTCTACCTTCAAATGTGTCCTTCAGCCAGTAGATGCTGGCTGTCCTCAAGACAAGATCTGAACAAGCGTAGCTGCCACAAGGAGGAATCCTGAAGCTGTGTGAGGCGAGACTCCAGGACCTCTCAGGTGTCTGCCCTCTTGAGTTTCCTTAGATTGAGGTCACTTCCATACTAAATCATTTTTAAATTGAGGTTTACATACATTTAAAGTAATATTCTCTAATGACAGCACAACTTGAAGCAGCACCGGAAAGCCTGAATGGATTAAAAAGTTCTATTTTAAGATGTCTCTCCAGCATGACAGAGCACTTGTGGCCTTTTACTCACGTGAAAAGAAGGGTCCAGGAAGGCAAATGCCAGTTACCGTCAGAGCTTTCTCTTTTCATACAATGAGTCTAAGAGTGAGTAGGACGGGATGGTTTTAACCTGGAAAGAATTTTATACATGTTCCAGTCTGGCCCCCATCCTTTCCACAAATGAGGAAATTGACGCTCAGTATACGGTAAACGCCCAAGATTATACATTTATCTGGTAGCTGCAGTGCTGGACCAATTTTTTTTTTTCTCAATAAAAGTTACAAACTAAAACAGGGTGTTTCAGTTATCCTGAAATTTTAATTGACATGAACACAAAATTCCCTGAGTGTTTTAGGTAAGCTATGACTGAAGCACTTTAAATATTCTAAATATAATTCTAAATATAAATATACTTCATGGAGCATTCCTCAGGGAGTGACGTGAAGTGACAGAAAAAAAAGCAGCAGCATATAGACTAAAGGGGCCTTAGAGAGCAATCAAATCGTATCCTTTTACAGACAAAACCCAGTGTTGACTGATGGCAGGGTCACAGATTTCTAAACGATTTTTCTAGAAATGTCTTACACTTTATCACCTCCTCTTTATACTTTTCTATCCCAAATGCTAATATTTGATGAGGAATGAGGTTGGATGAGTCACCACAGTATCGTCGTTCCAAACACGGCTTCTATTTTAGGCTTGGTGACAGAGGCAAGGCTCATTTCTGGATGTGACTTAATATCCTCAGCCTTAGCTTCCCCTGTAGGAATGTAATTACTCTTGCTTAAAGCTCATGCTGAGGCTTAATCGATGTTTACAAAGTACAAGACTGGCTAGAAAATTATAACCACAAAACTGAGACATGCAGCTAATAAAAATCTCCAAATTATCGGCCTTGCTACCGATTCAAAGCAATACGAAATCCAAGAGCGCTAAGACAACTGAGAGTGAGCTGTGAAGTGTTCCGAAAGAAAATGTCACAAGGTAGAAAGATACTACCTCAGTGTATTTTTTAAATTAACTGCAACATGCAAATACAAAATTAAGAGCCAGCAGAGAAAACCAAGTTGGGGGTGTGTGGCCACCAAGTTCCTGCAAATGACGCTGAGTAAATGGATACAAGGTCACATGGCCCTACACCCAGGACCCACAGCTGTTTGACACCCAGTTGTTGCTATCTTTGGCCTCTCCATCTGAGGCCATCTGGGAACAACCAGCAGAGCCGGAGAAGCCAGAATGTTCTAAATTCTGCTCCGCACTCACTCAACCTTACTTCCTGACTCCGTGTGCAAATTTGCTCATTAAATAAGACCAAAGCAGTATCCTTTTTCATGGGATCCTTTCTAAAGCCATGAGCTGAAACGTAAGTAATTTCATCTTCCTCTGGCTTAGATCAATGCTACCGTGTTTCCCCGAAAATAAGACCTAACCGGAAAATAAGCCCTAGCATGATTTTTCAGGATCCTCGTAATAAAAAATAAGCCCTACCATATTCCCCCGAAAATAAGACCGGGTCTTATATTAATTTTTGCTCCAAAAGACGCATTAGGGCTTATTTTATATTAAGAGCGTCCTGAAAAATCATGCTACGGCTTATTTTCCGGGTAGGTCTTATTTTTGGGGAAACACGGTAACAGCTTATTCTTTTTGTCATTTAGGAATTCTTTGACTACCTACAGATAAATATTCTGACAAATAAAGACGGTTGTTGATGACAAATTGCTTTGCGCTTTTTTCCCCATAGGTCCTTGGTATCAAACCACAGGAATAACACACACGAGCTAGTATTGCTTGCCACAGTATTAGAATTGTTGTAATAGGGCTTAATGCAAAGCTAACAGGACGCTTTATTGAGTGGGTCATGGGGATTTGTTCTTTAATTCCGTTTCAGAGTCAGTGCCTCTTCACATTCAGGAAGTAATTTTTAAAATCAAGTCTAAATCATTTCTATCAAAAGTTAAAAGCACACAGCACATGCATCAAAAAACATGCCAGCCTCAAGAGTCATAAATCAGTCTCAGTAGAGTAATAGCATGCAAATTACTTACAAAAATGTGAGCTTTGACTGCTAGGTTACCAGAAAACAAAAACCAAACCAAAAAAAAAAAACAAAAAAAAACACACTGATTATTCAGAAGCAACTACAATAAAACTGTCTACTAATTCTGCGGTTCTTTCTTTGCCTTCCTTCAGCGCTCGGCTTCTCCTGCAAGGTCCACACACCCCAGCATGAAATGGTGGGTCTGTATTTAGTGTTCATTTAGCCAAGCCGTGTAAGATTCCAAATACTGACTTTTTCTCATAATGTCTAAGATTTCTAGCAAATATATTATTGAAACTACACTTTAAAAAGAAAAAAAAAGCACCACTCCAGGTACAGCTGGTAACTGACGAGATTCTTACTGAAGTTACTTCCTTCCCTGGGCGATGCGGCTGGGTGATGTGGGAGCTGGCACACTTCCAGCATGTCTGCCACGGAATGCCCCGCATATAAATACCCGGTAGCAGGCTGGAGCTGCCACCCAGCTGAAGCTGGCAACTAGCTTGCACAGGACTCCAGACCAACCAGCAGACTACAGTGAACGGGGACAGAATAAGGTCGTCGCATTCTATCTAGGATGATGGCAGGTCAGAGGACCCCGAAGGCTTCCAGGAGCTGCAAAAAGATGAGTGGGAGGCTGTATGGCTACAGACCCACGGCAGCACTTTGTCTCAACTTCCTTGCCTTTCCAAAGGCTTTGTTCTGAGTTTTCATGCATTCTCCCTTCTCAGGAAGGTCAGCCTTTCTCTTCTGTGGGTCCCTCATACATATGCCAAGCAGCTTGTGCCCTCTGGTGTGAGTTCAAGAAACTACAGTGAGAAGAACAGCCATCCCACACACCCTGGTCCCAGACCACAGGACGACCTACCCGCCCCGCCAGAGGCCTAACGGGTGGGTTGTGACCTGATATGTAGTCCTTTCCTCATCCTACCTCCCCCTGCAGTGACAAGACAGACATCGGTCATCCCTGAAACGTATTTCAGGTCAATTGAAAAACGTGTGCTCCCCAAAACTCCCTTACATCTATATTTAGTTTGGACCTCACTCTCCCTTGGGGGAAAATGGATGTCATTTTCTTAAGCTGCCTCTATACTAGAGGACCAATTCAATGAAGACCATGCAACTAGTAAGTGTCTTCTCAAAAGCACATTATACACGACAAAGCTATGCCAAATTTCTTGAAAAACAAAAATGTTAGCTATTAATCATGCTGTTTTAAAAATTATCTCCAAACCTCCTGAACTGTCTTAAACAATCTATCTTTTGAAGAAATAATAGTCTCAGCCAGAAACAGCCAGAAATAACTGGCTAAATAATTTTAAGCACTTACTGTTTTGCTCTTTCCTATGAACTGGGAACCCCGTGAAGTATTTACTCCCTCCTCAGGGATGGAGAATGGAGACACACAGTTCCTCACACGCAAGTCTGAATTCAACCACCTTTTACACCAGTGAGGGGGCTGAGATTTTTATGGCCAGTTGGATGTCTGGAGAACCAATTAAGAGCAAAGCATGACAACCTACCTGGTTTTACCTATTATGTACCTGAAAGGCCACATCAAGAAGTGTTATTTTGGGTCGCGAGAAGAGGTAGTCTTACATGAACTGTTTTAATCTGGGCACATTTTCACATATTTCTTGCCTTTTCTTTCAAATATTGTATCTCACTGTATCTAGATTCAACTCTCAGAAAATTCTGTAAATGGCATCAGACTCGTCACAGATACGAATTGTCCCAAAATTAATGCTTCAGCCTCAAAATAAAGAGTATAGTAAGCAGGGACCATTTTAAATTCCTTTAAAACAGCACGATGCAAGGAATGAACTGGTCTACGATACACCGTTTTACTACTTTCAAGAAAACGCCAGCATTCTGAGCCACGGAAACCCCAGGAACCCTAACAACTACCTGTCTAGAAACCTAATATGCACGTTAACACTCCTTCACCTTTTCTTCCTCAAACCCCAGTACGAAGGCAGAATAGAAATGAAGATGACACAACTACAAGAATGAAAACTGGAGGAAACAATACTGAAGAGCACTGCAAACCACACAGGGACTAAGGAAAGGAGACGGTGGTTGGGACCCACCTGTCTTAGCAGACTTGGTGGTCAGTGAGTGAGGTGACTGACCCTGCAGAATTCAGGCACGAGTTGGGAGGCAGCAGTGAATGGAGCTACATACAGGCAGGTGATTTCGGGTTAGCCCCAAATAAAATGCAATAGAAAGGGTGAAAAATCATGTTAGGGAAATCTCCAAGAAAGAAAACGGAAGAAATAAGGCCAGAGGCTCCATCCAGCAGCTCTAGCAACTCATGGGAGTTTCCAGAATGAAAAGTGTTGTAGGAGAGGGTGTGTCCAGGACCAAGAACTGAAAGAGCTTTCCAGCTGCCAGAGCCCACCAAAGCACAGCATTACGTCATTTTAGAACAACTCTTAAGAGCAAAACAAACCAAAGAAACAAATCAGAAATAGAATTGCACCAGATATTATAACACTTGATAGGCAGTAGAGCAAGGTCTTCAAAATTCTGGATTTTCTCCCTAGAATTTTATATCCCAACCCAAACTGTCTTTCAAACATGTACCGTTTCCCCAAAAATAAGACCTAGCCGGACAATCAGCTCTAATGTATCTTTTGGAGCAAAAATTAATGTAAGACCCGGTCTTATTTTACTATAAGACCTGATATAACACAGGGTCTTTATAATAAATATAATAGTATCTGGGTCTTCTATTAATTTTTGCTCCAGAAGACGCATGAGCTGATTGTCCGTCCAGCTAGGTCTTATTTTCGGGCAAACACAGTCGTCTCAAAATACCTGACCTCCCCATGCACCATTTCCAGAAGTTGTTGAAGGAAGTCCCACTTGAACAAGAAAGGAATCTAACACTGAAGCCATGGGGGCCAGGAAGTGTGGAATCCAACCCAAAAGGAAAACCAATGCAGGGACGATGAAGTCGGGAAACAGCTGTACATACTCAGATGAGGGCCATCAGTCTACACTGCAACGGGCCTTCTGCTGGGCTTTGCCCATGTGGAAAAGACTAGCACTCCATACATGTTTGGGACTCTCCAGGAAGGATCAGTGATGTTAGCATAAAACAAAGAAGCTGACTCCCTGCTGACTGTGGTGTGAATATGGAAATGTAAGCACAGTAAACTCTAGTTCAGGAATGAACACAGAAACATGGTCACTACAACGCAAGTGACAATGCAGATTTAACAACCAAAAAGAAAAAGAAAAATGGGAAGATGAAGTAAAAAGGCAAACACCTTCAGCTATTGAATAGGCAGTTATCAGATCGGAAAAAATAAACTAAGCAGCAGCTGTTGGAGCCTATTACTTGGAAACCAGAAACCAGGTGCTTGGGAAACACTAAGGCTGAATGGCGGTCTGGGATGAGAAGGAGGAACGGGAAAGGATGGAGCAGGGAGCTGGTGTTTTTCAGCCTGGAAGTACCATGAATCTATGTATATGTTAGGGATAAACTGTAATAAAAAGTCATTTTTATTCAACAAGATGCATACATGAAATGGAAAATTTAGAGGAAAACACTGCTTGCTCTTTCCATGGTTCTAACCTACTGGGAACCCACCATGCAAACCCCAGCCCTAGATTTCATGTTTTTCCTTGCACTGCACCCGAGGGTGAGACTCACACCCCACTAGGAACAGCAACTCCACGGGCCAATCATGTCCAGCAAGAGGCACATCAGACCGCTCAGCTGCGGGAGGGACGCTGCCTCGGGTGACTCCGGTTCTTCTCTAGTGTGCCGTCCTTTCATCCCTCACGCCTCACCACCGTTTCCTGCACTGATATCAAAGCAAGCGTATGAACTCTATACTGCAGACGTTGCTTGTGCAATGTCATTTTAATATAAAGCTTAATAAATTCTTAATGCAGTCACAATGCCTGCAACTTGTCATAGAGTGAAAACTAACTCATAGTGACAACTAAGCAGCAATAGTCTTAAGTCAGTAACCAGAACCCCAATGATTCGCTGCTGTATTTTTTCATGTTTTCGGGTTTCCAAACATACAAAGTAAGTTTCGTCTCCCGCCTTCCCCATCCCTCCCCAGCTTGGTCATTTTGCACTCTGAACCTCAAACCCGTAAATGATGTTTCTTCTATTAGAAAAGAAGCACTTTTAGTGTGAAAAGATCTTTATTTCAAAATAAAGAGCACAGGCTTACACAACAGATGAAATTAGTGTTACTGCCCTCAGACGTGAAGGTGCGCAGCCGTCCTGGCTGTCCTAACTCATCCTGAACTCCCAAAGCTGGACCCAATGGCCCTGAAGTGTAGCTGTGAGGTCTACGGTATAATTGAATTCCCTTTGTTGATCCCAGTGACAAAATTATTAGGTTCCATTTAAAATTAAAAACATAGCAGCTTTTCCAGAAGAACTGGCTCCCCAAACTGTATCCAGAACTCGTTTGTCTAAGATCTTAAATAGCTTGTAGTATCTGCATTATCATCAACACATCTGACAACCACAGTATAAGGTATTTAACCTTGGCTAATCGTTTTCTTACCGTGAAATACCATATGTTTACTCTCTTCATAAATAGAAAATGACCAAACATTACAAACACTTTATTCATGTTTACTGATTCTATTTACAGAGAATACTCAATAATCAGAACTTACCATTTGCAAATACTATACATTAAATTATAAGTAATATAACCCCTGCTACAAAAGCTATCTATGTTGACAAGATAAAAACTGTCTCCAGAGTTTAAATACATTAGAAGTTACAAATAAAAAAATCAGAACTTAGAAAGTAGTCTTCAAATGCTGAACATCTAGAAGAATTCTCCAACATCTGCTCTCTTATCACGACATTTGCTTCGAGCTTTGGTTCGAGCTTTGAAGGCTGCAGAATTATATAAATGCTGAATTGAAGAAAAGGAAAATATATGTGAGCAATACAGGCTTAAGAGTCTCGTAAGATTTAAAATAATATAAATAAAAATCACAAAGGGGAGAAATGAACTAATTCAACACTAAATATTTTAAATGTTTGTAAAACACATACATAAAGGACAAGGGGGAAATTTGACACATATAATAGCTAATGGCTACCTGTAGTGACAAAATTCCAGTGAAAAAATTGAAAAAAAAAAAAAAAAAGGTACATCGACATTGCATCTGATCAAGGAAAAGTCAAATCATGAACTAATGTGAAAAAAAAAAATCCAACCATGCTATCAATAACAAAAATATGAAGTTCCATTTTACTACTCATTAAACAATTTTTTAAATTAGAAAACCTAATGCTGTCAAATACGTGTGTGATAGCTACATGCTTTCGTTCATTGCTGGAAACAATTAGAAATGACAGAATAACTTTGGAAGGTAATTCAACTATGTATCAAAAAGTCATAATTCCAGCCGTATATTCCCATGCAAGGATTTATTTCAAAAAATAGTCCAGGAGAGAAAAGTATGTGAAAATATTAATAGTTACTAAAACCCAACAATCAATGACATGGTCATAAAAATGATTAAATTTATAAAGATTCTATAAAAAATACATTAAGCACTTCACACCTAAAAGCTCTGAAAACAGATCCTCTAACAAGAACTTGTACACAAATGTTCACAGTAGCACCATTCACAACGGACAAAAAGGGGCAACAAGCTGAGTGTCAGCATCTGAATAGGAACCACGGTGTCGCCCCACATGGAACGTACTCGGCCAATGGAGTAACATCCAGCCACAGAACGGAACACAAACCTCAGCAAAGTGACGCGAGGTGAAAAGAGCCAGACACAAAAGGTCACACGCTGTATGATTCCACTTATATGAAATACCCAGAGCAAAGAAATCCAGAGACAGAAAGGGCAGAGTGGATGCCAGCAGCTGGGAAGACGAACGCTCAATGGACAGAAGCTTCCTTTTGAGGAGCTGAAAATGTTTTGGAACTAGATGGATGACGGTTGTGCAACATTGCGAATGTACAAAATGCCACTGAACTGTACATTTTCCAAGTTTATTTTCTTAGTCAATTTTACCTCAATACAAAAAAATTATGTAACTAAGGAATTGTGAAATGTTAAGTGAGATGATATGAATCGCTTTTCAATGACACACACTCTCTGAGCCCTTCAGTTTCCTCATGTGTAAAGAGTCTGGTACTAACTCAGTTACCTGGTACAAAAGCAGCACTGAGTAAATATTTATTCTTCAATATAAACGCATCATACAATAAAAGAAAACAAAAAATGAAAATGTCTACGCTAAGACAATAAGATTATGGGTAAATAGTTGGCGTTGAAGCCCCCCACCCCCTAAATGCAGTCAGCTCCTATGCGTTTACTGCCGCTGTTGTGTCTGAATCTTGAGGAACTAAAAACCCCACACACAGCTGAACACCCGTCATCCAGCAGAATCAAAGCTTGGGCTCTGCTTATCTTTGGTGCATTTAGGTCTGTTAAACACAAAAATAAAACTCACCCTTTCAAAACGAGGAATCTTCATTGATTTAAGTGTTGCAGCATCAAGCATCACTGGCGGTCCAAGTTCAAACACATTACGAAGGAATTCATTTGACTTTGGTAGGAGAAAAAAGTGGTACAGCTTGGTATTAAACAGCAGCTCTGTTTTACTACATAAAGTGAAACTGATTAACAGAAGTTCTTTGGAGCTTATAAATATGAACTCAGGTCATTTATCTTCTTTGTTTCTCATTATGAGACCAAATTGTTTTCCAGTGCAACTATGTGTTTTCATACAAGAATATCAACAGTACACCACCAGACTTAAAAAACACAAAACCAAAAAAGGAGTTGTATTTTATTTAATTTCACTTTCAAAAATAAATTTGTTTATCAACTAACTTCAAAAGCCAAGTAAGTGAGCTACACTCAAATCTGCTCCCTAATTTAAAAGCAAACAAACAGAAAAGATGCCACTCTCACCTGTAAGTGGTACTGCATCCCCGATCCGAGGACCTCCTTAAAGGTGTCGTAGGTAAGCTTTTTGACCCAGCAATCAATATACATGCGTTCAGGACCAAACTTAACAGTTTCTGTTGGAAAATCCCGTTCCTAACCAACAGAAGAACCAAAACTGTAAGAAGAACTAAAATGGTCTAAAGATATCCTGCATAAACACAACTTCTCAATAGATATATACATGTTGCAGTAAGTGAACAACATGGTTTAACCTGTTACCTCCCTCCCTGAGATGTGAAGACTAAAAAGTACTACTCTACATATAAGGGTACAGGACTTGTCCGGTTGTGAGAGACTTGAAGGCACAGTTCATTTGGATAAATATTAATGGCAAAACCACACTGTTGTACAAGGTTAATAATTTTAATAGCACTCAACAAAGAAAAAGTTAGAAACCTATACTGCTCTAGAACTGAGGGGTGGGACAGCCAGTTGCAGGACAAGTCAGAAGAACAACATGCACCACAAGCAGGGGGGATCCGAGGGGAAGCAGGGGTCTAGTTAAGTTAAGGGAAGGGAGTTAGCAGACCGACCAAGAAAGAGTGACCAGCGTCTTGGGGACTCCCAGGTCTACGAGGAGGTTCACAAGAAAGTGCGAGGATTTCAAGAAGGGTTTCTGGCTGAAAAGAAATGGTGTGGCAGCAACAACCACACATCAAATAGGTACTTCTCCTCTGTGGCAGCTGAACAACCCTCATTTAAAGACCCGTCAATAAAGTAGGGCCTGAGAGAAAGCTGGTTCCGATGAAAGAAAAGAGACAAGCATGCTTCACAAGGCTCTGAGGACAGGTCCTTCTTTGGCAGGGGACCCAGTCACGGAACTGAAAGCCTGAGATGAAGAGATGGGGGTAAGGCCGGGGAGGGAGATAGGAGAGTATGAGGCAAACGCAGGGCTTCCATTTTTAGCAGTGACTGAAGGGGAAGTAGTGGCGCCGGTGTACACAGAGATTTCACATGTTCTTCTCAGGACAATCAGTCCGTGCTGCAGCTGGCTGGGCCGAGGGGCTTATACAGTCTTGTCAGGTCCTGTTGACCCTTAAAATCCATTGCCCATAGAGGAGGCATCAAGACAGAACATCTGAAATCAGGACTAATTCAGAAAATCTAGGACACATCTCTTGTTTTTATAGTAACTCATTTTCTTGAGCAACTATAAACTATTCCTGTATTTGGCTCCTCTGGCTACGGGACCCAAACCTAGGAACAGTTCACAGATACTCAAGAAAATGGCTGGCTTAATTTGGGGATACTACCACACCAATCAGAAGACTAGTAATATCAATTCTTAATATGCTGTCTGCTCAAGTTAAGGATTTTTGTTTTTTAGATTATAAAATTCAGAGTAAATATAAAATATTACTATAATGTGGTTAGTCCGCATTAACCAAAAGTTAGGCCCCCGAAGATCTATGCTAATGTAACCCTAGCCTTCCCAGAAAGATCAGAGGTCTTTGCTTCAAGGTACTGAGGGGTAGGCGATGATTTACTAGTCACAAGAAGCACCATACTACATTACGTATGTGCTATGCTCCGATACTTAAATGATGGCAAAACCACCAAGGTGAAATACAATTCTATCACTATGAATCTTTTTAACTTTTTTAACCTAATAAAAGAGTGTTTTTACACATCAGAATTAAATTTTCCTATTGAAAAAAAAGTCCTTCACTTCTGTTGTTACAAATACACTAAGCCTTAAGACGAGACAATTATTTGGCCAAAGGTGAAGTTCAATCAACAAAACGACCCCTGTCCAGTCTGGCCTGTGACACTCATTTCAAACGCGTGGCCATGGCCATGCCGGTGCTCGGGCCTTACCTCCACTGCCCGCAGGACGTCTCGGAACACCGAGCGCTGCTTTCTCTTGTCCACTTTGGCTCGGTGCTTGTTTCCATCTGTAGCCAAAGCCTTAAGCATCTGAGTCAAAGACTCCATGTCTTCGTAGAAGAAGTCCTGGTGAGGAAAAAAACAATTTGGTTCAGTTTGTGACTGGTTTTTCCTCACCCCAACCTCTTCTACAGCTAACAAACAATAGCCCACCTTGGACAATACCCAGGGCACTGCACAGAGCAACACAAACCTTTCAGCTGTTTGAGAGATCTTGGCACACTGGCACACATAAGCATGTTTGCTTCTCACGCACAAATTGAACCCAGAAATCCTGACTACAAGATGACAGGCTACCACTAAACAAGGAACATTCCCCTTCTGACCACATCAGATGCATTCACCAAACGCTTGCTGCGCCCCTAGTGCAGTCACGACCTACCCGGCTTTCAAAGCCCTTCAGTGCGTCAGACACACTGTATCAATACAGCTTCTACGATCCTTTGGCTCCCAATCCCCAAAGCACACATTCCCAGAATTCCAAATACTCTCATTCCAAGAGTGCAAGCTGTCAGCAATGCTTTTTAAAGCACCTCATTTCTAATTTACTGGCCATATTTCAAATGAGCAACAAAGCATTTACATCATGTGCACAACTCAAGTGATTACACTACTTAAAATATTTTAATCCGTTCTGGAGGGAAGTCATATTACTATTTGCTATTACCTTGAGCTGACTACGGGCTTCCTTCTAACAGTTCAAGTGGCTACACTTCTATGAAGTCTCTGTTTGGGGTGTTTTTATTTCCTAACCACATTTTACAACCACATTCAAAACTAAAAGATTATTCAAATTATTTATTAGGTTGGTGCAAAAGCAATTGCAGTTTTTGCAATTGTTTTTAACCTTTTAAACCGCAATTACTTCTGCACCAACCTAATAGTTGCCCCAAACTAAAGCAGACACTTACAGAAACCTGAAAGCAAGCAATTTCCAGTTGTAGTCATTAATGCCTGGTTAACTTTTTTTTTTTCATTAGGGAAAATAATCATTTAACTTATTCTATTAAAATAAGCAGCTTATTCCAGGCATTCTTCAAATTATACGTATAGTTGTTTCACCTCAAAAAGTAGAAATGAAATGAAATGAAAAAGATTATCACACTGGTGGAAAATGAGCTTGAAATCAACACACTAGATACTCTAACTTTTAAGTACATAAATATTTTCTTATTGTCAATATTTTAGAAATTATCTATTATTAATATCAACTGTTCTAAATAATGTTTTCTTTAAATGTTCCAATCTTGTTCAGATTTGCATCTTGAAAAGCAGTTACCAAAGCTGATAAGGTGTAAAACACCAAAGTTATGTTGATCTCGATATTTAAGTTCCAATAATAAATCTGATTCTACCATAACAAGATGGGAATAATTTTACTTGTAGAGACCAGTACATTCAGGCACTGGCAGTTTCCTACTCATTCCACTGGCTACTGATTTTTTTATAGTGTTGTCAAAAAAATGTATGGAAGATTTAAAAATACATATGGAATAAACCAAAAATTAGGAAAAAAACTACACATTATCTAATTTGTTCTGAGAAGTGGGTACCACCACCAGTGGTTCTCCCAGGGGACATGTGAGTGGAGACATTTTCATTGTCACACCTAGGAGAGGGGGTGCTACTGGCACCTGGCGGGTAGAGGCCAGGGGCGCTGCCACCCACCCCGCAGTGCCCAGGGCAGTGCCGCCGTCCAGCAACAACCAATCGCCCAGTCTCGGCATCCAGTGGTGAGGGTGAGAAACCGCCTAACTGAGCTCAGCCACCAATAAAACTCCATCTAGTTCACAGTCTGAATCACTGAGGTCAATACAGTATTAACTTGGAAAAATAAATGTTAAATATTGTAGGGAAATGTCTCCATAAATTGCTTGGGGCTTAAAAAGAAAATGTAAAATAGAACAAAAATAGTCCATAAATAACATCCAAAAGCCAATCTATTAGAGTTTAGGATAACTATACAGAAACACTGTACACTCAGGAACAAATGAAAACTAGGCTCCTGGAGGTACAAAGAAATAAATAACCTTAATTCACCTAATAAGAAAACAGCATGAGCCTTATCACACAACAGGTGTACGTGTCTGTCTGTCTCTATCACACACAGATGTGTGTCTGTCTGTCTCACATGCAACACGTCCCTGACAGATTAGGTGTGTGTGGGGGTGTGTGTATGGAACAGGGAGAATTGGGAAGGTCTGATGATACTGTATGTTCCTGAGTCAGCACATCATACGGCCCCAAGATCTGTAATTCTGCCCACTAAATAGTCTTAAGTCTTACTTGCATTTACCCTCGAGAGCTCGGAAAAGGCCACTACTAGACTGCTGCCTGCGGGATAACAGTCAATTCAATTAGCAACTGTAGTGACAGCTGCCACTTACAGGCACGATCGCGTGTGTTCTCAACAACTTATGAGGCAGCTGCTGCTGTGTTTCCCCCAAAATAAGACCTAACCGGAAAATAAGCCCTAGCATGATTTTTCAGGATGTTCCCCTGAACATAAGCCCTAATGCATCTTTCGGAGCAAAAATTAATATAAGACCCTGTCTTATTTTCAGGGATACACGGTACTACTGTGTCCATTGTAAAGATAAGGATGCTGAAGCAGAGAAGAAGCTGACCAATATCACCCAACTCGTGAGGGGACAGGCGTGACCCTAGAGAGGCAGCGAGTCTCCAACATGTACCCCATCTACCTGGTTACGTGGCAAACACGCACCGGAAATGAGGAGCTCCCACGAAGGAGTGCCAATTCCTCCAGCCAACTCTGAGCAAGTCGCTATTACTGACCTTTCACCACCTCCTTCTTTAAAGCCCAACCCAAAAGTCAGCCCTGCAGAAGTCTTTTTCTACGTCTCCCAGGCAGAATTCATCCCACTGCTCGATTCCCCGGTAAATAATATCACAAAATAATCCTGTTAGTAAAAGACTGAATAACTCAATGCCACGTCTGCGACAAGGACCCCAATTTAAATCAACCTATGTATTCATCAACACAACTTCATTTTCTGAACACCCTGTAACTACTACCCCCACCCACTCTCTCCTTTCAGAAAGCTTATTTCCTTAACAAAAATAGCAAACAAACACTAGGTTGTATTTTATAACCCAGTTCATTTTTGTCCTTGACAAGAACTTAGGTCAAATGAAGCCTGTCTGGGTGAGGTCTCCTGGCTATCTCGTATGATTTGTTAAGCCAGAGAACATAAAATGTGTGGGTGGTAATATACGACGTTTATACAAATCTAAATAAGTGAATTCAACATGCATAATTTAAAGCACATTATTAGTTCACCTTTAAGATGCATTTCAAGGGAAAAAGCAAAGCAATGACCATTTCCAGCCAGTAGAAGAACACAAGACAAAAACTGCGACATCTGGTTTGTGTGCCTTGAGGTCAAGGAGTCATTAACTAGCTCAATAAAATTAAACTGATCGCTAAACTTGAGTCCAATTTCTCACATAATGAGAATCGTAGCTACCAACAGCTTTAACAATATCCGTGTCATCAACCTGCTATCCTTCAAATAAAAAGGGGGGAGGGGTGGGCTAGATACGAATTTTAAAAGCCTACATGCCCATTTTTTAAACACAGTCCTAGAACCGAATGTGAAGACTAAGGCAACCCAGAACACAGGCTGATCAGGTTGAAATTATTCAGTTTCGTCATTTAACTGCAGAAAAGTTTCATTCTGGAAAATCTTTCTCCTTACATTATAAAGCACCTAGTAAGTACCCCCAGTTCACAACAGAGGTCACAAATCAGGGTGACCAATGGCCCAGCTCGACTGAGACACGGGCTTTCCCAGAACACAGGACTTTCAGTGCTAACCTGGGAGCACCTATCACCAACTGAAACACCTTCGAGAGCCAAACTGTGGGAAGGAACATCCACGAGTGTCCCGTGGGTGGGGAACTTCAAAGGACGGGTCCCAGTCTAAAGGGCCCTATTCATCTGCACCCCTGGCTTCAAGAGGTTACACAACAGCGACTAAACGCATCTGATCCCAAACGTATCCTTAGTACCGCATCTATTTGTCTGACATTATAGAGCGTCCATGCCTGAATTACCTTCATGTGTTCCATGTCTAAGAATCCAAGCAGACCCACACAGAATATACCAGACACAACTCTCTCACGAGTCGTGGAAAGCACCCCGAAACTTTGCTTCTATAGACAGAAACAATCAAGTATAACGAACTTCATACAAATGCTACTCTACCAACCCCTAATTATTGATTTATGTTCTTGAAAGCGCCAAGAAGCCGGCAATCAATCACTATGTTCTCCAACTGGCCGCCGTCCAATTCTTAACTGTGAAAGACATGACAGATAACGGTCCCTGTGACGAAAGCTTCTTCCTCTACGCATCAGATACTCACACTCTCCATTCCTCTGGCCAATTCAAACAGAAGTGCCAAAGATTCACCAGCAGCTATTCTCATGTTTACATCATCAGAAGACAGCAGGCTTGGCAGTTTATGGAAATGCCTAGAAAACAGTCATTACTGTGTGAACACAAACAATTAGGTCAATAAGTGTTTTTATAAGATACGAAAGTGAAAACACATACATCTCAAGCTTTTTCTTCACTTCGTTGATGGGGCATATGGTCAGTAACAGGGTCCACGCAAGGAGGGAGCTGATGTGAAGTGCTGTGCTGGGGGCGCTGCAAACAGCAGTGTCTTTCTCTTTGACATAGGACTTGGTGAAAAGGTTTTCCAAGCATTCCAGAGTTGAGTACAGCTCCTAAGGCACAAGAACATGAAGTAAGATCACCATCTTAGGAGGGAAATGGGAAGGTAAGTGGAGTCAAGAGGTTTTCTACTCACAGTAATGTCATCTGTGGCAATAAAACAGCAAACACCAAAGCAAGTTGCACACTAAAGGACAGAAAGAAAATACAGATATTACTGTTTGTCATTTTCTTATGAATTCTGTATCTTCCTACTTTTATAATTCAATTTGAAAATTTTCTCAGCTACATGACTACATTAAGTCCCAAACACAGTATTAGAGAGAGACTGAGAAACCGGGTTTCCTAGAACACAAGGACGGTGGGTTTCGGCCCCAGTTCTGCTGTCAAACTCCAAGTACGACTTTAGGAAACATTCCATCTCTCTCGGGCCCTCCTTCATTCATTTCAAATAGCTCAAAGACAGGTGACATTTGGACATCTGAGATAAAGAAACCTACTTTCCCTACTAAAAACCTTTAAAAAATAAAGTTAGCTGCAGATTTTTAACCTTTTAGAATCATTTATATTCATTTGTTTTACTGTAAATTCTACTATGAAAACTTCTAAAAAAAATTAGCTTCCAAAAAATAAAGCAAACAGGAGCAGAAATCTCCTAAATTAAAATAACTGTCCTCAAGCTTCCCACCTAAAGAAAGATCTCATGAATTCAGATTGTACCTCCTTTGCAATATGCTGAAACCAGACTGGGAATGCCCTTTGTCAGGGAAAAAGGGGCTAAGTAAGTGAGTGCACAAGATCACCAAGGTACAGCGTACCTAATAAAGACTCAGAAAACAATACTATGTACAATCTGCTTGCGACACACACGAGCCATCAATTTTCAGATCAGCGCCCTCACAAATCAATCATCTGAAAACAGAACTTCAGGTTCGTGAGATTTCATTATACCCGTGTCCTTTTTCTCCATACGACGTCACTAAAAGTCCCTCATGTTGTCCCGAGCGCCACTAGCGCTTCATTCAGTCTTTAATGTCACCATTCCCGTGCCCGGGGGTCACGGCCGGACAGGTCAAGCCACTCAGTCTGACACTTACTGACTGCCTAGCCTGGAGACTCGCTGTGCTGTCACAAATGATTTTCTTCAGGATTGGTCCGAGCGTTTTCAGAACCTCTTCACTTTCGATTCCAGGGCCCAGCTGAATGCACAGAACAGATGCTAACGCTGCCGCCGCACGCCGCTCGTCGCCTTTCCCTGGAAGAGAAGCCAGGGGCAGCCATGACCAAGTGTTCTCAGCAGAGTGACTTACTAAGGCGGCCATTCCCCAGATGTGTTCAGTTTCCAAATATGTCCTACCACTTATGAAACCCGTAAGACACATGCTCCAGGCTTTGACACGAGCCATAAACCTAGTGAGGTTAGAGCCCAAACTCTGGGAAGACCTCACTCAATCCTAAGCCCACCACTTACAAGCCAAACGGTCTCCAACTAATTACTCGTGTGCTCCACACAGGGTTTCCTTACCTGTCAAGTGGAGGCCACCACCACCTTAAGGGAGCACTGGGACAGTGCAGCAAAGCTGGGCTTAGGCCGATGTGACCTCCCAAAGCCTCCCGGGGGTCAGAGTGCTCCAGAAGCCCTCGGGTTACCCTCTGAGGCCCATGGGGTAATCTAAACCTTCAGCCCCACCATTCCCACCAACTCTTTTAAATAAGAGATCAAAGATAGAGGATTCTTTACCACCACAGAAAATACATTAATATAAAGGTAAATGTAAATTAACTCTTTTGAGTACTGTATACACGAAGCATGTTGGCAAATTTTGAACTTCAGTTGTTACCTGATAAATTAAAATTTTATAAAATATGCAGGTTGGAATGGAATTTTTAAAGGTCACTTAGTCCAACTATCTTATGCGACAGTGTTAACGTGAATACCTTTAGCAAAGCCATTGGAATATCTCAAACCAGCTGGCTCTGCTCTCGCTATACCCTACCAGTCACATAACCTCAGACAGGTCTCTGCCTCTGGCCTTTCTTATTCTGTACATTCAGAGAGGTGGGCGGGTGAAAGGCGTCCCAACACCATTCATGACAAAACTTCATGAATGAGAATAGGGACATAAAGCTAATCTCATTCAATTTAAAGAAACGGTGGGTGTGCTTCCTACATTTTTCATGCTAGAAATATTTTGTTAAAGTAATCATGACGGTAGAAGGTAATTATTTTCATGGCAAAATAATTAAGTTGGCAGCCCCAAATCTTCCTAATTTTGGTAGTTCCTAAAACTGAAAAGTCTGGTAATACCTTAATTTAATACCTTAATCTTTAAGGCCTTTCTTTATTCTTAAAAGTTCTATGATTGTAACAATATTAAGTCCAGGATCTCTAATACAAAGTCCTAGAATTTAAATATGCCAAAGGATATCCTGAAAATGATGTCATCCGAAGGGATAATTGATGTTTTAAATAAGTACAAGAGAAAATGAGCTAGATAATTATACCTTATCAAGTTTAGAAAAATGAACTGGAATGGCTTTTTAAATAATACTTTTTGTTGACATCTGACACGAACTCGCAAGTCTTTCTTATATACATGAGAATGGAAATCACCTGTCTGATACAACAAAGGACGACAATCACCCCAGTGCCATTCTTAGTTTCAAGCTGCTTATTACATGAACAAAGACAAAGCTTCTCACAAGTCTGATTTTGAGTTTTAACAAGCAGAGGATTCCTTGACAATGACAGTTATGAGTGAGTCAATCTTGTTGCAAAGAAGGGAGCAAATTCCTTTTGAGTTTTGTGCCTGTAACTCAAAAATAAGAATATTACCTTTTTTCAGGCAGCGTTCAATGCTGTCAGTTAAAGTCATTCTTCGTTCCAGAATGAATTCATAAAGCATTTTTGAAGCCAGTGCATTTTTAATACTTTCAAGGGCGGCCTGCCTTGTCTTCGCACTATTTAAAATAAAATGCAAGAAAAAGAAGACCCAGCTGGATGGAGAAGTGTACCAGCAACGACCTTTAAAAACCGCTTAGTTCCCCTCTCAATTTTTGGTTTATAATTTTTTAAATCTAATTTTCATCAAGCTCTAAACATTTTTCGATAATATAATTTTCATCTACAACTCACCTTATTACACAAAAGATTATAAGCTGCTTTATATCACAGCATCTTTGTTTATTAGTTTAATAACCACAACTTTAAATGACTACATAGTATTTTCTAGTTTCAATGTACAAAACATGTTCTCCTGTATTATATATGTAAAGTAAACTCACATTTTTTTTTTTGTTTAACACTACAAAAGTCTAGAGTTCATATTTGCATCTTCTGGGCTTTTTAATTCCATTTGTTTTAAGTCAGTTCTAGAGCTACTGGGAAGAAAAAAATTTAGCTTTGGTATTTTTCATGTCTATAATAAAATTAGTGAACAAGAGGCTTAAGGCAAAGTTTAGTTGTGCTTTCTAGTTAAGATTTAACTTTTAATTCAACAAATCCAACTCAGTTATAATCAAATGTTATATGCTATTATGATAGAACAATGACTAATCTGAGTCAATTAATCTAAATTCTATGGCACATTTCTATCCACATTAAAAGTCCAAAGGAACAAGAAACATTAAAACACCCAAAGTAAACAAAGCAAGCTTTAGAAAAACATATTGTTAAATCAGAGAACTGCACATATTATATAATAGGTAAGGTGGCTGACAGAATAACCCAGAAGGAAGAGTTGCCAGTGTTTCCTACTTCTTATCCAGGGTCAGGTCAATGAATCCCTTTAACTTGTACTCCAAGTCTTCTTGAGTTCCTTCCTCATCAAGGACTTCTGGACCTAAGGAATAACATAAACCAACCAACCACTGTAATTCAAGTAGGAAAGAAGCAGACAGGGCACACAACTAGTATACCTTAGCTAAAACTCCTTTTATCTAAAGTTGCAAGTTGCAATTTAAAACGCATACCATCTTCAGGAAAACTGGAGGGATCGCTGTACCCACTGCAATGGCTCATTGTTTCAATGGACGCGTCCTCATCACTAAACGGCTGCACACTGCGATGCTGGCCACCTAGTCAGTAAAAGGAGGTGGAAGTCAATGCTTTTGTTGCCATAGATTTAACTTGGGAATTTTAAAATTTACTTGAGAAATCCAGTAATAAAAACCCTAACGTATTTAAGAAAACAGATGATTATATTACAAAAGAACACACTTCAATATTCCTAAGTCAATTCACCTAACATGTACTTCACAGCGCCAACAATTTACAATATATATCAACTTCAGAAATATACTGATCATCTACCAGGCAGTACCAGTTTACAAAAACTGTATTACACATGAAAAAACTACTTCCAAACCATAACTTCAAATCATGAAGACAATAAAACTAGATCATATGTCACAGATCATAAGAATAAGACAAATATATTTTCCAAAGAAAATGACTGGGCTTGGTAAACGTTAACTGGTGAATGGGATAGTTTTGATGTTACACATATCTTATGTGAAGGGGAATTTAAGGAGTTATAGGATGGTAGTTTTAAAGATGAGTTGAATTGAAAGGAAAAAAGGCATAAAATAGAAGTTTTGGTATTTGACACAGCATAAAAGCCCGTTAGACAAATTACCTTTAAAAAGAACGGTTCTAACGTATCCAATAGTTTAAAAATATCAGTACTGAAAAATAAAATCTTTTTTAAACTACTCTTTCTCTCAACTTCATTAAGCTAAGTAATAAATCCATATTCCTAGTCACTGTTTTTTGCAGGAGTTTCATATTACTAACAGGATTACCTAGTCATGAATTACACTGAGCAATGAATTAAACTAAGTCCTAAATTTTGCCCCAGAAGAGAGCGAGCAGCCTTCAAATGTGCTTGTTATCCTAAAGGGAGTGAACCGTGCCAATTTACGTAGTAAAAAGTAAAGAATAAGCAATGAGCCAAGGTCCAAAGAAGCCTAATCACTTCTTAACCAGAGTGCTTAGGACCAGAGGAAACAAGTAAACAAAGACCTATGACATCACACTCTATTTCTGCATCTATTTTCATTTGTTTTCATGATTTGAAGTCATGGCAATCGTTGAGTAATCTGATTAACTTTTACTAATGTTTATTCACCAACCAATTTATAATTTTCATTTTTCATATTCAGCCTATTTCTAAACTGTCAAGAAGAGTATTCCTATGTAGGCTTTCCTCAGCTCCCTTCTCTAAATTTCAACAATTTCCCAAGACTCGAGGGAAAGAGAGATAAAAAAAATTACAAAAAAGAACCCAGGATGAATGCCCGACGGCTAAGTCACATTCACTCACCTTGTGATCCTAAGTACCGTCTATGACGTGGAACTCCAGACACAAGGTCCTTGTTTCTTAGAGGGCTTACTTCCTTAACAAGGCTTTATTCTTCCTTAAAAATGCTCTCTTCAAATTAAGTGCCATGACAAGTATACATACTTGTATAAGAGGTCAATTTCATTACCTCCTAGGACCTTCCACTAACTTAAAAAAAAAGTAACTCAAATGTAAAACCCATTAAAGAAATAAAAGTTGGTTATCTTTTGGCTGTACATGTGAAGATCTCATTTGAATCCCATTTCTTCCAGATGTCATTTTAAAACACCAATAAGGTAAGTGGCTTGTAAGTACATGTGTCTGACAACTTTCCATCTCTTCTTCTCAACTATTATTTATTTATTGAATAAGTAGTACGTTCACATGGAACCAAATTAAGGTAAATCTCACCCCATCCTCCACTTTCCAGAGGCAAGCAGAGTTGGTCAAGTTCTAGTGTAAACTTCCAAAGATATTCAAAGCATGTATAGTTTTATAAACTAATCAAATAATTCTTTTCCAATTTGTTATATATACAGTGGTACCTCGGTTTTCGAATGTAATCCAAGAGTTCTGAAATGTTCAAAAACAGCCGACAGCGAGGCCTCAGGATCTTGCACTCAGCGAAGCTGTGTGACATGTTCGACTTGAGTCGTGTTTGAAAACAGAAGCATTTACTTCCGGGTTTACGGCATTCGTAAACCAAAATGTTCGTCAATGAGACGTTTGAAAACCGAGGTACTACTGTACATGCCAAAAGTAGTGTTAACATGTATCTTTTTTACTGAAAATAATCAAAAAGGCAGCAGCAATAAGGCTGATGAAAGGTCAGAAATGTGCATCAAGGTAAAATTTGAAAGATCAGCACCCACTGCCACCTGAGGTTATTCTGTAAATATTACACCGGGAAGGAAGGAGGCTAGAGGAAGCTTCGGAAGGAAATAAAGATTGGTGATTCAAAGAGGCCACTAGCAACATCATAAAAATTTTCAAAGTGGCTTCAGCTTGCTGCTTATTTGTTTTATTAACAAAAGTTAAGTTTAAAGAATCAAATTATTAAGGACCTTCTAGACAGAATACAAATGTTTACTTCAGATGAAAAGTTACAAAGCACAGAAAAAGGTACAGAGGAATCCTCAGTTCACACAGACCAACTTGACACCGCAACAAATGATGTATTTTTGGCCTGATGCTCGTGAACATCAAGAGCATTTAACCAAAACAAAGAAAACTCCTACTGCCAATCATTAGATGTTTAATACATGAGCACACGTTTTCTTTCTGCTAGAAATCCCATAGCAAAGCTTTTCAAGTGCCAGAGTACAATCATCTTTAACAAGAACACTGATGTACACATTCTAATGAACAAAAAGCGTATCACTCTGAGGATCAGAATGGCAATTGTGTTGACAAATACCTAACGGCCAGTAGTAGTAATTCAGACGTGATAACGTCTGAGGATCTGAGGATATTCCAATACTTAACTCCAAAATCTCAACAACTAAAGGGGATGATTTTACCCAGCTCACTTTAATACTCCTTCGAGTGTAGTGTGGTGTGTGGTAGGCCTTTCTCCTGGAAGCCCTTTTTCCTTAACCGTGTACTTAGTACTACAGAGTCATTAATTCAGTTAAGCGCCTACCCGGGTAACCCTGGAAAGGCTCCAGCTTGGCAGCGCGGAGACGAAACCCCTAAACTTTGGCTTAACTGCAACCTGAGCTCCCACCACCTCCTCCCGGGGCTCAGACGAGAGCCCACGGAGTGCAGCACAAAAGCGAGAACGTGGTTTCTGCCCCGGGGAGCGGGAAGTCGCCTCAAGGGGCCCAAGTGGAGCTGGGGGCTCGGGATTTCCGCAGGTGCCAGTCAGGGGAAGGAGCAGAGCCCGGGCTGTGACAGTGGCCCCCAGCCTCCGCCCGGCCAGGAGGACACGCGGCATGGGCAAGACGGGAGAGAAATGGGACGCCACGCGGGTGCCTCTGCGTCACTGCGGCCCCACCGCGCAAGGCCCAGGCCGCGTGACACAAGAGTCCAAACCCCGCAAACGTTTGGCATTCCCGAAAACTCCATGTTGGAGCTCAGGGTTCAAAAGCGACCGGTGACAGCATGGACACGACTCCGAGCTCTGCCCCACCCTCCGTCTGGAAGAGCTCTAGCGCAAGCACCGGCCTCGGAGAACAGTTCCCCTGCTGCCCAGCGCCGCGTCACCCTCGGCCCCATCCGCTCTCAGGCCCAAGGACCCATTTGCCCCCTCCCCGCCCCCACGGCCAGTGCCCAAGACTTCGGTTCGCATGCCAGAACCAAATCGCGCGAGGTACGGCCCGCAGAGCACGCCGGGAATTGTAGTCCGCCAGCCCCGCCAGGCGCCCCGCCGACACAAGTGTCTGGAGGAAAAGGACTACAACTCCCACCGTGCCCAAAGCTAAAGCGACCAGCTCGCCCGGCCGGCAACCGGGATACCAGCGGCGGGCATACCCCCTTACCTGCTGTCGCCGCCGTCGCTGCAGCTGCCCCTGAGCCGCCGCCACCACTGCCACCGCGGTGGGGAGTGTTCCGCTTCTTATTCTTCGGCATCGTGGGACGCCCGGTGCCGCTTAGACTCGGAACTTAGCGAGGATCAGCCGATGGAGCTGCACTTTTTACTCGTGGGTCTGTGCGGCGGGCGGCTGAGAGGCGAGGCTTCGGCTAACAAGAGAGGCGAGGAGCGGCGGGGGTGAGAGCGGGCGGTGGCGGCAGCAGAAATCCCCGTGAAGAGCTGTGATCGGAAACGATACATGTTTCTCTTTAGCGCGGGAGCTAAGGCGGGGCGGACGAGGCCACGACGCCTTAAGTAGCAAGACCGCCGCCTGTCGTCACCATATGTGGGCGGGGCTAGAACTCGCATTAGCCAATCCTGATGGATCTCCCCACCGGAGCCCCATTTCGCGCGTTCGCTGGATGCCGAGGACCAATCCCAGGCCGCCGGTCTTCCAGCCGCGCTCATGGAACGAGTCTTCGTAGCCTCACTGGATTCTGGGAAATGTAGTTGGCACCGGGGAGTCCTCTCCCAGCTCCTCCCAACGGGCTTTTGCTTGCCCTTGGCTCCCTTCTCGTGACCCCTCCCCTGCTTCCGGCGGCCGGCTTGGAATGGGCTTGAAGTGGTCACGGGTGATGAGCAATGGGGCGGGCATGCCGGATGACCGCAGCCCTTACGTAACCAGCTTTGCTTTGCTTTCTCCGACAGCGCCTGTTCTCTTTAGCCTGTCCCCCTGCTTCCCTGCGGCCTCTGCCCACGCGCAGCCATGCCCCTCCTTGGGAACGTTTTTCCATGATGGGCTCAGTTGTTGAATTAGTTGAGCGATTCCCAGTATCTATAACGTAACTGCGGTTCAGGGCTATGAGCCCTCCACCTCCAAAAAGGTGTGTTTAATCGGCGTAGTGTACTTCGTGCATTTCTCCTATTCCGGACTAGAAAGATCTGGCAAATCAGTGTCGCCGGTTCCTATACAAGAATATGTCCTTTGACAATCCACCTGCCAGTTAGCAGGTCAGTCTGGGAAAAGGGTTGGTTTCTGAGAACTTAACAGCTGGTAAAACAGACGTGAGCTGTAAATACCAATAATCACAGTGTTTTACTTTCTTCCCCATGGTGCCCCCTAGATCTCTGTTTCCTTGTTAAATTTGTCATGTATTTAGGACCTTTATTACATTCGCGTATTAGGCTTATGACAGCTCAAACTCACGGACTCACCTCAATGTAGGTTACCCATCCCCCACTCCATCATTCTCCTGAGTTCCTGCTCTTACTTTCTTTTCAGCTTCCTATAGCAAGCACATCTCCATCTGAATGCTCCAGTGCATCTCACCCCAGCACCTCTAAGACTGTTTCCCTCTTCCTGTCTTCCCTCTGTGTGTTCACAGCACTACCATCCTCCCAGACGCCCAAATTCAAAATCTCAGATTCATACATGGTTGCCCTCTCTGTTTAGCGTCCCCCTAGAACAATCAGCTGTACAGTAAAACTTCAATTCATGGCCTAGTCTCCAGTCACAGATGGCCTCAGCTTGTGCCTGGACAATTTAAGGGATAGTCACTTCAACGTGTCCTGCATGATGATGTTGCCAGATTCACTTGACTAATGCACATGCTGTAACAGTTGCTCAAAACATTCCTTGGTTCCCATTATCTGTATATTGAACGCCGGTCCTCCTGGCCTGGCCTCTCTTTCCAGCCCCATCTTTCACTGCTTCGGGGTACACACCAGTTTTTCAGCCACCTGTACTGCTCTTCATTTCCAGTACACAGTGCTGCTCTCCTCCCTCCATTTTATCTCTCACGTTGTCCCATGTCCTTGTAATGTCCTTCCTCCCATCTTCACCTTACAAAATTGTATCCACTTTTTAAGATCTAGTCCAAATGTCACCTCCTTCATGAAGCCTCCAACCAGAATTGTTTCTTACTCCTCACAATTCTTAAAACTCTCTGTAACGCTCTAATGGCACTTATTACATCCCCACGGGCCACACGGCCTATTCAAAGATGCTATTCAGGGGCAGCCGGATGGCTCAGTTGATTAGCGCACGAGCTCTGAACAACAGGGCTGCCGGTTCAATTCCCACATGGGATGGTGAGCTGCGCCCCCTGTAACTAAAGATTGACAACGGCGACTGCACTGGGAGCTGAGCTTCGCCCTCCACAACTGGATTGAAGGACAACTACTTAGAGCTGATGGGCCCTGGAGAAACACACTGTTCTCCAATAAAATTTATTAAAAAAAAAAAAAAAGAGATGCTTGTCATTCACAGTCTCTGCTCCCGCTCCCTGCACAAGAACGCAAGATATGGCAATGCCAAAAAGGAACACCAACGGACCCATAGATAGGGGAGTCATACCACTATATTCTCGCTGGCGGCTGGGTTCTTGCCTTACTAACTGCAATCCGCGCTTGCTAGCTCAGCCATCATCTTCTTGCTAGCCCCCATTTGCTGCTAGTGTAGCCACAGCAGTTATATTAGTGGCCAATGGCTCACTGGTTACAGCTGACAGCCAACTAGCCACAGCTGATGGCCATCCAATCACAGTTGATGGCCATTTACTACCTGAGCTAGCACCTTTCCATGTGAGGTTGAAAGCCTAGAAACTGCACTCCTGGCTCCCTCCCCACATTCCACCCCTACAGGCTCTCGCCTCACAATCTACTCGACAAGCGTCTTCTGCGAGGGGCCCCATGCGAGGAGCCTGGAGGTGAATGCAATATCCTGGACACAGCCAGGCTCTCTGGGCACAGCCAGGGTTTCTCAGGGCACCACCAGTACTTCTGGGCACAGCCAGACTTCCTGGACTTCTTAGGGTACCACCAGTCTCTCCGGACACAGCCAGGGCTCTCAGGGCACTGCCACCCTCTCTGGGCTTCTCAGGGTACCCTGCTGGAACAACTCACAGCGACTCACAGCCAAGGTGCTTACATAGTCTTGATGGCACCTGGTTGAGACACAAAAGCAAACATCCGCCAGTTCCACTACATGGTGGTACTACGTTCCCAAGCAAACAGTCAAGCGGTCCATTAAATTAGGGATGGAGCCCATTCCCCATAGTCCACAGTCATTCGCCAGGGCTGTGTGTTAGCCTCACAATGTGTGCCCTCTCTGCAGGGCGAGGGCTCAAAATCCTCCCCAACCTGGGGGTGAGGGCCTCACCAAGCACTTCCCAGCCCACAGGGCCGCAACGACCTTAGCTTTGGCCTATGCTGGTTGGCAAACCGTCCACATCTTCCCACCCCTCCATGGGGGTCCAGCTTTCCGGCAGCTGCTCCTCCTGGTCTTCCTGAGACTGAGTGTTCATAAGTACAAACTGCTCCACCGCCCTTCGGAGAGCTTTGGCCGGCACTGTATCCTGCTCACAGCCCCATGTGTTATGCGGTGTGTCATGCAGAGTCTCTGGTCCCACTCCCCGCATAAGAACACAGGATATGGTGAGGCCAAAAAGGAACACCCACAGAGCCATAAGTAGGGGAGTCATACCACTATAGTCTTGCTGGCAGCTGGTTTGGAGACACAGGAAACAGGATCCACATGATCTGCAATCCGCCAGCCGCTTCTCTGCTAACCAACCAACCCCTTGCTAACTGCAATCTGCGCTTGCCAGCCACCATCTTCTTGCTAGCCCCCATTTGCTGCTAGCATAGCCACAGCAGTTATATTAGTGGCCAATGGCTCACTGGTTACAGCTGACGGCCAACTAGCCACAGCTGACGGCCATTTACTACCTGAGCCAGCACCTTTCTACGTGAGGCCGAGAGCCTGGAAACTGCACTCCTGGCTCTGTCCCCACAATGCTGTTCAAAGTGCAAATCAACTACACCGAGGAAGTAAAGTAGATAAGGGTGCAGGTTGGTGGGCACAGCCTGTACCTGTTCCGCTGTACCACCCCTTCAGATGGCTGTGAAGTTGAGGCCCGTGGCTGTGGCTCCCACTGAGTGAGATAACCCCAGGTCAGAGCAGGATGAGACTATCACCCTTTATCATCCCAGGCTCTTTATCATCCAGAAACAACTTAGGTAATAATCTTGTTATTCTGTGAGCATCATCACCCAGGCTTACTGTCGGGGTTCCAGGCCTTGGAACTAGTGTTTGCCTGCATTTGGGCCACACTCTATTTCTCTATATCCAGTCATGGCCGTCGAGACGCAGGCTTCGCCGTGGCCTGCGACATCAGACACATTCACTTGTAAACACATCTGTCGCCTCATGAAGTTGTCAGGTACCCAAGAATAAGAGCCTTGTTTTCATCACCTCTCTCACTCGTGGAACAAAGGAGTATACGCTGTCTTTGTAATGACAGACAGTATATGTTAAATGAATGTTTAAGAAATACTTGTTGACTAGATTTTTCTGGGTCATGAAGAGGAAACAAAACTACATACATGAGTGTTACTTTCAGTATAATGAACTCTGAGGGGAGCTTTTGATAACATCCTCTTACCGTATTTTTATGTCAGCGGTTGAACTCCTGATCAGTACAGATACAGATAAAAAAAATAATTTTTATTGCCTGTCTGTGTGTTTTGTTTTATTTTTGTAAGGAGGGCACAGCTCACAGTGGCCCATGCAGGGATCGAACCGGCAACTGTGGTGTTATTAGCTCCCCGCTCTAACCCACTGAGCTAACCAGCATAGACCTCTGTACATGGTGGTCCGGTTTTGCATCAGAGTTGAAGAAATTAGAAGACTCCTAACAACGATAAGTGAGTCACCAGATAACTAGAAGTCCCTGAAGGAAAGGGGAACAGGTGAAAAGGGGTCCCAGCCAGGCTTTGCCTTTTTATTCGGGAAAGAACACCTTCCCCAGGGACTTTTGCCCACAACACATTGGCCACACTTTTGTCACATGGTGATCCCTCGCACGAGGAGTCTAGAAGACAAATGTTTGTAGTTAAGCTCACTGATAATCAAATCTCAGGTTGCTAAGATTGAAGGAAGACCAGAGGTATAAGGCAGGCAGCTGGCAGTGTCTGCCTCGTGGAACCCACTCAGATGGACATTCCGCCTGCCAGTGATCGCCCTCGTGGTAAGTATATTCCAATGTGGCAAAAAGTTTTACATTAATCTGAATTTGTGGACACACGTGAGAAGAGTTCTTACCTCTCATGGGGTCTGTGTATTGAGGACTTTGGTTCAAGGGCAAATAACACAGATACGACTTGGTATTGGAACCTCCCTGGAAGACATAAACGTGAAGGGATGTCTATGAACTGCTTTGGTCGTGGCTTCCTTGGGATTCTTGGCACAGCAGTAAGCAGAAGTGAATGTCTCCCAGATCCTCGTCTGAGACGCGTCGTGTTCTGCTTCCTGCCTAACGCCCCGCTCATCACCTGACAACACAGTCCCTTCCCTTCTGCCGCGTGGAACTCCTAGGCCTCCGAGTTCCTGCGCAAGCTCTGGGCCTCGCACGGCTTTGGTGCCTGCCTTGCCCTCCATCTCACCTCCTGTGCCTCTTCTCATCCACTGCGTCTCAGGCACTCGGTCGCCTTTGCCAAGTCAAAAGTTTCCAACTGAGACTTTGTACTGGCTCCGTCCTCTTCCTGATGTGATCATCTCCTGAGCTTCCCACGGTGCCATTCAGGTCTCAGCTGGTGACACGTTCCTGATGAGGCCTCCCCCACGCTCCGCTCTAATATAGCCCCCTTACCCCACCCCCCCACCACCCACCTATGCTACTTTCCTGAAGCACATCTACCTGATATTTTTCTAGTTCACTTAGTAATGTCTCTGCTCTACTAGGATGTTAGAATTATGAGAAAGCAGATTGTTTTATTCACGGCTGTATCTTCACTACTGGAACACAGGAGAGTCTCAAGTCATTCTAACTGAATAAATAAACGGGTAAATAATGAATGTCACTCCTCCGCCTGGCACACCCTCCTCTATAGTTTCCCCCTCATCCTTTAGGTCACAGACCCTGAACACCCCAGCCGTTGCCCCGTCTGATTTAGGTGTCTCTCTCTCTTGTGTGCCTTCCCTAGATCAGTATCGCACTCCTTGGTTACTTGTCTGTTTCCCCATCAGACGCAGAGTGGGCAAAGTCCCAGTTTGTCATCTCTGAATCAGACGCCAGGCTTCATAAGCACACATGACACAGACAGGCCAGGGCACCCAGCTCGATGAGTGTAGTGGGCTGGAATTCCCCCAGCCCTCCCTTCAGTAGGGAACAATCCATACGTCTGTCCACTGTGGCCCCGGGAGACTAATTGTTTAGTTCAGAGGGAGTATATTTCCTCTGTATCTGAGCAGTTTTCTTAAAGGCAAAGAAACTAAGGTTGGGGGGACAATGAGAATTATTGAAAGTCTGTTCTGTCACTGGCACTGTTCTAGATTATTCTGTTTCTTTTTTAAAACCCACTTTTTTGAGGTATGATTGACATAGGAAAAGCTTTGCAACTTGTAGTTTGGAGGTGAGTATACACCTGTGAAACCATCACCACAACCAATGTCATAAACATATCCATCACCTCCAAATGTTTCCTCCCGCCCTTGTGTGTGTGTGTGTGAGTGTGAGTGTGTGTGTGTCAACACTTAATTCTCAGTTCTTTCCACACATCTCATGTCCTCTTCACAACACCTCCATGAAAGAAAGATTAGTCTTACCACTTTGTGGGTGAAGAAATGGTCTTAGCGGTTTTGCAACTTCCCCAAGGTCATACTGTCGGTAAACAGTGAGTCTGTGATTACAACCCAGGTTTATCTGATTCCAAAGTTGTCCCTGGCTGCCCTCAGCCATATGGAACATGACTGCTTGTTCCCAGGAGTCCTGGGTTCTGTATGCGCTCCTGCTGGGACCGGCCCATCTGGGCAAAATCTGGCCTTGTTTCCCTATTTGTTAGTGTCCCTTGACCTCTAGTGCTGTTGACTGCCTACTTGTTTGTCAGACTTAGATTTCTTTAATATTCCTAAGGCTGTAGCAGAATTGTGTTATCAAATAGCAATGTGATTTAATCAAATAACTTTAAAAAATGGATTATCACTTATTCCGTTTTAGCTTACTTTACTTTCTTAACATGTTTGCAAATTTTGTTTTATTGCCAAGATTGGTGATAATGCCACATGCTATACTTGAGATCCCTGTTGGTTTGTTTCTTCTAAGAAAGGATATAGTGGCAAATTTAGTTAGAATTCTTTTAAGTCTTAAAATATATTTTGTGTGCCTTTTTCTTTTTGTTGTACCGGAGACATTTCTTTGTCATTTCTAGTTTTGAAATTGCATACACGTTCGCTAATGAAATTTCTGACAAATAAAAGACAACAGAGTAATGTTCAGTTGTTTTCTATGAAGAGACTGTTGCTTAGCTCACGAAGTTGCGGGATTGCCAATAACCCAGCATGAGGCCGTGTTAGAAATGTGTGTGAGCTCTGAGTACCAGAATAAGCACAGCCCGACAATGAGCTTCATGATGTATTGTGTTGGGAAAGCTTCTCACGGCAACAGCCCACACATGAATTCTCTTTTCTTTGAAGACAGAGACTATCACTGGACCTTTTCATTTGCATATCCTCTGACACTTCGCAACAAACGTAATCAAAATCAACTTGTTCTTTACCGATTCTTCTACCCTCCATCCATCCTACAACCGTTCTCTTTCTCAGCTTGCTGTGTGGTGGTGGCAATCTTCTGGCCAAACAACCAGAGAATCTTAGAGCCGAAAGAGACTTGGGAGGCCATCTACTCCAAACTCCTGTCTCATCCAGGAAACCCTGTGACAACATGACTAAGACCCAGATCTGTAACTCCATTTTCCAAGGTGTGTGTCTCGGCCTCACCACTTGCAATGGATTCTTGACCAAGTCCCTTCACCTCTGTGCCTTGGTTTCAGTGAGGATAGTAATAGAATCTATTTCATGAGTTGGAGTGAGGAACACGTGAAATAATACACGTGGAATACTTAGCCCAGCACCCAGCACATAATTAGTACTCAATAAATGTTAGCCTTTAATATTTTCAAACAGATGTTTATCTCTTTTCTTCAACTCGGTCAGGAATCACAGAACTTTTCAAGGCAGGTCATTCCAATATTGGATAGTCTCACATTCCTTCAGCATTTATCAAGTATCTGCTGTGGACCAAGTCCTGTGCTAGGACTTGAAAACTAAAAGCGAAATGAGAACAGGGTATCTGGCCTCACGAAGTCCCCAGTCCAGCAAGAAAGCTTAGCACGAAGGGGCCCGTGGCTGTCCTGCCTTCTCAGCGCCCTTGGAGACGATTCTTGTGTCCCCCTGGGATGTGACCCTAAGTGACTGGTCCACAGGTTCCCCAAGATATCCAGTCCTCTTGTGGGGCAAGTCATCTTGGCTCTGTGAACCTACATCTCCTGATCTGTAAGTGTGAGTGAACAACCCCTGCCCTATTATGTCACTGGACTGTGTCATAAAAATAAAATGAGATCATTACATAAAGGTCTTTGTAACTTGTAAGGTGCTCTAAAATGACATGATACTCCTTGTGCTAAGCCAAAGAAAGAAATGATGGAATTTTAGACATCAGTCAGCAAGGGAAGATCTTTCGGCTGGGGGTGGATAGAGTGGGGGAGAGGAAGAACCAAACTGACTCCCACATCGGGCTTCCCTACAAGGACGAGACCAGACTACACCAACAAGGCATCCGCATTGCTCCTCAAAATCTCATTGGTGACCACACATTGTGGTGGAAGGTCACCAGGTTCTAGATTCAGACAGATCTCAACTCAAAACGCCTTCTCGACCACTTCCTCGTTGGTGGCCTTGTGCGAGATACTTAGTCTAAGCCAGAGTTTACTCATTTATAAATCAGATTCTCTCTCCTTGGAATCCAGAATTAGAATGGAGAGACAGTCAGCATCTGAACTAGTCTTTTGAGCAGAGGAGGTGTCATGTAAAAGAATAAAACGTGGCTATCGTCTGCCCACCCCAGACATGCAAAAACAAGAAAGCCAGTTTGCAGAGAGAAAAGTATGAGACAGGACCCTGGAGAGAAGCAGAGGCGAGAGCTAGAACTGCCTGGTTCTGGATGGGCTTTTACTTCGAGGTAGCAGAACTTCCTAAGATTCCACTGGAATCCTGCCTGGGGGTTCCAAAAGACACCCCTGAACTGTACAAATGAACTCTTTCGTTAGGCTTTCGTTTGGTCTAGTCAGTTTGTATTTCTTACAAGCCAGAGTAAGAAATAGCTGATCATTTCTTGTTGGTACTCCCCTGTTTCCTTCAGTCTAGCCTCTGTTGGAGACCCAAGAAATTGTCCAGGTAGCTGGGATTTGTAAAGCCTATCTTTCACATGAAAGGCAGTAGGAAGTAGGAACAGATTATCCAACTTTGGAGGCATGTTAGCATTTTTCTAAATTATGGAAAATGAGTGAACTGCCAAATTTCATTCATCATCAGTGATATTTATTGCGAATAATCTCAGCCAAACAAATTCTGAAAAGACACTTTAAAAACCTAAGCCAAGCTGAACTGACCATACCAGGTTTATCACATTGAAATAGTTATATTAAATAGTTCTAAAATCATAATCATTTTATTAAAAATAACAAGAGAAAATTGGCCATCGAATGCATTGCTAAAAGACTGAAAAATTTATTAATAAGGTACACTTAGTGAATATTTTTTCATTCCACTGAAAAAAGGCGTTTGTAATTAATTTATAACAAACACCGCTGAATGCCTGCCCCAAATCCATCTGACTCTCCCACTTCCTCATTCACAGAAGCCCAGTTTAGTCCAGATTTCCAGTCTCCTTTGAGTGACCATGTGCTTCAGGGAAAGCTGGACCCAGACCAAGCTCCAGGGGTGGGGTCATGACTGATCCCATACTTGCTTCCTCTTAGACTTGGTTGGTTTAGTCCTGGGCATGCCACATGATTCTAGCCAATGAGGGGTTTTGCTGAAAGATTTCTTTTTCCCAAGAGAACCACAAATGAAGAGATGGTGTTTTGCTTTCTCTGGATGTGACCATGAGGGCAAATGAAGCTAACAGACCAGGAATGACAGAAGAGAATGGTAGGGAACCTGGATAATATATTTGAGTCACACAATTAACCAACCTGCACCACCTTCCACCTCTAGACTACTCATTAAGTGAATTAATAGAGGCCTTGAATATTTAAGTCAATTTTTACTGGAGATTTCTCTGACTTGGGGCTGAAAGCATCCCAACAGATGCTGTTATATTTAACAATCCCTTTAAAACGATGGTAGCATTTGGCAGTTCCTAACATTCTCATACGTGTTCAAAAGTGAGTTGAGTAAAAATAATCCCCCAACTATTCCCCTACAACCCTTAAAAGTCCCATATGTTCCAGGAAAGAAAATGTCTCTGAATCCTCAGAGCTGTCACATCTGCTGTTTTGTGCAGACTGTACCAACAGTCCACTGCCCACCTCATGCCGCCTCCACACAATTCTGGCCAAGGACACCGTGTGAAAACTCTATTTGGAGAATTTCCTTTCTTCCATGCCCACTATTATTGTGTATGCGTGCTTGTGGGCATTTTTTTCAGTCCCCTTTTCTTTCTCCATCGTTGGCATTTCTAATACATGGTCTTTATCGGGTTGTTTGATGTTGTTAACTGGCATCAGAATGTTTGTACCTGAAGCATGTTTCAATGGTAAGAATCCATCTTTCTGTCAATGGAATGCCCAGTGCTTCATGAGTGGTAGTTCTCCTTCCAAACAAGGACTGCTGATGGGGAGCAATGGTGCCGTCTCTATATTCCCAAGATGGAGGGAGGAAAATGTACTCTACCCACATGATAAAAGGGTTAAATTGATTCTGAACATATACATCATGACTGTCATTTCTTTGAAAGTTATTTATTTGTTGGCTTGATTTCCAGAGCCGAGTCTTTTTTCTGAAGGAAGGTGGTATCTTCTAGTCTCCTATTATTTCCATTTATGTGTCCATTGAAACAAATTTGCCTTTGTCTTCGAGCTCTGTTTTTCAGGATGCATTTTAAGAAGCCCCAGGCTGATCCAGGAACTCTCATATTAGGAAGCAAACCAACCGCTTAAGACTGTATTCAGAAACGTTCTTTTCCCACGCTGTTCTCCCAAGTTTTACCTCTTCTGTCTTCATCCACTCTCTCCCCATCCCCAGTATCCCCCCAAAGCTGTGCACAGTGCACAATACCTTTTTCTCAGCCCTGTAAGCTAGAATACCTGCCTGCATGTTTTCTTTACCAGGAGGTCGTATGTTTTACCAGCTTCACTATTTGCTTTTTTGTGGCATTATCCATGTTATATTTGACCCAGGTTTTTTTTTTTTTTGGATGGAATCAATTGTTATTTTGACACTTAGAGAGATACAATCAACTAAGTAATGTATTAGTTTTTAAATCTTCAAAGATGCCACTCAACACAATCTCTAGTTTTGATGTTTCTCCTAAACTCCAGAACCTGATATCCAATCACTGACTTACTGACATGCACTGTCCCACAGACTCTTTAGAGTTTAACAAACTAAATGGACCTTCTCTCCCTTCCTCAACCACTACCTGTTTCTCCTTTGCATTATGCATCACGGTTAATGGCTCTCCCGTCCATCTTGACATCCAAGTCAGAAACCGAGCCTTAGCCAGCACGCTAAACCATGTCACATCTGAAATGTGAGAGGGGACTCCATGCTCTGCCCTCATTCCCGCGGATACTACCATTACTCAGCCTCCTACCTCACCTTTTCCCTTCCAGTCTGGCCCAGCTCCAAGCTGTCAGAGTGATCTTCTGTAAGGCAAATCCCATCGCTGTCTCCAGGAGGGCTTTCCAAACCTCAGCTCTGTCCCTGCAGAATGCATCGTCCTCGCCAGGGTGGTCCCTAGTGCTCTGGAGAGGTTTCTGTCACGGAGCAGCAGCACAGCCCTGGGTGCTTAACAGGGCATTCTGTGGAATGTGACCGTGAGGATTTGAATCCTGGCTCCACCACAACAGAGGTAAGTTACTGGGTCTCTGTGCCTCAGTTTTCTCCTCCATAAAATGGCACTACTCAATGGTGCTTCTTAGCATTATTGGGAGACTGACATCAGGCAACCCATGCTAGCACATAGCATGTGACCGGCGTATGGTACTCAATGAATGTAAGCCATTGTTATTAGCACAGAAAACCTATGACTTCCATTGCACTCACTTTTGTTTGTATTTCTCTTTGCTAGGCTTTAAGATCCTTGTGTGTAATTCATCTTTGTAGCTCGGTGCCTAGTGGGCCTGAGAAGCAGTAGACATTCCATGAACACTTTCTGACCGAATGACTACGTTTCTGCCTGGGTCATCACCCTCCATGGGCTCCTGGTTGCCTGCGGTATAAAATCCATACTGTCACATGGTTTACAAAGCCTCTTAAATTGGCTGATACCCAGGATTCCACTTCATCTTCTGTACATGTAAGCAGCCTAAGTGAGATCGCTCGCAGTTCCCTCAAAGGACATCTCCATCAACCAGGAGTGTCCTTCCAGGCCCTTTCCTCCAACCTGCTGAGCGTCTTTTGATGGTCAGTACCCAAACCAAGTATCTTTTCCTGTAAATTCCTTCCTGACCCGTTCACAGTTGGCCACCAAGTCCAGAAACATAGTCAAAGGCATAAAACATGGATTGTTGGTATTATATATTACAATACAGGATAAATGACCATACTGACATTTGCAGACTGCATGGCCATTCCGTAGCCACAACTGACCCCTCCCTGCTCCGTGCCCCCATGGTACCCTTTGCCTCTTTCATGAGGCACTGAGCACCCAGAACACGGCACACAGGTGCTCTGCCTTCTTCATCTTTGCATCCCAGCCGCCCAGCTCCACGACTGACACAGGTGAGTCATGTGGCAAATATTTGTTATGAATAATGTCAACACATATTTATGAATCATCTGTGTGTAGGCAAGGAAAGCTGCCGTGCACGGAATCACTGCTCGTGAACAGCACGTAGACCCACACACGCCCTGCAGTCACTTTTATCCCTGCTCTGGGTGCCGGAGCACAATGCTTGCTGTGTGCCCGGTGAGCTCATGCTGCATTTCCTGCGTTCAGCTGTCATGCATGGTTAAAACGTGTGTCTTTGCATAAATGTTCCTTTTTTTTTTTTACAAAGCAAAACATTTAAGGAAATATGTCCTACTTTAGTCACCATTTAACACCTTTGGGGGAAAAAAACACTGATAGAGCATCAAAGAAATAAAACATTTCAAAAGTAATGACACATTCACGAATGAGTGTTCATGACAGTGAGTCAGTTACAGCTTTATGAAGAGCTGTTCTCTAAACTGACCGGGTCAGTGTACCGCTGTTAATGACCACCTTCGTTTCCATTTGCTGGTGGAGCTCAGGGAGGTGGTTGTAGTCAGATCACGTGGCATTGTCAACCAGTGGACCTGGGCACCCCCACCCCTCTACCTGCAGATTTCATCTGCTCATTGTAAAAGCCCGAGCCAGTCTTCTCTCAGGAAACCCTCCAAAGAAATACTTCTTAAAGATGACAATTGCCCAGAAAAATAAACACTTAACATGTCAGTTTTGTGGCATAGTCTGTGAAGTACATGACAGCCCCTAGCTAGTGACAATGAGCCCATTGTCAGATGCATGTTTTGCAGTTGTCCACTGGCTGTTCTAACAACAGAACCAGGTAGAGCGTCTCTCTCCTTTAATAAGGACGCCTTGTTCTGGGAAACTTCACGTTCTATGAGCGTGAACCCTGGAGGAACTCAGAATATCATGGGTCCTGTGACAACTCTAACCTTTCAGGGATGCTCTGGATTGGACGCAGGAGGTGTTGTAGTGGGGAGGTCATGCCACCATCACTCGTTGGAATTTAGAGTAAAATTATTGTCATCCCATAAAGTATTACCCTGTTTGTCGCTAACCTAATATAAAAGGCACCTTGAAAAGTGAGCCCTGATAAATGCGTCTTCACCCAAAGTGAGGACTGCCGAGTTGGCACTTAAACCCTCGCAGAGGAAGAGGTTAAACAATACAGGGTGATTCATGAAGAGTTGACCCCATCCAAAATGGACCACTCAGTGACCAAGTACACATGCGATGCTGTGTGTGCCAGACTGTGGGTGCCCTTTCAAGTGTCTAGCCATAGGGAAAGTATTAGGTTTTGGCCCCGGGTTTATACTTGTTATAAACAAATGTTATAAACACAGGTTACGTTTGTCAATTCTTTTTCAATCACTCTGTACAGTGATTAGTCATGAGTGTGCTAATCTGAGGTCCAAACATGGGATGTAGGTGATCTGTGAAACCCCTAACTTATATGCAAAAATATATATTTGACAGTTGAAGTTATTTAATTTTATCCCATATTTCAATGTGTCCATTAGAATGTGATAGCATGCAATCAATAACATTTTTCATTAATAGACCTTACAATGATGTTAGTAGTCAATTACTGAGTTAATCTTTAACTTAGAATTTAATAATGCCCTCCCCTGCCCCCCCCCAGGGTTAAGGTCTACGGTAGACATATAAAGATGCTGTCAGATTAGCACACTGCCCCCCTGACTGCTGAAGCACCTTGTCACTGCTCTCGCTGGGGGCCCCAGGGTCATGGTCGGTCCACAGAGAATCTTTTCTAACTCCCACAAAATGTGAAAAGGCGCCAAGATGCCCTTCCTCGTGAGAGAGGGCAGTCGCACCACGGGCAGCCGTGTTTGGCATGGAAAATGCAGACCAGACTTCAACCTCCCCTCACCCGCCCAGCTGGGCACCTCTGTGTAACACACAGTAGCCCCGGGGACCCCCAAGGAAGTCAAGACACACTATGACTCTTTAGTACTTCCTCTACTTAAAGTCCATTGAACAGAGACCAAGATATACTCTTACTTAAAAAACAAAACAAAACTACACTGTATTTAATTGGTTCTAAGGGCCACAGTTTTTAACAATTTAACGTCTCTGAAACTGAAATGTTTCTTACAGGGCTATCCCCAGTCAGCCACTCAAATACAAGCAATGCGTCTGTTAGGGAAAAAACTATTTTACAGGAAGTGAAATAATTCTAACTTGTGTTTACTGTTTGTACTCAGCCTACCGAATCATTTCCCACTTGGAAGCTGACACCCTGTCAACTAGAGCACTTGGCCTCGTCCTCTGTGTTCAGGGGTCCGAGGACTGAAAGGATCCCTCCTCTAGCGCAGGGCACTTGTGTCCACTCTTGTCGCATCGCTCCACTCCGCTGTGTACTGGAATCGTGTTTTATTTCCTCTCCTGCTGCCCCGTGTCTTCTCAGGCCTGCGGGGGCAGCGCATGGTTAAATGGAAGCAGAGTGGGTTCTGGAGCCTGGCCGACCTGTGCCCAGATGGTGGCCCTGCCGTCCACTGGTTACAAGGTCGTGAGCAAGGGACTTAGTATTCAGCAGTGAGCAAAGTGGTGAAGGACCGGCACGTGGCAGTTTCTTTCTAACCATCACCGTTTTCGGAGGTGGCATGACTTTGGGAAGCTGATTCAGGTCCTAGACTGTCACTTGGTGCATCCCCTAACTGCAAGTTATTTCTCTCAGCCTCAGCTTCTACGCACCATGAAGCTCAGGATCTTGGCTGTTTCATTCACTGTCGTGTCCTGAGCATCTCAACACAGAGCCCGGCAGGTGTTGACTAGACCAACGAACGAATAAAAAATAAATTCCTTACAGCACTATCGCAAGCATTACCAAGAAGGTACATAAAATGCCAGTCACAGCCACCGTACCGGGACGTAGTAAGACACATGACTAATTGCAGATCGTGAAAACAAATCGATATGGAAAACAGCAGGCAACGCGCGCTGTGGGCCCCACCCCCACGCATTCATCATGTAATCACAGGTAGGCAGTGGGAGGACACAGCTAATTGGCTGGGCTCATGACTAATATGTCTGCTAGTCAATGGTGTTCACACCTCCGATGGCGCTATTCTAGGCAGCGAGAATCACTTGTTCGTTCAGGAACTGGGATTGAGCATTTGGGATGTGGAGGACACCAAAATGGATACATATTTGGGAACGAGTGTGTCGATGTCAAGGACAGAAGAATGTGGAAGCGCTTGCTTTGCAAGAATCTGAGACCTCCGGTGACTGGAGTTGTCATATGACGGAGACTTAAAAAGATCCTAATGACCAGACAGGCTACTTGGGAGCCCCTTTCCTCTCTTTGGTTCCAAGACTACTCTCATAACTGTGGCCTTTCTGCTCCCACCCATTTAGACGAGGGCTAGCCCTGCTGACCATTATCTGAAATACAGATGGTATAAAACACAGATCATGAGGTCAGGCCAAGGGAGTTTCCTGCTGCCCTGGCACCACCCTCCCACGATGCCACCAGGATGGGGAGGCGGATGATGCAGATCTGAGGACTGGGTGGGGGGAGGATAAGTCACAGCTGTGAGTCTAAAAATAAATGATGACACCTCATCTGTAACCTGGCTGCCAGGTGATCTCACCTAACACATTCCAGATGGATGTGTGTCCTTGTTCTCCTGGATCAGAAAGTACACTCCACAGGTGCTATCGGAGCACGACTGATCAAGAGGCGGAAAAGCAGGGCTGTTATGCTGGATGATCAAATTGAATTTTGTTCTCACACATTTATATACCGAGATTCTTAACTCAAAACACATAATAGGACATATAATTAAAACAGTGTCCTACGTCTTCACATAACCATCTCTAGGCAAAAAGGTCTAAGCAGTAAACTTCAGACTTAGCCTCAAGCTTGTTTCGCTGCCTGAGACATTATTGATGGAATTTGTGGCCACGGCAGGGAACACGAGACACTGACAGCAGCAGCAACACTGCTTGAAAAATAACGAGCAGAAAACTTCCTAGGACTAGGGATGCAAGAAGGAAAGACAGGACAGCAGAGAGAGGGGGAGGGGCAGGGGAGCAGAAGGATGACCGAAGAGGGAGAAAGGAAAGAAATAATAAATGAACCTCACAAGTTCCATCCAGCTCAAGGATTCATTATGGAAAACGCTGAGCTGAAGGAGCTCTGAGCAATGGCCCTCCCACTGCCACTGGCCTTTGGGGGTGGGGAGGGCGCATCTGTTTCAATTAGCTGAGGAGCACGATGCTGAAAGGGCAGCAGAGACTGTCCTCTATCTCGGACACCTGCTACATGAGTGCCCAGGGTCCAGGACACCAAGCCCCAAAGAGGTGATGCGTGTCTCGGACGTCCTTCTTGCTCCCTTTGTGTAGGGTACCTTCCTGTCGTCCCCTCCCGGGAAGTGACATGGAAAACGGTTAGGAGTGAGAGTGTGTGGAAGGTCGTGGGAAGTTGGCCCGTTCCTGGCCATGGGCTCATCAGTGTTGATTCGGTTAAAGACTGCTCCGGGCTTCCCTGGGCAACAAGGTGGGAGCTCACGCGTGACAACAGGGGAGTTTATCTTTGACCAAGGTCTTCTCCCAGGTTCTTCCGAGAGTCCTCAAGGACAGCTGGCTGCTCCATACACCTGTGAGGCCGCTGCCTGTCTCCAGTAAGCAGCGTGGAGGCAGGGGCTGCTCGGCCCACAGCAGGACCCCTCTCACGGTCTCCTAACCCTGCTCCCCGGGCTGTCGCCAGGCTCCCCTGTCTGCTTGACCCCAGGCACCCACAAGCCCATACCCGAATCCCCAAAGCACCTCAAAGGCCAGAGGGCTTGAGCTAGCAGAAGAGAATGATGGTGCAGAAAGTGGTATTTTCCCAAAGAACAACTGAACTCTCCCAATTCCTCTCCACCTGCCCCAGCTTGCGTCTGTTCTATGTTGCTTAGGATGATAATTTTTTGCTTTCCTTGGCGCATAGCTCCTTCTGTAGAATTGTGGTGGGAAGACCCAAATCTCTCTATCACAGGTAAGTCCTTGGGGCTCTGCAGGTGCTGTCAAGCTCACCACACCTCTAACTTGTAATTGCACACATACAATAGACAGATGGAGAGACTGAAAAAGTATGAAGAAGCTGAGAAGGGAGATGAGAAAGATCTGGTCTGAAACACCGGCACTGTGCTCTATGCCTCAGAACTGTCTTCTAATGGTAGGTAATATTCTATCTTTATGTTATGCATGTAATTGTTCTCCATAAGTTATCATTTGACAACAACAACAACAACTGGAGGAAAATTTAACCAAGCTGCAATTTTTATCACATGTGGCCATACAGTATGCATTTTTATAGAAAACGCAAGAACGGCCTTATCCCTAAAGAAAAAAGAACACGGTAAGACTGCCTCGTTTATTGAGATTGCTAAACTCATAAATTGATGTTAGGAGTCCCAGTTTATCGTGTCTGAGTGAGACTCTGTTGAAGCAGAAGGGACATTACGGGGGAAAAGCTTCGGAAGCGAAATTAGATTTTTCATACACGGAGTACCAGCTGCTCAGATAGCAGAAACACCCTCAGGAGCGATTTAGCGGGTAGCAATGCAGAAAACGGCCATGAAGACAACTCTTCTTTCAGATGAGAGAATGGCCCAGGACAGCTCTGTACCTGCCTGCAGGTGACGGCTTGCTTTCTCCCAGATATTGGAACTATTGAATAACTAATGGTCAAAGGCTTATAGCTCAGAATGGAACATTCTAGAGTGCAGATTGCCTTTGACTCAGCATTATCAAAAACAGAATTTTAAAGCGTAATCACATGTTGGATGCACGTCACAACCACAATAAAGAGCAATAATGTGTGCTTATGCCAGAGGCTTCCACAGGTACGAGACATCCCAAACACCAGTCCTCACTGAATGGCAAGTCTGAGATGAAACCAGTGTTTCAAGTAGAAAAGACTTCTTTGGTATAAAAACAAAGCAGGAAGCTTGGTAGTAAACAAGAAAGTCGGACAGATTAATGGCACCTACCAGTTAGTATAATAGATAGGGCTCAGAGGGCCAAAGACTGTGGACATTTGTAAGTGACCTTCCTGCTCTTTGACGGACAAATCAAAGTTATCTTTCTAAAACTGTAAACATTTGTCGGGAGATGATTTTAGAGAGCGGAGGCAAAAACCATCCCCAAGTAAAATTGTCAAGTTGGTAAAAGGCCGTTGACATGATGACAATAGCTTTAGAGGGAGGATTGACATGATGGCAATGTTTCTTTCTTTGTAGGAAGATTAATCTAGTGGTGAGAAGAAGAGTGAATTGAAAGGGGGTGGGCGGGGCTGGATTCAGGTTTTGTGTGTCTGAAGCTAATACCAGCTTCAAGAGGGGTGGGCCCTCTTTAAGAGAAAGAATACAGAGTTAAGAATACAAATTGCTACGGCCCATCCAGAGCCTTTGAATGGGCCTGTGCAAGGAAGAGGGCCCACAGTTAAGCTTTCTTAGCCTTCGCAATAAGCTACCTCATGGATGAGTGACAGCTAAAGCCATCAATACTGTCATCCCCGTGTACCCAGGCTCCCAAGCTAGAAACCCAAGGAGTCATCTTTAATCCTTCCTCGTTTCCTCTTCAGTCACCAAGGTAAGCCCGTTTTATTTTCTAAATATTTCTCAGATTTCTTTCTTTCTTCACTCTCCATTCTTCATGCCAATACCTTGGAGGGAGCCGTCACCACCTCTCACCTACTACATTGCAAATAGCCTCCTAACTGGTTCCCCGTGTCCACTTTGTTGACCTCCCAGAAATCTGTCCTTTAGCCAACTACCACAAATACTTTATCTAAAAGGTAGATCTACAATTTCACATGTCTGTTGAGTACAGGTCATTAAATCCTCATCAGGAGAAAGAACCAAGCCTCCTTAGCATGACAAGCAGTCTTCATGAGCTTACGCTTTGTATCTCTCCATCCTCAGCTCTCCACTTTTCACAGTAGCAACACCACATTGCCTGTAGGTCCTTACAAACACCTGGAAAGATTTCACTTCCAGGCTTTTAGTTCCTGGCTCTCCTCTTAGCTGGGAATTTCCTCCCTTTTTTCCGCATCCCTCCTCCTTTCTACCTTCCTTGACCAGCCTCACCTTCTCCTGGAGGCCTTCATCCACCCCCACCCCTCTGCCACCAAGCTGGCACAGTGTTCTGCTCTGCCTGCAATCCCGCATGCGGGGCTCCATCCGGGTACTCAGCACACCGTGCTAAAGGACTCGTGTATATCTGCCTATCCCTCGCCTCTCCAGCCTGTGACCCCTTTGGCAGCAGCAGCCATGTCGGATTACTTTTTGTACCCCCAGCACTGAGCAGAATGTAGGTCTTCACTAGATATTTTTAAATGAATGAACAAAGCAATGACTAAATCAATCACTGTCTGAGTCATTCTCTGCAACAAAGTATAGAGAGACAAGAAGAGTAGAGAACTTAGTTCTGGGCTCTGCCCAAGATGGCAGGTGGGAGAAAGAAGGCAGTGAAGCCCAGACAATAGAGAATCATCAATGAAAAACAGAAGGACCAACAGGAATTGTGTCATCTTTCTACTTATCATTAAGTTATGGGGTTTCTACACTTAATAAGAAATGAGGGAGATTATTAGGGTACATGGTAAGCTGATATAACAAGACACCCCAAAATAGAATGATTAAAATACAGTAAAGGTTTATTTCTCTTTCATGTAAAGATCCAGAGGTGAGCAGTCCTAGGGCTGGCATGCCCTCAACATGCCAGCCGTGCCAGCTTGACCATCAATTTCCAAGGCTGCTTGTAATCAACAGCAAGAACCAAAGAGGAAGGATAGAACAAGCAGTGAGTTTTAGGGAAGCAGGAAGTTGCCCCAGCTCCGGGCCAGATGTCCACAGCCAGCTGCAAAGGAGGTTGGGAAATGTAGTCTCTACTTGGGCAGCCATATGACCAGCTTCAACTCTAGAGAATTTTATTCATGAAAGGAAGAAGGGGAAAGGAATACCAGCCATCACTAGTGGTCTGATGCAAAATATTCTGTTCTGTTTGTTTTCTACAGAGAGAGAGAGAGAGAGAGAGAGAGAGAGAGAGAGAGAGAGAGAGAGAGAGAGAGAGAGAGAAGGTTTTAGTAAAGCAGTAGAAGCAGAAGCCACATTTCAAGGGATTGAGAGTTATTGGGTAGTGGACAAATGAAGATTAAGTGCAGGCCATTTAAAAACATTTAACAGTAAGTGGAAGAAGAGAAATAGGATGATGACTAGAAAGAACTTCAGAGTCAAATCCGGTTTTGCTTTTGTTTGTTGTGTTTTTCCTGAAGGAGGAACACTTGTGTTTGTCTGAAGGTGGGAGAAATATCAACATTGCTGGAGCAGTCCCCAAATGAGAGACTTTATCCTTGCTACAGAAGGACATCTGTCCTGAAGTTGAGGAAGGAGAGGACAGGATAGACTTTGATCTTGAAGTGGAGAGGAAGCTGGATGGTGAACTTCACACTACCCAGCAGGTCCCCAGGGGCTCCACTACAGAGCCCCACACTCCAAACGTTCCCTCCCCTCATTCTACCCAAGCACATCCCCCCAAAATATTACCTGTGACCCATTCCTCCCCATTCTCTACTTTGAGAAGTCAATGAATCAGCTAGACAGGAGTATCAACAAAGGATTCAAAGGACACTGCCTCCTGTTCACCTCTTTAATCCATTTATTTACACATTCTTAATTCAATACATAAGACCTTTTTGTACGTTCCCACAGCTAACGTGGCGGCAGACAGGACAGAATCCCTGCCTTCATGGAGTCTGACTTTCAGCACAACGTGTGCATTTCAACATTACCTGAAGACGATGCCCCAGCTTTGCTGTCCTACCCAGTTCCTTTAACAGGGAAATTTTCAGAGAGCGTAGGAGATGTGGTGATAGGATGATAGATCCCTCTCCAGTCCCACTGAAGACACAGCTGTCCCCTGGGGGCTGGAAAAATACCGACCTAGATAATGAATCCATGGAATGCATACATGGTCAATGGAAATAACAAAACACGCCCATCTTAATAAGGTAAAAAAGGGCCAGTGGCTTTACCACCTTGATTTTCTACCAACAGCACAGGCTCTCTTCTCTCCACCCTTCCCTTCTCATCACATTCTTGGCCCACCGTTTGCTTTTAATTTTCTCCTGTATATGATCACCTTCTGATTTTTGTTTCAGCTCAATGAACCATTTATAGTGTCTGCGGGGCAGTAGAGGGTACAGATTAAGAGCATGGACGCGTACGTGAAAAGGCCGGAGTTAGATTCTTGGTCCTTGGGCAATTTCATTAACATCTCTCAGTCCCAGTTTTCTCATCTGCAGATGGAGATAATATCTACCTTGTGTCCTGCTTCTGAGAATGAAGAGGGAGTCCCTATAAAGTTCTCCACACAATGTCGGCACCTAGTGATCACCAATAACGCTTCCTTCTTATTAAGTGACAGTGTGACCAAATAAAGCAGCTGGCGTCAGCCCAAAGCCTGACCAGTTCAGGCTGTTGGCCTAAGTGTAGAAAAGTAATAAAAGAGCATTAAACACTGGGATGAATTGCACAGCCCTTCCAGAACCACCTTTTCCTACAGAGACCTAGAAGGAGCCAGAAGCCAGAAGGAGCACAGAACCTTTTAACAGCAGTCAGCCTTGCTAGGGCCTCTGGGTTGGCCTTCATACTAACAGGAAATGCTGAGTCATCCTGCTCCTGGGCGGGCGGGGACTGAAACCCTCAGCGGCTGGCCTCCCAGCAGAGCATTCCAGGGCCGGCTTGTCCACTCGATCTCCTGACCCACTTACAGTTGACCTTCTCTTTGTCTCAGCCTTATTTGCGCTCTCTTCTCTCACCCACTAATCCAACTGGTTATTTTCCTTCTCTGGGCAGGAGCCTCCTGAGCTACCCCTAAGGGAAGGTGCTCTTACTGACACCTGGACGTTTCCATCTGGAAATCAGGGGATGCCCCGAACAGAAGCAGGTGCTAACTTGCTTCCTGGAAACGTTGCTCTGGTCCTTCTTTTAAAAGAGTTCCATGAGAGGGGGAAGCAACCAAAAGAACTGTTCACAGTGGAAATGGATGAAAGTGAAGCCAAGAAAAAAAACTTGGGTGTGTTTTCCAGAAGGCCACCGGAGTGCACCTACTGTATTAATTTCCCAATCTTATCGGTGCTACCTGAGAGCTCTGCCAGAGTTATAAAAATGGCCTGCCGTTTCTTCACAGTTATATTAATAAATTCTCCCCACAGTAAGTACCACTTTTGGTCACTAATTAACCCTTGCTCTGTGCAGTGAATGGTGTGCTCTGATTTTCAGGCCAGGGCTCTGTGACAGACGGCAGCTGTCCTGGGTTCTAGAACTGGTCAACACTCTAGAAGAAGCCGCACGGGAAATGCACTGCAGCGTCTTCATTCACAGGGGAACCTGTACTGGCGAAAATACTTCAGTCTTGAGAATACGCTGCTGCCCCATGTTCCCTTCTAAGCCCCCACTTCCTGTTTCCCCAGTTGTGAAATGCAGAGTGGTGAGTGGTTAGAAGTCTCCGGCATGAGGGCTAAGTGGACACAAATGCCTCCTCTGTCCCAATGTCCCTTCTCTTGCCACCCTGACCACAGCCCTGCAGGTGACAGGAGGTAGGAGTGGCCGGCAGGTCCAAAGAGGAGCAGTCACCATTTATGCCACGTCTTCCCTTTTGGGTTCTAGTCCCTGATAACTCCCCCAGGGGAGTTTGCGTCGCCCAGGGGATGCAAACACATCCACCATGGCAGGCTGCATACACATCTTGGCTGTGGCATAACCCTCTGCATGGACCACCGAGGGTGGCGGCAGCGTGGGTGCTTCTTGCTGGCGGCTCCACGCTTGCCCTTCCAGAAGGGTATTGGAGAAGATGCCTTCTCAGCAGAGACAGGAGCAAGGCGCCCCCACTCTGCTCTCTCGGCCACACGGCGGGCGCCCCTGAGCCACGCCCCCTCCTCCGGGCTCTCCTTGGCACTCTGAGAGACTTGCCATCTGCTCACCAGGTGCGAAAGGCTCTGACTTCCACTTTTGTGCTAAGATCACGTCCTCGGTGCTCCTTCTTATTCCTATTTGTTTGCAGGCTGATTTTTTTTTTTCTTTCCAGGGCCTAGGTCATACTAATTTTCCTGGCTGTTAATGCAATGAATCAACACAACTTCTTCTATTTAGTTTGATTTTTGTTGTGAGTTATTGAGAAACAGGACAGAATCATGGAGAACAGATAACTTTTTAACTATTAAGGGTTCTACAAATTATTATTTTTCTTAATAGTTTCTGATTATAAAACTTCTGCATAATCATTTTAACATGACAGGAAACTTGAAATCACCAAGATAAAAAGCACAGCAATCTTACTGCCCCACGGCAATGACTCGACTGTCCTCTTTTTGATATATTTCTTCCAGTCTTTTTTTCCTACACTTTTTAGCAGGAGTAGTAATCCTATGTGTATTACTGGCACCGTTCAGTGAAGAACTGGAGCTGTACTAAGGGTGCGGCATATGTCAGCCGGTGTTTCCAACAACTTGGAAAGATGTTCGTGACATTGTGGAAACTGAGTCCCGGGAACGTGAGCTCGTAAGTAGTCTGAACAAAGAGTCAACTGCACATGTCTCACTCCCAGGGCAAAACTTTGAAAGGAGTGGGCTCCAAACTGAAGCCTTGCAGAGGACGTTGTGGAGAGAATGAAGTGAGGGCGGAATGTGGGAAGCTTGATCTTATGCTTAGTGAGAGTCAGGCCTATCTAGGTTATTAAATCCGACCTCCTGAAAGAAATTTCTTCATCTGTAGATTGCCATCTTTAAGAGAGAGTTATTCCTCCATGAATCCGAACTACCACTGCTTGTCATATAGGCTGACTAGAAAGAAAGGGAGAGAGCTACCTCCGAAACATCAACACAGCAGCTCGGCCGGAAGCACCATGCACGAGAAAGGAAAGTACACCTTTGGTAGTTTGGGCCACGTGCAGCACAGCAGGAGCTGGCCCAGCGTCTTAGCTGCCAGGGACTGCGGCTTCAGATAAAGTCCCAGCAGCAGGGGCCGGGCCTATTGGCCAGACGTGACTAAATGACAGTTAGGACAGAAATGTAGTTGGAGTTGTGCTACAAAATAAATCTGAGCTCAGACAAAAAATACGTGTTAAGCAATTCCCGTGCTAGCCCTGTACAAGCTGTGCGGCATAACGAAACATACACACAAAAAGTGGCTTCCTTGCCTCTCAAGGAGTTCCATTCGTTTCGGCAACTACACTGTGTCAGATGCTGTTTGCTGTAGGCTGTTTGGACACATCAGCAAACACAACAAATCAAGATCTCTGCCCCGTGGAGCTGACTGTGCAGCGGGAAAGACAGACAGACAAAAGACAAACAAAGCAGGGCAAGCTGTGCAAACTGCACGCCGTCCCCCGGTTTGGGCATGAAAAGCAGGTTTTACTGAGGAAGCTCACAAGTGGGGGGCAACGAAAAGGGGCACAGGCCCCTCCATCTGCTGCTACTCAGTGGAAATTTATTAGTCTCCACTGGTAAGGTTCACTTTTCTTTTTCCTTTTTCATTTTATTTTAATGTTATTATTATTTTTTTAATTTGTAGGATGTTTACATTACTCAGTGTATTTAGAGAAATATCACCTGCACCTCTAGCTCCCCAGCCCTTTTTCCTGACCCTTCTAGGAAACCATTTTTGATTTATCCTCCCAAGGCTTTAGTTTTTGGCAAAAATAAGCAAACATTGTCTCTCTCCTCCTTTCTTACACAAAAGAGAGTATTCTATACATATCGTTTATCTAGCTAACCTTTGGTTCTGAACCTTGTTTTTAAAGAGTTCCTCTTTTCCTTTTTTTTTAAACAGCTACCCTGTCTTCTAGTTTATTTTATATAACAAGTCCCCTATTGATGGATATTTGGATTGTTTATAATCTTTTGCTATTAAAAATAGTATTGCAATGAATATTATTTTGAATTTCTAGAGGTTCTTAAGGGTAGAATTGCTAAGTGAGCAGGGGACTGCAAAGGTAACCTTGTTAGTTAATTCCAAAGTACCCTTCAGAGACGCTACCATTTTACACTCTCAACAATGATGTCAGTCGCTGTTTCTGCACAGCCTCCCCAACAGAGGCTATTTTCAAATGTCTTGAGTTTTGCCAATCAGATACGTGAGCAATCATATGCTATCTGTCACCATGTACCAAAATTAACTGAAAATGGATCAAAGCCCTAAACGTAAGACCTGAAACAATAAACTGCATAGAAGAAAGCATAGGTACTAAACTTATGGACCATGGGTTCAAAGAGGATTTTATGAATTTGACCTCAAAGGCAAGGAAAGTAAAAGCTAAAGTAAATGAATGGGACTATATCAAACTACAAAGCTTCTGCACAGCAAAATAAACCATCGACAAAACAAAGAGGCAACCAACGCATGGGAGAAGATTTTTGCAAACAACACCTCCGATAGGGGGCTAGTATCCAAAATATATAATGAACCCGTGTAACTCAACAAAAAAATCCCCAAACAATTCAATTAAAATACGTTTTCCCCCTTCTTCTGCCTCCCCCTCGCCCACTCCAGTTCAAGCCGTTGTTTCTCAGTCTAGTTGTGTAGGACACAGCTCCCTGGCCAGGCTGGTGTTAGGAGCCTTCAGGTCTCCATTTGTATGACACAGGAGGGCTTTCAAGTTTCCCTTCTGCCTCTCTGCACATCTCTTTGTGCTCAGTTGGTAAAACCACAACAGGATGCAGCTGAACATGGATGGAGAAAAGCCCGTGGTCATGCTGACTGGTCTTACTGTACATTTATTACCACAAACCACAGGGGCACCTTCCTGCTTTTAGGTAGTCACACTGCCTGTCTGTCCATCTGTCTCCAGCCGCCCAGACAGCTATTTACACCTTCTCGTTTCTTCTTCCATTCAGCTGATTGTCTGGTTTATAGCTCACCAAGAAAATAACACAAAACAAAATCCCAGAAGAGAACTTCTGCAGTTGTCCCATAGATTTTGGGTGCCAGCCACCCAAATTAAAATCTATGCACACACCCTCCCCTTGGGGGAAAAAAAGTACAAATTTATAAACGGAGGGTAGGAGGGAGAGAGAGAGAGAGAGTTTGAACCTTCAAAATAAGTAGGAGACAGAGAACAATACAGATTTCAAGTTGTATGTAAATGGGAAAGTAGAAATCCAAGAGCAGCATTCCCTCCAGAGCCGACCCCAGGACTCCAGACTTGGGAGAATTCCATGGATGAGAGGACAGAGCAGTGGGGTCTCTGGTTGTGGAACCTAAATAACATTCAGCTCGAGTTCACCACCAGCAGGAGGATGGGGGACACAGGGCTGAGACTGTGAGTGCTTCATGCTCCACCACTGGGCCCACCAGGGAAGGGCTGACCTTCCCACGTGTGTGTGCTCCATCTTGACCACTGCAGGTAGACCGGAGGATGCCCGGGAATGCCAGGGGCACAGCAAGAATGAGGCCCCCACATCACCCCATGAAGGTCCAGGGGATGTGTGAGGGCTTAGCTTCCATGTCTGAGGCCTCTTCTGAATCCAGGCGATGAGGTTGAAGGCCCACAGAATTGGGCAAACAAGACAAACACCAAGCGATTAATAACCCAAACAGAATGACTCAGCTTATATTTACATGCTGATATAGCTACTAAATTATGCAGTAGAGACAATTTGGGAATAGTACAGTATATAATAAGGTGCTAATTATAGGATGCAGGGGAGAAGCACAAAAGATGCTTGAGAATGGCTGGATCTCATGAGCTGGAGCCATGCGGTCGTAGATATCTTGATGGGAAGTGGGGATCTAAAGCTAGATTTTTTTAAATCTCTGGCATAAAGATTGTGCATGAGAGGCAGAACCTTCCTCTACCCTTTAGGTTCTTCCTGTTGGGCTAATAATCAAATTGACATGAGACAGATTAACAAGAGAAAATAACCAAATTTAATTACAGGTGTATGTATGAGAGCCCCCCAAACAGGAGAGGTTCAGGGACAGAAAGGGCAGATGAGGGGAATGTGACATCCTGAGCCAAGGATGACGTAAGGCTCTTGGGGCTTCAGAGGGGAAGAGGGTCACTGCAGGAGGGAAGAAGAGCAGATATTCAGTAACTAGAAGTTTGCCCTACTGTATAGATAGGTCATAAAGAGTTTTTTCTGGTGATAACTCTTATTATGGGCAAAGTCCCTAATTTACATTCTTGAAAGGAGAGGTAAACATTTCTTGTGAGTCTGCAAAGTCTCTAATGCCTTCAGCTCAAAATAATTCCCATGCCCAAGTGTCACATCTTGGGGAGGCCTCTTCTGAACCCCTTCAATTGTAAAGGAGACTTTTGCTAAATGGACCTAGAAATGAGCAGGATAGACTCAGAGGTACATTGGTGACTGTGAGATATCTGATTGACATGTTTCTTAGGAAGGTCTCAACCTAGCCAGCAGAAGGCAAGAGAAACAGAAACCCTTGCAAGATTTATGGTTTTAGGAATGTCTGAGATGGAGCACTGTATAGCTGTCTGCAAAAATAACAACAAAAACAATTACGAGGAGGGAGAAGGTGAGGGGATTAGAAAGCACAAATTGGCAACCACAAGATTGCCACAGGGATACGAAAGACATTTTGGGGACTATAATCAATAACGTTGTGAAGATTTTGTAGGGTGTCAGATGGGCACTTATCTTATTAGGGAGATCACTTCATGGACGGTGTAGATGCCTGAACACTGCACTGTACACCTGAAGCTGAAGCTGAATAACAATGAATGTCAACTATAATTTAATATATGGCCCACATCCTGGGACCATATATATATATATAATCCCAGGATGTGGAGTACAGCATAGGGAATAGAGACAATGGAATTGTAACACCTATATACGATGTCAGAGGGGTAGAAGATTGGGGGAGAGGGGTTATCACCTTGTGAGGGGTGTAAATGTCTAACTATTACATTGTTTTATATACCTGAAATTAATAAAAACTAATAATTACAAAGGTGGCTCTTTTGAAAGAATATATTTAGAAACTGCGTGTCTAAAGCAGAGACTGACTACTGTTGGCATTGCAACAAATTTTTGCTTTTTAATAAAAAGTTGGAATTTCTTCAAATGCTGCTTGCCTTTCTTTATGGATCCCTAATAGTCGACAAAAATATGAGAATATGTCTCAATAATTTAACCTAACACTGTAAGAAATACTTTTATTTGAAGAATTCACAGAAATGAAGTCTCTGCAGTGATTGGTTTTATTAATCTCAGAAATAGATTTCTCTAAAGAACGTGATGCTGTTGTAACTATAACGTGTAATGACCTTTATTAAATGGACTAACAACTGTCAAAATGTTAAATGGCGTGTTTATTAGAAACAAACACGCATTTAGTCCACCAGGTAAGAAAGAGTGGAGGTGGGAAGAGCGAGAGAAGGAACTGCCCATTCCAGTGTGTAGAGCGTAAGAGCTTAGACTTCAGCAAAACCCTGAGGCCAGGGGCCAGGCGTCTGCTCCCTCCAGGGGCATCAGTACGTCCTTTCATGCTGCTCCCCCAGCCCCGCCACAACTGCCAAAGGAACACTTACTATTCAAATGAAGCTTCAAGCCCCCAGACTCCAGAGCCAGAGAGAAACATTATAACACAGTTCCTCCAGGCATTGCAAATCTGCTGTTCACACACTTAATTGGGGGGTGGCACAGAGTACAGAATCTGCTGGGCTGGAGTCTGGAAAGTAGGGTTCTGGCTCCAAGGTGGGCTTTCTCTGGGTAGACTGTGAGCCTCTCTGTGCACACTATTTTTCATCCACAAAATAAAGGTGTGAAGCTAGGAGAGCTCAAAGAGTCCTAGCAACGCATAGATGCCACGGTTCTGTTCCTTTGCCCCATCTTACCGTTCTCCATTTCTGTTCACATGTGAGGTCATCTGAGGATAGAATGTTAGTCTCTGCTCAAGAAAATACAGTCGTCCCTTGGCATCCTTGTGGGATTGGGTCCCGGACTCTCTGGGGATACCCAAATCCTACGACGCTCAAGTCTCCTTTATAAAATGGAGTATTTACACATAACCGACATACATCCTCCAATATACTTTAAATCATCTCTTGATTTCTTGTAACCTAACACAATGTGAATGGTATGTAAATAGTTATGATACTATACTGTTTAGGGAGTAAAGACAAGAAAAAAATAGTCTGTACGTGTTCAGTACAGATGCAACCATTGGAGGCCTAAGTACTAGTGTGCGCCAGCAACCATGTAACTTTTTTTTGTTTTTGTTTTTTTAAGATTTTATTGGGGAAGGGGAACAGGACTTTATTGGGGAACAGTGTATACTTCCAGGCCTTTTTTTCAAGTCAAGTTGTTGTCCTTTTCAATCTTAGTTATGGAGGGTGCCGTTCAGCTTCAAGTTGTTGTCCTTTCAGTCTTAGTTGTGGAGGGTGCAGCTCAGCTCCAGGTCCAGTTGCCGTTGCTAGTTGCAGGGGGCGCAGCCCACCATCCCTTGCGGGAGTCAAACCGGCAACCTTGTGGTTGAGAGGATGTGCGCCAACCAACCAAGCCATCTGGGGTTGGATGCCGATCCAACCAACTCAGCGGCAGCTCAGCTCAAGGTGCCGTGTTCAATCTTATTTGCAGGGGGCAGAGCCCACCATCCCTTGCGGGACTCGAGGGGTTGAACTGGCAACCTTGTGGTTGAGAGCCCAATGGCCCATGTGGGAATCGAACCGGCAGCCTTCGGAGTTAGGAGCATGGAGCTCTAACCGCCTGAGCCACCAGGCCGGCCCCAACAATGTAACTTTTTAAAAAATACTTTTGATCCACAATTGGTTGAATCCACAGATGTGGGACCTGTGGATGTAGAGGGCTGACCATATGTAACTTAAGGAAGAACTCTTGAAGACTCTGAGAAAATTAATCTCTACCAATAGAATTTCAGACATGAAAGCAGGACGTAAGGAAATTATTTTATCTTATTTTATATCCTGGTGTGGAGGGTTTTGGTGCCACTCAAACCACACTTTTAGAGGCTGGGTTTGGGTTGGGAATAAAGGCTGCTTTTACACATCCCTGAGCCTTACTGAACCATAATCCTCAGGGCTCTTAAGTCACTGAGCAATCAAAGTAGCAATGAAGAGAATGAACACAGAAGTCAGCATGGCCAGTTAGCATAGCCTCTCAGGAAGCCGTGTGAAGAAACATTACCTCCTACCCAGACCAGACAATGTGTAGCGGCTGAAAGGCCTCCAGCTCTAAGTGAAAGAATATTCAACCACAAAGAACAAGAAGTTCAGAGCGAGGTTCTTCTGGGGATGGTCAGCAGCTCAGTTAATTCCACAGAATTAACACGTCCGTGTGGTTACAAGAGGGCTGCCAGCTCCCAGGCAGCCCCGCCTCACACAATAGCTCCATAAGCAGGGAGGGCTGAGGAGGCAGATGTAACTCTTAACTCTTCCCCTGCAGCTTTGGCCCTCATCAGGGAGGAAAATATTCCCCCCAGCTGATATATTTCATTGGTCAGAACTAGATCAGGTTTAGCTCCCACAATTCTGGAGGCTGGGAAGTCCAAGACCACGGTGTCAGCCAAATGCAAAAGTCTCAACAAAATACCAGCAAACCAAATTCAACAGCATAGAAAAGGATCGTACACCATGACCAAGAGGGATTCACCCCTGGGATGCAAGGATGCTTCAACAAACACAAAAAAATCCATACATGAGCCACATCACATTAACAAAATTAAGGATGGAAATCACCTAACCATCTCAATGGATGCAGAAAAAGCATTTCTTTCCTCAGGGCACTAATCCCACTCATGAGGGCCTCATCCTTGTGACCTGGTTTCCTCCCAAAGACCCCACTCTAAAGACCATCACACTGCGGATGAGGGCTTCAACATATAGATTTGAGGGGGACACACAGACATTCAGTACTCACCAGAGGAGTTGTAACACATTGCGTTTTCTGCTCTATGGCTGAGCTTGCTGTGTTTCTTTGGCTCTTCGTTGAAAGAAGTGTGTGTTGAATCGGCAGCCAGATTATTCCCAAGGAAGTGATTAGAGACATTTCCGGGGGAAGACTTTCTTGGCAGACAAACAGCATGCATCCTGGAAGTTTCTGCAACAGCCTGACAGAGTGCAGCCCGCCACTGCTTATTCCCTTCTGGGCTAGAACTGTATCGGTTGTCAAATTAATTTCCTCTTTCTGAAATGTATCACGCAGTTCATTCTGGCCTTCTCTCTGTTCAAGACGTTAGCGCCAGAACCTTAGACAAAGGGATTTCGGGGCATGCTGGTTAACCGTCATCACTGTTGTGTAGAAAGTACCTGTGCATTTTTTAAAAAAACAATGCCTCCGAGATTACAAGAGAGACTGGTCCCTGTGAGTGAAATCCAATTTGTGACACATCAAAACAAAACAAAACAAAACAAAACAAAACAAAACAAAACAAAACAAAAAACAACTCCCCCCTAAGAAAACAAAACAAAAACAAAAACCTCAGTCTATGAGCAACTTCTTACATTCTCCTCTCTAAGCCATTAGACTGTGTCTTGCTTCCTTTTGGAATGCACAGTAATACAATACACTAAAGTGAGTGGTCTGCAAATTTGGTTAATGTATTTTTAACTTCAAGTGGTGATTTTTACCTCCTTGTAAAGCCCTTAATGATGACTAAGGGTCACTGTTCGCAGAAGTTGCTTATCTCACCAAGCACAGCTGTTACGCCTCATGCTCAACTATGCACCACTTAGCAAAAGGTCGCCTTCTTTAACAGAGAGCTTCAAAAAGAGACACCCAAAGACAACAAGGACGCGGCTTGACTTTCAAGGTCCTCTAATGAGATAAAAAGAGTTGCTCTCAGTTAAGGCAGAGACGTCCAATCAAAGCAAGGTAACACCACTGGTACACAGAACAGTCAGGGAGGGCTACAGTGTTTACAGAACAATTGCTAGGACAACTGCTAATATCTGGAAATACAGAATCATCTCCACAAAGGGAAGTTTTGGTTTCTATTGAGAAAAGACACTTCTCTGAAGCAATGATTAATGAGAGGTGAGATAAAAAAGGTGTGAGATATTACTCACTATTTTGAGTATAGTGTTTAAGTAGTAAGACATATATGTATATATATGTGTGTATATATATATACATATATGTAATTTGCCATCTGTTTCTGGTCTCTTCCAGTCACCTAGCTTACTCTTCAGTCCAACTGACTCGTCTGGATTTCAACAAAAGAGTTCATATATTCCTCAGTTTTTAAAAACCCGTTCAACAAGTCTGAAGTTACAAAACAAGAAACAAATACCCTACTATTCTCATTATCAAATTACGAGCCTCTTAGCTGCTGGAGTTCTTTCCCAGGCAGCTTGCAGCCCTGGAAAACTTCTAATTCCTCTGTTAGACCCCTCAGGTCACACAGACGTTGCCTCCTGCCTCTAGTTAATGGTGATTGCAAATGAACCCAGGTCACAGGAGTAAGCTTCCCACTGCTTTAAGGAAACCCTGTGTTAGGTCCTCACTCAGGGCACGACGCCCCTGCATGCCTGCGAGGATTCCTAAACGTGTCCGAAGTGGTGGCTAAGCGACTTGAAGCTAAGATGAGATGGAGCTGTCAATGAAAGGCTAATGTTAAAATGTTGAAATAAATGTTTTTATTGAAGTTTAGCATACATGCAGGAAATGACAAAAATATGAAGAGTACAGCTCAATGAAGAATGACTATTAATAGCGAGGAGACTGACCAAAGAGGACTTGACTGAAGGAACCAACAGCCTATATAATTAGATGTTTTAGGGGCAGGAGAGGCCAGTGAAGGGACTGCCATGACACTAAAGAAGGCTTGACATGCGTCCCGCAGAGTTGGAAGAACAGAGAAATTGGTACTTGATTCTTACCTGAAAGGGCATGAGCTGGGGAACTGGCCCGAGCAAAAGAAGAAGTACGGGGACAGCAGGCAGCACCTCTACCAACGGCGGACAAGGAGCTTGTTTCCCACGGCCCCATGGACGTCACAGCGGGTCATTGTCTTCATGAGACACCCCCTCAGGATGCCCATGGGAACCCCGGGATGCCTATTAGGATGAGGAGAACCCAGGTGAGGACCTTGGAGCAGGACCTGGGTGAGGCATAAGAAAGCAGACAGACAGTACAATACTTGGGCCAGAACATGTGAATCAGAAAGCCCCTGGTGGGATGGAGGGGAGGGGTGTCCTCAGAAAGGCGTTAGGGGAGAAAGCGCTGCGTTTGGATCTCCTCTAGAACAAAGGGCTCTTGCTAACCAGGAGAGAACTGCCAACGGCACCAGCTAAGCCAGTGGGTAGACTGTATGCTTTCTGTCCTCCTTCCTCTAGAGGAGACAGAGGTGGCGAGTAGGGGAGGGAAAGGACGGGCCCTCCCACAGCTGCTCTGAGTGGCTGCAGGGAAGGCCTGGGCTGAGAGCGGAGGGTGGGACAGGGATCCCAGGGAACCTTTTGACTTACTCAGGACTCGAGTTTCCAATACCTGAAAACAAGACTGTTGTCGTGGCTGAAAGAGACCAGAAACAGATGGCATGTGCCCCAAATGCCCACAGAGCCAGAAAAGAAAATCCAAATGTGTGTCGGAGGACTGCTCATTCCATATGCTGGTTACGTAAGGTTGAATGTCCGTAGCTGACGGACGAAAACTGTCTGCTAGCGATCAGCAGGCTGGTGTGCAGCCTGGAGGCGTTTGGATTCTTAGGCAGGATTTCAGGGGAGGTGGAGAAGCCTTTTCATTAAGATCAGAAGGTAAGAGCGGGGACACATCACGTTCTCCCTGGAATTTGAAAGCAGGAGAGTAAAATGACAGCTTGGACATTTTACCCATCTTAGGAGAGGACAACAGTATTTATTGAGTAAAGTCTAGGTTTTCTCCAGAAGATTCTTAAGTGGAAGTAACCTGCTTCCCTGGTTATCACTTACCTACCTGGACCTGTCACACCACACCTGGAGTCAAACAGGTCGTTGCAGGGGCATCACTTTCACAGGCATGTGGCCCAAAAGTCATGTAAGAATCGTAAACAGGAGAGGCAGCACATTCAGAGCCCCGACAAGGGAGCAAGTGGAAGGAACTCGGGATGCTGAGTCTGAAAGAGACCAAAGGGATCCATTTTGAGAGCTGTGACCTGCTTCCTGGTGGCAGCCATCATGGGAGCCTCCAGATGACACACCAGCCACTGTGTGAGCGATACAGGGTGGAGTGTTTTGTCTTAGGGTCCCTTATGTCAACATGACTCCTACAGGATCACCGTGGGGGATGGTGATCCTCAGACCTACTGGGCGAGGCCATTCCTTTCTGAACAGATACCTCTCCCTTGACATGCTCAGCGTGAAGGAGGGAATAATTCCTCAGACATGGAACTGGAACTTGAAGGTGGGCTGAGAAGCGGGAGAGGATGTGATTGCATATCTTAGGTCTTGTTCTCCTAGGTCTGCATCTCAAGGCAAAAAAAAAAAAAAAGAAAACATTCAGAATTGATTCCTGATGGGGAAGGGAATGGGAGGGATTCCAGCTTCAAGTGCATACTGAGGTTGGCTAGAATGGAAGAAAGAAATCTCAGCAAATCTAAACAGGTCAAATAGAATTTGATTTGATGATTTCAAGTTCTTCTCAAGGCCCCAAATCCCCAGTTGATAACACCAATTCAGAATTCCAAAGGGATATGGGGGTTTCTGGTCCCAGGGCTCCCTGGCCTTTGGGGTGAATGGTAGACAAGGCAGATTGGAGGCCCTGCAGTGCCAGAGGGCAAGACCATTTGCTTTTCTCATCAGCCCCTCAACCAACTTCAGGATGTCATAACTGAGACCTGTGGGATACAATTTGGAAATATAAGAAAACAAGACCCAAAGTGTTTGGTGAGTAATATCTTAAATCTCACATTCGTCTAAGAACTCTTGCCTCCCACTTCTTGTCTTCATTTTTTGTAGCATCTGTGGCTTATTTCAAGAGCAGGCATGAAAAATAAACTCTTGTGCTGCTTAGAAGAATCATTTCAAAACCTGCGTGGTAGATTGATGGCAGTGATTGAAAACAGAGCAGCCACCCAAATCTCATTCTGGCCCTTTGGTGCCAGGATGGCCCCCCAACATTATCATAGGACCCCTTCGCGGTTGTATGTCAATAACTTGTAGTGGTGATGAGTTTCAACTGATCCACTCAACACTTGCCTAACAAGCACATTTTGCAAGGCAGCCAGCTAAGCCGAAGGGTAATCAATCCATGCAAGGGAGCAAAGACACACAGGCAGAGAAACAATAATTGTAAACAGTATTTGTTGAATGCTTAGTATGTGCCAGGCCCTGTTCTAGTATTTGATTCCCGTGCATGACCTCATTTAATGATCCCAGTCGTCTAATGAGATAAGAAATATATTATCCCTCCTTGCGATGAATGAGGAGCCCAAGGCACAGAGAGGTCCAGTAACTATTCCATAACCGACAGCTTGTCAGCGCTGCCATCTACAAGCTACCCAGCCAGGCCTGTTACTTTGCATTCATTTGCACAACAACCTAACAGTTCAATGCTCCCCACAACAGCACTTTCTGGACACAACCAGTTTGCTCTGATATATGCGATTCTAGAATTTCCCCCAATACCTGCACCTCCTGCCAGGCATTTAGCCTTTTGAAAACAGCTTAACAGAGCCAGGTCTGATGGCATGAAAATCCTGAGAATGAATTCAAGTTTTGCAGTCAATATTTCTAAGCGTGCACTGTTCTGTTTGACTTCTTAAAGTGACAACAGAAACTGTGTCGTAAGACTAGGTCATGGGGTGGCTGGTTAGCTGAGTTGGTTAGAGTGTGGTGCTGGTAGCACCAAGGTTGCTGGTTCGATCCCTGTGTGGGCCACTGTGAGCTGTGCCCTCCTTAAAAAAAAAAAGAGTGGGTCAGTTATGTGGTTTTCTCTTTAAGACAAATAGCAAGTCCAGATATGGCAGTTATGGGCTGTAGTCAAGCTCACTGTTCAATTTCCTCTGAAGAGGATGGACTTTTCCTGCCTCATAATGCCCACTGTCCATCGCTGGTTTTCATCGTGGCTGCATTTACAGCAAATGCTGCACTGGTCTCCTCGCTCTGTGCCTTCACCCCTCCCTCTGGCCATTTGATCCAGCTCAGGCCACGGGAAGGGCTCTGGCACTGCTTTAAATCAACTGGGGACAAGTCAGAGTTCAGAATCACATTTCTGCACAAAGTGAGCTGAAAAACAGGCCGTTAGGCTCAGATAGCTACACTTAGGGCCGAGAGGTCTAGGTGAGAAAGAAAAGGAACCTTGGCCGGCCTTAGTGTTTGTGGGGCCTAGGGACAGAGTAAAACTGCAAACGATTCTTTACTCTTGTTTCAAAATGTTCTATTACAACGAAAAGGCAAAACCCTAGTTATAATGAATGATTATCAAAATGGGTTTATGGGGGTAGAAAACACAATATAAAATTTACCATCTTAACTGTTTTTAAGTGCACAGTATAACACAGCTGATTATATGCACCTTGTCTGGCAAAACTGAGATTGTATACGCACCCAACAGCTCCCGCTTTCCCGTTCCCCCAGCCCTTGGCAACCAGCTCCGTACTTCTCGTTTCTAAGAGTTGGACCATTCTTGGGGCCTTGGGTAAGTAGAATAATGCGGCACTTATCTTTTGGTGACTGACTTATTTCAAGTAGCCTGATGTCCTCAAGGTTCGTCCCTATTGTAGCACGATTATCCACATTTTAAATCAGAATTATGTAAGTAAGATGATAATTTCATTTTTTGAGAATATTACTAAATATCATTACATTTTTTATAACAATAAAATTACTCACAACTTTTATCTGCCATGTGAGCGAGCCCCTCAGAACTCCCCCCCTCCAAAAGGAACAGTGACCATGAAGTACACATTTGTCTGTGGCCTCTGGCTACAGCGCCTGCCCCTTTGCCTGTGTTCGAGCTTAGGCTGTGCTCTGCCCCGGAGGCTCTCAGTGAGGGGCTGCCAGGCAGGGTATGTGGGCTCAACACGAGACCCTTCTCCTGGCCGTCTGTGCACCTCAGATCCCCAGGGGGCCGCTGGGGATTTTCTCCGAGCTGTATCGCGGTCCACACTTCCTTCCTCTCCTCTCTCCTTTCACAAGGTTAGACCTCCTTTGTGGTCTGAGGTGTCTCGTGTCCACTTCTGCTCCCTCTTCCCTGCACCTTTCACAGGCATTTCCCAGGTGAATCTCTTGCCCTTCTGACTCCGTCTTGGTATCTGCTTCCTGCAAATCCCAAACCGGTTCTGGCATTTGGTATCTGCCGAGTTGACAGCATAAAGAATGGGGATTGTGTCTCACTCTTGTTGCATCTAGGCCCACGTATATACAAATGTAAAAACAATGTGAATTCATATAGCCAGCTCTTCCTCGGCCACCATGTGCCATTGTTGTGAACACTGTGCTCTGCCACCACAGATGGGAACATGAGGAGAAGCAAGACCACAGACTCTTGGTGCCACTGATCAATGGTATTTCATGGTGTGAGACTCTATTGCACTTCAGTTATAGGAGAGGAGGCATTCGACAGTTCATTTGTCTTCTCTTCACTGAACACTTCCGCTACTCAAATCCTCACGTGAAAGCCAGGTCCATGTCCAACGTCTGCAGCGGTTAAGACACACCGACCTTCAAGGCATTCAGATGCCATCGCCTCTTATTTTAAAGGACTTTGGGCAAAAAATGCGTATGCACGTTTCCCTGGGCCCTGAGCAGTTCTAGGCCTGAGAGGAGATGTGTAAATCACAGGCCGCCCTACACCACAGCCATGCTGTGGGTCGCAGTGACAGAGGACCTTGTGTATTCTTTAATAAATTTACGCTTTCTGTGTTTGTGAACTATAGGTGTCTAAAGCACAGAGCTCAGGGTGGAACCGTCTTGCCTGAATGTAAGGATGGTGCTGACACTTGAAAATGGCGTCCAATGGACTAGAAGAGGGAGGCAGCCACAGCAGCTCCTGGGCACAGGGGAACACCTGGTCGCCAAAAGTTTCCAGCTGCTCTTAGCTGTACCTGCTCCGTAGCTGGCTCCAACCTGTGGGAAAGCCAGGGTGACAAGTACTTGGCAAAAATGGTTGTTGAAGGAATACGTGCTGAATCAATGAAGCCCGCCGGTCCAACAAGTCCCCTGACACGTATCTTCTTCCACGCTTTCCTCGGCACTTTTTCCACTTTTGAAAACCTCCTATAATCCCTCTTTCCATGTGAGCCCTTTTCTATTTAAGAAGTAAAAAGCAACTGCACCCTAGTACTTAACCCTTGGTTTAAATTTGAGAGGTGGACTGATCACAGTTCAATTAGACTTAAGATGAAGATTATTTTTATATTTGTAAAGCTTCTTAAAAGGACAATTCTATATTTATTTCTGTTTCATCCGTCAAGATGGAGTAACAGGGACCATATTTATTCTCTCAACTTAAACAAGAAAAATGGACAAAATGTCTGAAACAACTCCTTTCACATGTTGGAGAACAGGTAGAGCAGGTCCGTGATCTCTGAGAGGAAAGGAAATAAACAGTCAGCCCCACGATGGCACCAGTCTGCTGCCTGGAGGTAATTCCCAGGCTGCAGTACAAAGAGTGGAGAACCCAAACAGACCCCAGAAGTCTTGCTGAGTTGAGTAGCAGATATTGAATAAGGCAAGTCGAACTTTCAAGGCAAATTACCAGAAAGGTGGAATCTGCTGAGAGAGAGAGAGAGAGAGAGAGAGACAGGAAGTACTGGAGATCTGCAGAGGAATACTCTCAAGTATTTGGCTGAGTACTACTCTTTGTGTGTGAAAGGAAAGGAACCACTGGAAATGAGAAAGCATGACAATTCTCTTCTCAGAGCTCACACAGGGCTGGGGATGGTTTGTGTGGCACAAGCCTGAGCCGAAACGTTTTGGAATACATGAGGGTCTGGGTAAAACCCTCAAATGTGTGCAACCTGGGCAATAGGACTAAATTATCCCTTCAATGAAGGCAGCTCTAAACCTGCCTGACAAAGCTTAAAGGGCAAAGTTGAAAAGGTCCAGCTGATTTCAAGTAACTTACCCGCGTGCCAGAACAAAATCCAACACTATTTAAAGGAATACAACAAAATCAAATGTTAAAAAATGTAAAATTCATAATGTTTAGCATCCAATAATAAATTACCATGAATGCAAAGAAGCAGGAAATATTATTTATAACCTGGAGAAATTCTGATTAAAACAACAACAACAGACAAACCCAGAACTAGAAATGAAAAACACGATGGAATGAGCAAAGATGTTGAAATAGTTATTGTAAATATGTTCTATATCCAAAAAAGTAGAGGAAAACATGACCACTACGAGGGGAGAAACAGAAGATATTGAAAAGACCCAAATGGGACTTTTAGAGATGAAAAACACAATGTCTGCAAGAAAAATGTACTAGATGGATTAATAACAAGTATAACGCTGCAGAAGAAAATATCACTGAACTTGAAGAATAGCAGTAAAACTATCTACGGTGGGCAGAATTCTAAGATGTTCGCCTAAGATTTTGTGCCCATGGTGTATATTTCCCACACAATCCACAGGACTGTGAATATGATGGCTTTCACTCTAGTGATTACGTGATGTTTCATGACTCAGATGCTGTTAAGAAAGGGGGCCTATCCAGGTGGGCCTAACCTAAGCACATGCTCCCTTTGAAGGCAGTGAGTTTCTCTGACTGATCATGGAGACAGTCAGGGATGAAAAGCAAGATAAATATTCAGAGCACTGGCTTGACAATGGAGGCGCCCATGCAATAAGGAAATAAATGGTCACCAACCACTGAGCTTGGAAGAAGACGCTGAACCTCAGATGAGAACGTCATCCTCAGTCAGCACCGTGATTTCAGCCTGTGGATTCATGAGGAGAAGATCCACAAAGGCTGTGCCAGGTGTCTGACTTACAGAACAGCAAGTTAATAAATGGGTGGTTTTTGTAAAGCCTAAAAGTTTATGGTAATTTGTTGCATAGCAATAGAAAAATATCCATGGAGCCTAGAGAAAAAAGCTAACATACAGCATCAGTAATTGTGAGCAATATCAAGGATTCTAATCCAGGTGTGTTAATTGGAGTCCTAGAAGAAAGGGGGGAGGGTAATATTTGCAGATATAATGGCCAAAACTTTTTATGAATTTGATGAAACTACAAACCTACAGATCCGAGAATTTCTACAAACTCCAGGCAGAATATATACATAAAGAAAACCACACTGAGACAAACTATGAAGAATTATGTACACAGAGAAAAGGTAAGAATCACAGCAAACTTCTCAGCAGAAACCATGCAACCCAGAAGAGACTGGAGCAATAACTTTAAAGTATGGAAAGAAAAAGCTGTCAAGGTCGATTGCTTTACTCACAGGAAATATCAGATAAACAAAATCTGAGAACACTCATTGTCAGCAGACCTGCACTGAAGAAATAGCAAATAAAGTTCTTTGGGCAGAAAGAAAATGATAGTGGTTGGTTTTATTATAGCACATTTTCTGCTAATTGATATAAATTCCCAGAGATTAAAGTCATGAACACACACACACACACACACACACACACACACAACACACACACTTATCTTATGGTTTAGGATGTGTGCATAACTTTAGCTCAGTCATGCCAAGTATAAACTAAACCGAAATTTTCACCATATAAAAACTTTCATTTAAAAAAAATGAGAGAAGTATAAATTAGTTTATTACTCAATTTACTGAAAGAGAATTTACTAGATGAAATATACTGAACCTACAAGAAATAGTATGTAGATTTTACAGGCTCAGTGCCAGGAAGTAGATCATAAAACTTGACCTAACATCAAGCACCTTCTCAGAGCTCAGCAGATGCCTGACCTCAAAGAGCCTCATTTCATGAACAAATATACAATATTAGCCACTGTGTAAAAACTGATTTATTTTAATTATTATTCAAGATCATCTGCCAAACAATTATTTCAAAACTATAAAACTCCAATGCCATTGTCATAGGCGTCCTCTGTGGGTGATCGCTAATGATCCCACGGTCTGATAGTCGTGTATTCTCCTCCCCTGGCGTGATGGCTGCACTCATTGGCTCACTTCAAATGAATAGAATATGGCAGAAGTGATAACATGTTACTTTTGAGGTTTTTATATAAAAAGACCAGCTTCTGTCTGCTCTCTCTCTCTCTCTCTCTCTCTCTCTCTCTCTCTCTCTCTCTCTCTCTCTCTCATCGTTGGCCCTATGTAAAGGCAGTTGCCATGTCATGAGGCAACCCTGTGGCAAAGCCCAACTGGCAAGGATGGAGGCCTGACAATGACCATGTGGCTGAGCTTGGAGCGACGCCAGCACTACCAGCAGCGCGTCTATCAGATAAGACCACAACTACAGTCGGTGGCTTGATTGCAACCTCGCAACCTCCTGAGAGCTTTGAGCCAGAGCTGTGCTCAGAGTCTTTTTAATCTCTACAGGTTGGAGTACTGTGTTCCAGAGCAGTGGATGACTCATACAGCTGTTACTCAGCAGTTCAAGTATCTTATTCATGAAGAAATTCTGAAATTCTATGTAATATAGAAGAAAATAATTCTACTGGCTACTTCGTGTACCACAAGGTATGTTCATGGATCAACCAACAAGTCAACTTGTGGCCAGTGACTACATGGAGATTCAAAATCTGTAATAATCTGGCACCATGATACATTCAACTATTGTCAACAATGAGCAACATGGTTCAGAGGACAGAGTTTACCAGAAACCAAAGGAACACTTCCTGAATTCTCCATATCTTGTTACCATTTAATAATCTTAGAGGATTACTAGGTTTTTTGAAAAAAGTGTTTCAGAGAGGTAGCTTTGATTGCTGATGCTAGGTTCAAGTTAAACAACTTTCTGCCCACACAAACGGGTGGCGTGACTTAATGACTCACTGATTCTCCCACTGAGTAGAACTGTAACAACCCTTTGCCATCTGGCCAAGACAACACCTTTGGGACTAATAACCCAGGGATCCCTGGAACTTAATAATTATATCAGACTAATACACAGAACTCCTGCTGAGTAAATACTAACATCTGGGTTGGAGCCATGAGACAAAGAAGATAATTAAAGTAACATTGGCAGAACAGTTGAAAGTTTGCAATATTACTTGTCATTCACAGTTTCATTTGTTTATCACCAAAAACCACGTGCCCTCGATGTTGTTTTTACTACAAGCCCCCTTTACCATGCTATAGTCTTTGCCATGTATTTAGGACAGGGTTTGATAACTCTAGAATTCAAGGACAATTTGCCACGGATTATTTGTTGATCCCTTAAACCATGAAATGCCTGCATAAAAAGTAAACAGATCCATCACGATGAGAAAAATCGTTCTACCCTATTGCTTTCCCAGCCTGTTCTTGGCTGGACTTAGAAATTGTTTTTATTCCCCACTGCTTATGATTATTTTTTGGTTGCTTTACGCTGGCTTAATGAGCCAAAATCTTTGAGCCAAAGACTACCTTCCCAACCAGCCTCATAAACAAAATTGACGGTATTTGCTGTGGGGGAAGGCCGTCCAATGACATGGTAATGAGTACCTACTGTGGAATTTTCATCTCCTGCAGAAATTTGTGGCCCCGTTCAGCACCGCATGATCTGCCTCCTAGAAAAAGAAGCAATGGGTAGTTTATTCCGGTGTAGAAAGTGATGCGTAGCTATGTGCACATTCACATCTGCCTAAAGCAGGGCGTAAAATGTTCCCATGAATCAAAGATACTCCAGTATTGTTAAATCACAGCAAGTCAGGACTAACTGCAAGAAGCAGGCTTTGCAGTCGGGCTGCACTTTGCTGAAATACATGCCTTGGTCTAGCACTGCTCCTTTCCTGGATGGAATGTTCTCTGCAACTCCTTCGGCATCTAATGTAAGAGTGTGAACCAGCTGCTCTGTGGAACCCTTCTGAGCTGTGAGGGGCATGTGTGGTCCCAAACATGAGGTCATTGGAGATTTTTCCTGGTGCTTTGGATTAGGAGACATAGTTACAGGGAGGGAATCTACAACATAAATGTGGTTGGCAAGGACTCGTCAAAAGTAGTTGAGAAAAAGGAAGTCTTTCAATGAAAAAGAAAACAGGTCGCAAAATAACATGATTGGCAAAACCAACATGCCCCAATTTCCATTTTTCCTTATTTCTTCTGTATTAGAACTCATGATTTTAAGATGGGCACATGGCCATCTGAAACAAAGGTGCTTCCCAGGGGCTCACCAGTAGACATGTTCATATGTCTAAGTTCTGGCCAATGAGATTTAAGCATGTTATATGCCATATCTGGGAAGTGTCCTGCTGGCTGGGATGCAGACAAGAAGACTGGAGCACAGGCAGCCACCCTGAACCATGAGGTCAAACCTTTGTTTGTATGCTGAGGATGGTGGAGCAATCAGAGAAAGCAGCCTTCATCCCTGATGCCAGGAGTGTCATCTACACCAGCCCAGAACTATCTCCAAACTTCATTTACGTGACAGAGAAATAAACTGCTCACTTGTTTATGTCACTACCATTTTGGATTTTCCATCACTCCGAGCAGAATTAATCTTGCTTTGATACAAAGCAGAAATATTTGTATCTCGTTTTAATAAACTTATGTGTGTAGCACACGTGTGTGTGTGTGTGTGTGTGTGTGTGTGTGTGTGTGAGTTGGGTCCACCCACCCAGTACCCACTCTCCCATTTTAATATCAGTCTTTCTTTTTAGTGAATGTCCTTTTTCTCTCTGTGTGATGACATGGGGGACATCCAAGGATAGGTCCCTGTTCTTTCTCTAATGGACCCAAGGGTGTCCCCCGAGGCTTCTTTGGTCAGGTCCTTCTTCTCACTGCCTCGTTTCAGTGGGATGCCAAGTAGAGTTTCTTAAAACTCAGTCCTAAGGCCTCTCCACTTCTTGACTGTGTCCCCCCACAAAGGAATCTAGCATCCATATCAATTTCTGCTACCTCTGTAAACAGACGGTTAGAAGAATGTCCGTCATCGCTGAGCCCAAAAGAGCCCACATGGGGCGGAGCCAGGTGGGCACAGTGCTCTTTCCTGTCTGTGCTGAATCACACCTCTCCTCTATCAGGATGGGCAAGTGGCCTCTGTCGAAAGTCTCTGTTGATCTTGTGGAATCTTGTTTAAGGAGAAGAAACGTCCGTTATCATGGAAGGGAGGGCTGTCTTTATTTCTGTGACTGGCAATTGTCTGTGGTTCCTCTATCCTCGGCCTTCCCCACTCACTCCTAAGCTCTCCAAGGCCTACACAGTGTGTGCAGGGAAGTGTCCCGCCCCAGACACAGCAATGCGGGGAGCGGACTCCTGAGGAACACACCGGCACTGAGACGTCCACGTGAGTGTGGTTCCCTTCAAGCCAGTTTCTCGAGACCCACCCTGAACCTACTATTGTTCAGAACAGTTTTTAAGTAGCATCCTGTCGAGTGTCGAATAAAGTTTTAAGCAAGGCGTTGGGAAAATGATGTAAAACCACTACCGTCAACAGGACAACAACAAACATACCAGGGATGGGTCACAAAGTAAAGAAGGAACTTTTACTGGCGCATCACTTCCCTGTGTGCAATTTCCAAATCGTTACTCCACAGCCTTGTTTATCTGAATGCGGCTTCCATGAGACCGAGAAGGACAACACCTGTGCCTCCCACATCTGTCTGGAGGTACAGCGGCTTTGGGTATTCCTACCCTGCAGGTGTGAGGCAAATCAGTACGACCCCTTTGGAGGGTGACTTAGCTAGGAAGCTTCAGAAGACTTACACCAACAATTTCAGTTCTCAGAATTTATCTTGAGAAAATAATCAGATACACATACAGCTTACGCGCAAAGATGTTTATCACCGTGTTATTGCTAAAGACAATTACTGAAGGCTTTAAATCTTTAAATCTGTAAATCCCTTTGTTCTGGTCTATATTTCCCAAATCTACGGTTCCTCTATGTAATTAAAGCAATTCAGAATAAATGTTATTTCTTATGAACTCTGCTTAGTTTGGAAGGTCCAGTTCAAGGCTGCATCTTTCTGGACGTCTTCCTTCATCTTCCAGTGGTCCCTTCTCCCTTAGCATTTCAGGGACATCTAGGGCTGGGACTAAGGTGAGAGACAAGTGAGGGGTCACCTGCTATGACAGAGAACTGTCACCCAAAGTGACTTTTTAACCAGGTTCCTAACGATTCAAGAAACTGATTATACTTCTGCATACTTAAGAAATATTTCTGAGATTATCAAGTAAGATTTTTTTTTTCTTTTCCTAAATTAGGCGGTGGAAATTCACTTTTCATCAGCCTCAAAGGAGCTAACACATCTGAGTTGCTTACCAGGCGCACACCACCCCTGGGTCAGCCCCCAGGGGGCGCTGCTGGGTTACTCCTGCAACTAAGGAGAAAAACCGTCAAAGGCAGACAGTGAAGGATCTGTGGCAAAATCTCAGTAGAAGGCTCCTCTGTAACGAGCTAATCAAATAATAACAACCTTGTAGTAATAGTTACACGACAACAGCCATGCAACTTTCCCGAAACTGCTCATTAAACCTCAGGGCATTACATGTACTTCATGATTTCCCTACGCAAATGAGCAGTTTCACTAACAGGTTTTAATTGATAAGGTTGAACATTTGCCTCCTATAGGGAAGAAAGTGTGTGTGTGTGTCTGTGTGTCCGTGTGTGTGTGTGTGTTTTCACATACACGTATATCCCTGTAGAACTTGGCATTGTCTTATCACCCACACTAAAATGCCTATGCAGACAACTAAAATGCTTACTTTTGGTCCAAATAAATAATAATAATAATGGATAATTTTGAAAGAGTTCATTATATTGACTTGTAATGAGTTATATCAAAGTATGAGATTATTATGTTATATACTTCATGCACTGTTCAATCAACGGCTTTAATTATAATTTTGGTTATCGTTTCTACAGCAATGAAAGAAAAATATCACATGTAACTACTGAATTATACCAACAGACATTATAATGTTACAAAGTAATGAACCCTGAGTGTGAGTTCATGAAGACAAAGGACATATACCGTAGTGTAAGAACACTTTAGAAGAGGTCACATCAGTATATATTAGAATGGAGTCATAATAACAGGCACATAAATACCAGCAAACAAATGGAACGTTCTCCTACTGAATGAAAACAACAACACAATGCCAATTAGCAAAAAGCTGTGCAACAGAGAGGGACAGAGACTCAGAGAGAAAATCAGAGAGAGAAAGAATAAGAGGGTACAGAGAGAATCTCCATGAAAAAATTCCAGGTATGAGGTCTTGGAATGAAATGATCTTAAAAATGTTCTCTTTTTCTGGCCATGCCTCACAGCTCATGTCTAACTAAGTTCATGCACAGTAGCCCCCATAGGGCTCGCTTTTTCTTCGTTTCCATCATTAATTGGACTTGAGCCTTTCTTGCCTCTTAGCTGTAAGCACAACTTGAGCACAACTGGTGAAATGTTAGCAACCACACGTTGGAATGTTATGTGTCAGGGAAACGGCCCATTCCTGACAAACATGCATTCGTGGGCTTGTGTAAGGTGGCCACACTTAGGAAGGACTGAGCCAGAGCTTTCAAAAGTCTCCCTCAGACCCATGGTAGTAACCTTGTGTGTTGTGTACAGAGGCACTCCATCAACAAAGATGGAGAAAGACGGGAATGTGCTAAGCGCACACACACACAGAGCAAAGATTTCCCCAGAAATCAGGTAGTGTTTTTTCTTTTAAATGGACAGGGACAGGTCCATCCTCTTTGAGTCCCCTATTGTCATCTAGATACAGGGTTGAATCGGTCGTGGGACACGTACCTCTTTGGAAATCAAGACTCATAAGCTCATAACAGCAATGCCCTACACACCACGTCTTGCCAGGACCGTGGATGGCTCAGTGTGAGGGGCTTCTAGTCTGCCTGAGAGAGCCACGTCAGACCTGTCCTAGCCACTGTGTGTATGGACTGTCCCACAGAGGGTGGGAGGAAAGCACCTGCCATGCCACCTACTGTTTCTGCATGGCAGACACCCACTCCACCCAGGCGGTACAAGTCATCCAAGAAAATCACCCCACCCTTGGGTCTGGGCATGAAGAAGGGGTGCTTGGCTACTGACTCACTGTAGCTGTAACAGTGGGCTTCTCTTTTAAGCGATTAGGTGCTAAGGGAGCTCAAGTCTGATGATGTTTGAATTAAGGCCTCCTACAATTAGGATATTAGGATGAGCTGCTTCTAAAGGTGAAACTTTGGGGTCCACCTAGCAAAGATTCCAGTATTAGCATACGGGACTTGGTGCCTAGCCTGGGCTCGGTTTGGGCAGGAGGGACACAGAGCCTTGTGAAGTTCTTATGGAGATGGACCAAAGTCTCGGGGTGTGGTACCCCCCCATCAGCATGTCTGACCTCATAGTCCTTCTCTTTCGGGACTTCTCTGCATTTCACCTTCAGCTTTCTGGCCCAGGAGTCATCTTTGAACAATCAGGTATCTCAAGCATCTGTAATAACTCTCTGTAATACCCGTAATAACTATTAATAGAGATCATATGAAGACCTCAAACACCAAGTTGCAATGAACACAGCGCAGCCAATCTGAATACCCCATGAGTCTAAAAAGTATATTCGGTGGGCACATACTGGCTGCTCCACACTGATCAGGATGCTGGGGACTCTTCTGCGCAGAGAAGAGATGAACATCCCTGCCAGGCAGGGGTGTGGAGAGGGGCACAGAGTGGACTGCCGTGGCCAGGAAAGGTTTCACGGTGAAAGTGCAGCATTTGAGCAAAACGATGAAAGAGGTGAGAGAGTGAGGCACGCGGTACCCAGAGGGAGAGTGTTGCAGGCAGAAGGAAAAGCAAGTGCAAAGTCCCTGAGTGGGGAGCAAGCCTGCCACGTGGCAGGGGTGTGTGTGTGTGTGTGTGTGTGTGTGTGTGTGTGTGAGAGAGAGAGAGAGAGAGAGAGAGAGAGAGAGAGAGAGAGCGAGCTGTGGAGAACAAGGCCATGGGAGGCCAGGTCCTGTAGGGTCTTGTAGGACCTTGGAAGGACCTGCGTGGAACTGGGAGTCCATGGAACACGGCCGAGAAAAAGCCTTCCACCTGGTTACGAGTCCTGTGTCTGTGCATGTCACTCACAGCACTGTCACAGCTGGCCCCATGGTGCCCAAACAGAGGAGTACAGGTGACGCATCTGAGAAGAGAGAAAGAAGTCGAGTGCGATGAATGTCGTGTGGGCACAGGTGGAGACGGAGGTTGTGAGGAGCAGCAGCGTGAAGGACGTGGGGTCCACATTTGCTGACAGTGACGGTGCAGGCGCCACCGGGAGATGGAGGTGGTGTGACGGGCGCTGTGGGAGAGCGCTCAGTCTAGAGCAGGGGTGTCCAAACTGCGGCCCGCAGGCCAACTGTGGCTCACAATCCATTGTTAATTGGCCCGCAGCAAATTCCAAAAATATGTTTAGTTTACTTAAATAAATCAGGTGAGGCAATACGTACTTCACCTCGAGTGAGTGGCCCGGCTGTTTGTGTATTTTACTGCATACGGCCCTTGGTAAAAAACGTTGACAAAATTTTGGACACCCCTGGTCTAGAGCCACACCCCTAACCTACCTCACAGCCCTGAGCATTCTGTAGCCCAGAGGAATCATGATTTTGGCTCATAAAGAAAAAGTTAAAATGTGACCAAAAGAGATGACTTGTTTGCACTTCATTATATCCTGAGGTTACACGCATTTTAGGCACTTTCTGCCAGACGTGTCCTACTACTTGGGTTATTTGTGTCCCATGCTGGTGTCTGCTTTTAAATAACATTGTAAGCTGCTTTAAATACAAGCATATACATATGCTTACCAGTTACTATTGATGAGATATTATACATCCATTTCATAATCAGTCCTTGGGATATCCCACGCCAGGTTAGTATATAAGGGAAGGATATAAAGAAATGCGAAGGTCTGGGCTGGGCAAACAGGGAGTAAGAGAGGATTTCTGACAGGCGGTGCCAGAGAAACTGACCATTGGGGCCCCAGACCTGGGATAAAGGAGAGTAACACGGTGTGAAGCCCCTGGGAGGCGCAGGTGGGTGAAAAGTTGTGACGAGTGTCTTTTAGGGGCCCCCTACATCTACTCTGCCTATCTGATCCCCAAAGCAAGGCTCTTTCATTGCAACTCCCCCCCTAAATATTAGAGTAAGAAGTAAAAAATCCTTCCTCTCCAGTCCCTCTGACCATATCACAGTTAACAATTTGATGTTTATCTTCTGAACGTTTTTCTGTGCATATATAATTCCTTACACGTAATCCGTATTTCATAGCGATTCACATCACACACACACACGCGTGTGGACGTAAAATGTGAACAGTGAAACAGTAGGTATGCTTTACTTATTATTCTCCTCTTCCTTCCACTTACTACTTCATGGTCTTCTCTCCAGATTAGGAGGTATAGATCTGCCTCACTCTGTTGTTCTGTTTTATTTCCAATAGGTTTTTACATTTTTTTGTGGTAAAACAGACAAAACATGCAGTTTTGTAAGTGTGCTATTTGTAAGTGTGCCATTCAGTCGTGTTAAGTACATTCTTTGTTTTGTGCCTCACGCGTAAGCCTGGTCAGACATGTGGGCTTTGGAGTCTGGGTTCAACTCCCAGCTCCCGTGCCTATCAGCTCTGCGGCCTTGACCAGTTATTTCACGTCTGGATGCCACAGTTTCTCCATCTGTAAAATGGGAGTAATACCATCATTTATCTCATAGGCGTGTTGTGGTGATGAAAGGTATATTAATCCTTAAAATACTCAGAATAGGACCTAGCATGCAAGAAGGGTTAACGATAAGACAAATGATATTAAATTATGAGGACATACCATAATTTGCCTAACCAATTCCAGTAGATTTGGGTGGATAGTGCCTCGGAACAGTTGGCAAGTTGAGAGCGCACATTAGCTGATCTCTGTGACCAGAGGGTGTTGTTGGCAGTTAGTGAGGAACTGAGGGCAAACTTACAACAAGAAACAGGACAGTTCTGAACAGTGAATCCCACTAAGAATCACCCCCTTAAATGTCACTCCCAGAGAGACACTGTCACGTCTTTCAAGGCTGTACTCCTACTTCTAATAATTTTTTCCCACAGATTTCCTTGCACACAAGCAAAATGATGAACCCTTTCAACTGTGTTGATTGATTTCAAGATTTTTTTCCCAAAATGTGTCAAAAATTCACAAAAAGTAAAAAGTTTATATTTTGACTATTTTATGCATTTACTAATAACATTTTGAGCTGCTTTGTTCATAAATGACATTATTTTTATTTTAATCCTTGTTATATGGTAATAAATTTACCATTATATTGAATTTCAGCAAAAATTACTAAAAAACATACTAAGTGGTATCAATTAGATTTAAGTATAGATAAATTAGAATCTAATGGTATTGATGACATAAAAAATGTATTACAAAACGTTACACAATATGGCATACAAAACACCTTTGTTGTTGATAGTGCAAGCCACAGGAAAACATACATATCTGAACGTCGCAGCAAAAGTGCGAGTGTAGAAGTTTATTCAATGAAGTTTTGTTTGTAACAGACTGGAAATATCCCAAATGTTTTCCTTGACATGGGAACTAGCTGGATAATAATTTAGAGTATATTCATGCAATGGAATACTATGTAGCTGTTTTAAAAGTTTGAGAAATGTCCCCATATGCTAATATGAAGATTTCCAAAATGCATTAGGCGTAAAAAGAAAGGTTTAAAGTGATAGACACCATACGCAACATTTCTGTAAAAAACAGTGTGGTAGATAAAAAGCCATATTTACATGTGGTTTCATTCATGTTCACGATACAGGAAATGAACAAATGTGGTTACCTGGGAAAGGGTTTGTCAGCAGAGGTGGGAAAGTGGTGGATGAGATTAGGATTAGACCTTTCAATATTTTTTGGTAATTAAAATTATGTGAATTAATTAAAATTATGTGAATGTTGTGCACTTTTTAAAAAACACTAAGGAATGAGGCAGGCTTTCCTCAAGCATTTATGGAACTGGGAGCAAGAGGACACCGAAAGCCCACCTACCATAAGTCTAAACGTGTGAAAGTTATAAATCAAGCTAACAAGCTATTAAATAAAATATGTTCATTTCTCCTACCTTGACAAATAAACTTTCTTAATGATCAAATCAATACATGTGTAAAATTTTAAAGTTGGCAAAATATCAAACACAATAGAACTAAATTATTTGCATATCTGTGTGGCCCATTGATGGTCTAGTGCTGTTTGGAAGAGTAATAAAATAAAGATATGCATAATTCATGATGTATTTTAAATGTATCCCACACATTTATTTTTCTGCCTTCATTTCAATAAAAACACTAATCATGTAATTATAACCAAGTTAAGATTTTCTGGTTGTCACAGCAATATGAAATTAGACAATCTTTCTTGAGCAATTAAAGTTTTTAGGTTTTTTGCCTTAATTAAATTTGAGGAAACTGCTCTGCTGAGGCAGAAATAACTGAAATTGTCAATAACTTGTTAAAGCAATACGTAGATTGGAAATAAACCACAAAATGTAGATGTCATGTTTAAACATTATAATGAGGTCTTTCAGCAAAAATTACTGCAAAATATTTCAATTTTATTGTATAGATCAATAGCACTCAGCTGCCCTTCTCTTCATCTCTCAAAGCAACATCTAGATATATCCAGTATTGCTTAAATTCTTCTCATTTCAAAAATTTCTATGTTGAGTTGTTCTAAAGAAAACTAGAAACAGCACACCTCCTCCCGTGCCCCACTTCAAAGGACTCAAAATCTCAGAACTTGCCTATGTCTTCCTGACGTACGAGTTTAAAATTTAAATACCTTTCAAACTGGGAGACTATACAAGTCAACATAAAGTCAATGATGAAAAGAAGCATCTGTAATACTTAAAAACTCAATTATTATTATCGAGACTGATAATGTGGTAAAAAGGAGCGGGGAAGTAGATTGACAGAGGTGAGGAAGTGGTCGGCATACTGCAGCCAGCACCAAAGCACTCTTCTTTCAAAGTGTCTCAGATCATAACCGAGCAGAAGAAGTCAGGGCAGACAACTTCCCTTAACCGCTCAAAGAACACAGGAAAAGCTGAAACACACCTCTAAGACAGATGCAGACAGATGCACAGGGCGAGGCAATAAAACTTTCTCTAAAGAGAGTTACTAGGGGGAGAAAAACCCCAAGTCTCAGAAGAGAAGGCAGTTAGTCCAATTATTTCAATGAACTTGATCTTCTTGTTACAATGTTTCTAGAACATTCATGTGACTATGACCTTGACAGCATGGTCATCGATGTATAAGATAGCAACCAGGATCTGATACAAAAGTACAACATCCCAAGAGCACTTTATTAAAACCCTTATGTATTGTTTGTTCTTAGCGGTTCTAAGCACGTGATATGCTGATTACTCACTAATGCATGTATGTTAAAATTAAATGGATAAGGGAAAATGGTTATTAGGGAGCAAGAAGAAGAGAGAAAATCGAAGGAGGTCGTCTGTACGGAAAGAGGGCTGGAGGGGGTGAGCACTGAGCAGACTGACTTATCAAGGGAACCCTATATTTATCCATAACTCCTGCACTCATGTCTTACAACGTGCAAGTCACACTGTGTTGTAATGGCCTTTTTATTTGATTGCCTCATCACCATACTGTAAACTGAGGGATACGGATGGTGACTATTGCATTCCCCATTGTATCTCAAGCAATTATACAGCGTCTAACACACAGTAGCTACTGCTCAATGAGAACTGGATAGGAGGATGGATACACAGGTGGATGGGTGGACACGTGGAGGGTTATGTGAGTGAATGGATGGGTGGGCGAGTGGATTAGCTCATGCACTGGTGGTCGTAGGGAGCTGCCCATTCCTTGGCTACAGTAAATACAGTAAACAGGAAAGTTTCCTCTTCTCCACGAGAACCATGACTGCCAAGGCCATAGCCACAAATATCTCTCAGACACCATTAACCTCTCCACAACAGTTTGTCCAAATTCTTGGTGTTGACCTAAAATAAATTCCAAATAACTTAAGAGGAAACTTAGAAATCCAAACTTAAAAAGTGATAGAAAATGTACCAACTCTTCATCACTGGCAATACCTGTGAGAGGTAGCTCTGGTCAGGGGCAATGCAAAGCAAACTTTTTAGGTCGAAATCCTTTTATTGTTTTAACAGCTTCATGGAGAAAATTCACAGACCACATGATTTACTTATTTAAAGCATACAACTCAATGGTTTTTAGTACAGTCACAGGACTTTGCAACAACCACAGTGAAGTTTAGAAATCTTCGTCACCCAGAAAGAAACCTCAACTCCATTAGCAGTGTCTTCCCATTTTTTTCCCTTCCCTGGCAACTGGGAACCACAAACCTACTTTCTGCTTCTATACAGTCCCTGTTCTGGATGCTTCGTATCACTGGATTCCTACCATACATGGTGGTTTGTGATTGACTTCTTTCAATTAGTATTAACACGGGGTGTTCGAGGATCATCCATGTTGAAGCGTGTATCAGTACTTCCTTTTCACTGCTGAGCAACACTCCACTGCATCAATATGTCCCATTTTCTTCAACCATTCCTCAATTAACTCACATTTGGGTTGTTTCCTTTTTTTTGGGTTATTATTGGTAATGCTGCTAAAAGCATTTATGTACAAGTTTTTGTACAGTCAGCCCTTTGTACCTGTGGGTTTGGCATCTGGGAATTCAACCAGCCACGGATCGAAAACCGTCTTTTTGCATTCCCAACTGTGGATTCCCAAGCATCCATCGAAAATCCTGTTTCCAATCCAAGGTTAGCTGAATGGGCAGAGGCAAAGGGCTGGCTGTAGAGTCCTAAGTTATAAGTGGATTTTCAAGTGCGCCCCTAATCCCCATGTTATCCAAGGGTCAACTGTATAAGCTATGGCTTCCGCCGGGCAGTTTGGGTTTCTGCCACCAGGGACCAGCAGAAGAAGTTACCACCTTAACTGGGTCACTGCGTCTGAGCATCAGGAAGAAGCCCGTATGGTCACACAGCGGGGCAGGGGGGAGAGTGGCTGCAGCCCACACGGGACCTTGGTGCCCTTCCCTTGCCAGCTGTGACTATAAAAGGCAGCATGCAGCAGGCCCAGCCTAAGACGGGCACCGTCACCAGAATCTCAGGCCTCCTAAGGAGAAAGGTCTGGGTAGGTGACGGCACCGGCAGGCCACTGAGCCCAGCAGAGGTGGAAGCTGAGGACGACCGGAACTTAGAATGGACAGCGAAGGAGGGAGATACTAAAGCTGAGTTCGGCCACTCACCTCCCTCAGGACGAGGGGCCCACGGAGCAGAGGAGAAACTGCGCTGCAAATGGGGTCGAAATGTGGCTCCCACCCTGCGCTGGGAGAGGACGCAGGTCACCGAGCCGGGCCACCCGGGTTTTAGGCGTGAGTGCAGTGGGCAGACGAGCTCCAGCTGTCAGACCCTGGCAGGCAGTCGGGGAGACAGAGCGGAGCGAGGCAGGTGTGGAGGCCCCGCCCCTTCCCACGGGAGAGACGACCTGCCAGAGCGCTGCACCCCATTGGCTGGGCTTGCAGGCCCTGCCTCCCTTCACCTCCGCCCACCTCCGTTCCCAGGTGTGCATCTCGCTCAGCCTCCCACTTCATCGTGGCTCCGTGATCCAGGGTCACCCCAAGCACACGGGCCTCCCTCTGACCTCTCCGAGGAAGGTCAGTAGCAGCACAAGCTGGGTCACAATCGTACCTCCCAGCTCTGGTCACCTCCTCGCGTAGGCGTGGCGTCAGCTCACGTCCTCACAAGAAGGGTGACTACAGTACGATAAGGTTATTCGGAGAGATCACAGTCACGTGACTTTCATTCCAGTGTATTGTGATAGTTATTCTGTTTTGTTATTAGTTATTGATCTCTCACTGTGCCTACAAATTAAACTTTAATATAGGTCTGCGCGTATAGGAAGAAAAGCTAATACACGTAGGGTTCAGCACTATCGGAGGTTTCAGGCGCGCGCTGGGGCTCGTGGAATGTCCCCTCCCCCACCCGTGGATGGGCGGGGGCTACTCTACAGCTTTTGCAACTCAAACTCCATTTAGTGTCTGCTTCTGGGCAACCCAGCTGGAAACGAGGGTTACGTCAACCACAGCAATAATTCTCGTAGAGTTCCTTGTTTTCTCTTCTCTCCCATCAACTTTCTTCTGAAACGTTAACTGTTCCAGTTTTCTCATTTTAGTGCTTCCCCAAAGCACTCTTTCTTTCTCCTCAGGCACAGAGTTGAAAAGGGGGCCCCAGACTACACGCCCACATGGCACAGAACACTAGGCTCCAAGACCACAGAGCCCTCCTCTCTCTCTCTCTCTCTCTCTCTCTCTCTCTCTCTCTCTCTCTCTCTCTCTCTCTCTCTCTCTCTCTCTCTCTCTCTCTGTTTCTTCTTCCACATTCACTGCCAGTGGGGGCGGGGAGGGGGTGAGGGGAGGAGCTCCAGGCACTCACATGTTACATTTTTGTCCCAATCAATCACACATATCCTATCAGTGTCAACTGGTGCTAATAGTTTAATAACATACTCCCCAAGATTATTGCATTTTTAAAAAGTGATTAATCCAAAGAATGACTCTACTGAAGACTTTGGGCAACAATTGCGTAATAACAAAATCACACCTGCCCTATATCCTCCCGAATGCCCGGTTCCTCTGCCTGCACGCAGCCCTGGCTCACTCAAATACCAGAGTATTAAAACAACAAAAATAACAAATGACCGAGTCCTTATTCCATGCTAGCCATTGGGCTGGGCGTTTTACATTCCTCTAAACCCCACACCAACTTCGCTTTAGATAAATAGCGGAGGCTTGGAAAGCCTAAGTGGCTCCCCAGGGCACGCTGCTTGAAAGTGGTGGATTCAGAACCACTCAGCTATTTTGACTTCCAGTGCCCAGCCCACTGGAAGGGGAGGAAAGCCACTCCCAGCTGGCACACAAACGGGGCTGCCATTAGCAACAGCTCAACAGCATTCCACAGAAATCGTCGGGCATTTTACTGTTGAGAATGTTCAAAAGGCATTGTTCACTGTTTAGGGTCTGAAAGAATATTCCAGACTGCTAAGGCAATATTTGAGTGGGACATTCTTGGATCAATAGAGAAATTCCCAGAATTTTTTGTAAATGTTCTTACTTTAAAGCAATAATGAAGCCATCTACATGTATGCGTGCTATTAGAATAAAGGCCCTCCGTTTGGAGGTGAGAGGTGTCACATATGGTGACTGAGAGCTGCCATTCGGCCATATTCACTCAGGAATTCGAGTCTAGACATCAGTGACGGTCACTTGTAGAGGTGAGCTCGGAGGGAAGGAGCATGCCAAGGCCAAAGCCCTCCGAGTACCCAGTGCTGGAGCCCCAGGGAGCATGTTTGGGTCAGTGAATGACAGCTGATGTGTTAGAGGCAAAGTGTCCACGAGCCACCTCCCTTCCAATGCAGCCTTGCCCATCTTTGTGAATTCCAGTTCATCTGGTGGTGGCATGTTTAGGAAAATGTGGAGAAGTGATATTGGAGTCCGTCACACAACCACCTGGGCAAGTGCAAATTCCTAGTGCTCCCTTGGGAGAGTGGCCGAGTTAGGGGCAGGGTAGGGTGGCTGTGATCAGGGGTAGTCAAAATGTGTCAACACTATGGACCCAAAGAGGCCATGCAAAAGTGACTGCTAGAGACGACAGCAAGACACTGCAGCCTTGAGGGCCATCAGATGGGTGGCTGAGTGTCAGTTCCTCTCCTAGGAGGGCTGGCGGCTGAGCCTGCTCTGGTAGCAGTGGTGAGGGTGGGAGGTGGAGGGAGGAGGTGGGGACATGAAGGACAGCCTCAGGCATGGAAGAGACATGGCCAGTTTCAGGGCTGTCCCTGTTCGTGCCCACCAGGGCTTCCTGGGGCTGGAGTGTCTGGAGTGGTGGAAGGGCATTTAGGGAGCTTGGGCCAGTGTCCAGTTCCCACCTGGTAAGGAGCATTTAGTAGCTCACTCATGTGCACTGCTGTATCGGTAGCAGCCCTGGGTGTGACACGTTGACACATGCTGATTTCCTGAGCAACACTGGACTATGTTTGCGCAGTGCCATGACCAGAAAAATCCAGGAGCTATTGAGCATTTCTTCCAGGAGCAGTCGTCTTCAGGAGCTTTCTGGATATCTGGAGACTCACTGTGCATATTCACCAGATGTTCAAAAGCCTTCCCTCTTGGCAGAAAAATCCCAGAGCAGACGTGATACTCCAGGGCTAGGTCTTAATCTCCAGGTGGACCTGAACCTGGTGGGACCAGGAGATAGATTGTCATTGTGTCCGTTCCTTCTTACTGACCCGAGATGGTAAATGGGTGTCATCTCAGAGGCCAACTCCAGTGGAGTGCTGGTGGCTGCCTGATGTACCGTGTTGAGAAAAATTCTGAAGTTATAACCAGTCTCTGAGAGAGGGAGTCCCACCATTAGTGCAGTGGTGATGTCACTCTAGATCAGGCTTTTTTTAAAAAACTTTTTCTGTATGTGTCGTGGGCCCCTTTGCTACCTGGTTAAGACTGTGGACATTTTATTCAGAATAATATTTTCAAAAATAAAATTAAATACAAAGGAAAGCAAATATGTTAAATATAGTTATAAAAATACTAAAACAATTAAGAAAGTATAATACATGTGCATCTTTATTAATACATCCAACAAGATCCAGTGGGTCGGGTAACTGCTGAATTTTGAAGCAGTAATGAGTGTATATGATATTTTAAGATGCCTGCAACAGCTGAACGTGATATAAATGTATCTGTGGGTTCTGTCATCAGAAGCCCTGCTAATTCCACCATGATTTGTTGCTTACATTCAAGTGAAAGGAAATGCTAAATTTCAGTTTAAGGTTAGTGACAATAAAGATGTCATTTTTTCCCCATTCAGAGATCCCTTGAATTCTAGCCATGGACTCCTCGGGGAGCGTCCAGGGACCCCCCAGGTTACCAACCCCTAAGTGAGTCTGTAGCACAGCCCCAGCCCCTGATGTGTCATGCTGTCCTCTAAGACGCCCAGACCCAGTGGCCACTGAAGTCCGTTTATGTACCTAAATGCTTATTGTCCCGTGATTCCTTGGAGGGTGGTGGTGGGGCACAAAGCGTCCTTTTGATTTTCATCATGGCCCAATTCCCGGGTAAACAGAAAACTCACCCTGTTGTGTGAGTTCCCTGGAAAGCTTGGGTTCCTAGGGTCCACAGAATAGAACTGTAGACACCAAGGCTCTCAGTGAGGTGACAGCTCCTGTTGTAGTGTGTCGGTCTGGGAGCAGTCACCCATGGCAGTGACTGAGCAAGAATAGCAGGGTGACGCCAGTAGAAAGCATGTGCGATGGCATGAAGGGCACGTCGTGGAGAAGAAGGACGGACATCCCCTCCCGCACTGTGTCTGTAAGGGTTATACCTTCTTGCCGGTTGCTGTATTCATAATTATCTCCCATAAAAAATAGGACCGAAGAGAGATCATTTCCTTTAAATAAAAATCAGCAGCAGACTTTTATGATGGGAGGATTGGAGTCAGCTGGGACCGACACGTTTGCAATCTGAATTGAAACTCAAACTTGGTCATTCCCATTAGATTTAAACCGTAGCTATTATTTCTGGGAAGAAAAAGTAAACAGCTCCCACTTGGGACATCAAATAATGTTGCTCTGAAAGAACAGGAACCCAGCCTTCTGGCGTAGCTGCTGATAAATGCTCAGAAATGTTCTTGGCGCGTGGCAAGCCCCTCTAAGCTGCAGAACAAGTTGTAGTTCAAGGCAGTGAAACACACCCAGGCCTTGCCCCTAAGCTGTCCGCCAACATTTCCTTCCTTGACCTCAAGTCTGCTCTGAAATTACCTGTGAGATGAAGTTCCTGTTCAGACTGTTCCATTTTCCGTGCAGTCAGATAATGAACATGTACCCAGCAGTGTGGCCTTCAAGGGCACAAACCCCAGCCGGCCTCCCCGACTCTGAAGACTCTACGAGTCACTCACAACAGCCCCTCGGTGCCATAACCGGCTTGGTGTGAACTACGGCTTTGCCTAGGGTTTTGCCACTGCCGCTGCTGGTCCAGTAACTCCCAACGGTGGGACGAAGGTGAGGCCCTTCATTTTTGTTCAAAGGTCTGGAAGGTAGAAGAGATTCTGTCAGGTGGTGTCCTTGGGCCTAACAAGATTGCCACCTGCCTAGCTCCCTTCTCCTCATATCTGGTCAACACTTGCCACATTCCAAGTCTGCAAAGAAGGAAAGAAAAGAACCTGAATCAAATGGCTGGCATCAGTTTAGTAGTTTAGAGAGGCGGAGGCTGGGAGAAAAACTGGTGAGTATGTTCAGGCTTAGGGACGCCGATGATGACAAGGGTGACAGCACTTTTAACAAGTCCTGCTGCATTCTGGAGCTGAGTTCTGTGAGGGCTCTCTACTCTATTCCGTGGGCTATGTGTCTGTCTCTGTGCTTTGATTACTGTAGCTTTGTGACATGTTTTGAAATCAGGACGTGTGAAGTCTCCAACTTTGTTCTTCTTTTCCAAGATTGTTTTGGCTATTTAGGTCCCTTGAGATTCCCTATGAATTTTAGGAGAGATGTTTTTTTTATTTCTGCAAAACAAATGCTGTTGATGTTTTGATAGGGTTGTGTTGTGGGAACATGTTATGCACTTTAAATATATAATCTCATTTATTTATTATGGCATCCTACCGTATTTCCCCGAAAATAAGACCTAGCCGGACAATCAGCTCTAATGCGTCTTTTGGATAAAAAATTAATATAAGACCTGGTATTATATTATATTATATTATATTATATTATGTTATGTTATGTTATGTTATGTTATGTTATGTTATGTTATATTATAAGACCGGGTCTTATAGTAAAATCAGACCGGGTTTTATTAGCATTAGAGCTGATGGTCCGGCTAGGTCTTATTTTCGGGGAAACACAGTATGAGATCAGGACTATTATTATTTCTAAAACACCTTAGAAAGTGGAGGCACTAATCTAGTAGCGTTTTACAAAGGTGTTGGCACTGAGTTGTGGGAATTGGGTCACAGGCTTCGAATTTCTTTCCAGTAGTCATTCTGTGTATCCATCTAGCTATACATGTGCTTTTTACCTTGTCCCGTGATCACGGGCTTTTGGCTATGGAGTGCCGTGAGTGGAGCTGTAGATTTGCTCCAGGACCCATCCAGGACAGCGCTTGGCCAGCTGGCTCATCCCAGGGAGATCCCAGTCAGCCTGGAAACACCAGCTCCGACAGTTGTGACACACCGGCACTGTGTGTCCTGGGATGATCGATGTTCACAGAGGATGTCGTGTCAGGGCACAAATAAGGCTCAGACCCCATGCGTGTCAGTGTCCCCAGCAGCTCTCCCAGTGATTCAGATAGTGGGAGTTCAAGAGCTGGTGCCTGAAGTTCATTGCCCAGGTGTACATTTCATGTGACATTAATCCGAGGGTGTGTTCGGAGCAGTTTGTGTGAACGGACTTCAAAACACTTTTTATTAAGAAAAGTTTCAAACATGTAAGTAGAGAAATTAGTATGATGAGCTCCCGTGTCTGTGAATATTCTTATATAGATAAAATCAAGTTCAAAAGAACATCAAGGGCAGCTTTGAAGAGGAAAAGAATCGGAGAAAGAACAGACAAAGGAAGGCGTGGTGAACGGGAGGATGGCGCTCAAAGGCTCTTTATAAGATGGGTGACCAGGGTAACAGCTCAGCTCGCCCTGAACAGTCCGCCTCCCAGAGGATGTAAGAATTAATCAGTCATGACAACATAGTGAACATTCATTAAAACTTTCCTATGTGTTGAGCAAATAGGAAACTTTTTACACATTTTTGAGGTAGTCATTATTATTTCCATTTTGAAAATGAGAAAATTGTAGCTTTCAGAGGTTAAAATTAACTTTCTTTAAGTCCCATAGCTGCTAAACGGCTGAACTAAGATTTGAACCCAGGACCTTTTGACTCAAAGGTCTCTACTCCTAACAGTATGCCTGTGCTCAAGTCTGGACCACGGACTGTTTCACTCAAAATCACTTAGGGCACTTGTTACAAAGTCGGATTTCTCATTCCCAGACCAGACCTAGTCATCAGAAAGCCATCACATATGTATAGTATACGCGCCTAAAACAAGCTTTCTAAGTCCATCAAGTCTGAGGACTGGGGCTCCGTGATCTGTTGTTGAGCTATAGTCTCCATTGGAGGTCCTCTGAACCTTTTCGATTCTACACGTTTCTCTGTAAAATGCTTTAACCTATGTTTTCTCATTCTCGCTGGCAGCAATCAAGTTGGTATAGGATACAAAGTGGAGTGAACCATTACGTGGAGACCGTTAAACCCAGGCCTGGAGGGTAAGGAGACAATGCAAAGAGCCTGGACAAGAGTATACAGACGGAGAGAACAACGTGTGCAAAAATATGGCGGTGGGAAAACGTGGTCTGTTAGGGAACAGAGGAGACCTGGTTGCCTGGACAGCTGCGGGCATGTGGGAGAACGGCATGGGAAGGCGTGGCCATGTGTCTGGGCTCGATTCATGGGGGCCTTGTGGGTCACGTAAGCCTTTGGACCAGCTGGGAAGCTTTCACTGTATGTCAGAGAAAACTACCAAGGGTTTAAACAATGAAGGGGATTTATTGGTCTGAGTGTCCAAAAGTCCAGAGGTGAGGGCTCTGCCTTCCTTTCTCAGACATTCTCTTGACTTTGCTCTTCTTGGAGAGTCCTTGGGCTAGTTTCTCTCTAGGTTGAAGCAACCAGGGTACATGTTTCTTTTTTCACAAGGAAAGGGAAAATCTAGCTTCCTTAAGCCATTTAACAGAATTCCTCCCCTGCACTCTGGTTGGATCAGCCTTTCTGGTCACAGTGGGTGTGGACTTGCTCTGCAGATCTCTGCCCAAGCCCATCTCTGCAGTGAAGTGCTTACTCCAATCAGGACCCCCTCTTTGAAGCCAGGGCTGGGGTCAATCCCAAATGGCATGGCTGCTACTTAGTGAGAGTGAAGTGCCCCACCCCCAAATAACTTGGCAACTATTATGGAAGGAAGAAAGGAGAAGTGGATGCCGAGTAAGTAACCAAGACAGTTCACTTTACGATGAAAGGGTCTTTAAAGATCGCTCCCGCTGCTGTGAGGAGGACAGATTGGAGGAGCCAACAAGAAAGGAGGGAGGCCAACTGGGAGACTTGCAGAAATTCAGCCCAGACAAGATGGTGGCCGAGATGCATGTTGGAGAGGAAATTGACTGGCCTGAGTGATGGAGTCGGTGGAGGTGGTTTTGGTCTGACCCTAGGGCATCTCAAACGCCAAGCTTTGGACTTCATTTTTGTAGGCAGTGATGGAGTTTTTGGAGTGGGTTTCCTTTTGTGAGAGTAAGAGATCAATTTTTGTTTTTTTTGGTCTGTCTTTCACTTTTTCCTCCTGCTTTAAAAAATTTTTTTTTAGGTTTTACAATTTACCACAGCACATTCTTTTGATCTTCTAATGTTTTCCAAATGATGAAAACACCAAAATCACGATCTATGGTGTTAGTTTTTCATTTACCGCTCACCCTGAACCCAAGTCAATTGAGAATATCTTCAAAAAGCTGTTTTTGTAGTCTAATTTTACAAGCCCCAAAAGAAACAGTTTCCCTTGAATCTTATAACACTGTGAATTAATACTGTACTAAGTTATTTGCATGTTTTCAGTTTGAGTTAACGTGCTTACGATGCCGTTCAGTCTTGCAAATTGCTATCAGCAGGAATTGAACATGCTTTAGCTTTTCAAAATATCAATTTATAAGGCATGAGTTCAACTGCAGCTCCTGGTTTAATCCTCCAGCTATCCATTTTCTACAGCTTATTCAAAGCTGAATTAAACTTCAGGGATGTAGGGTGGCTATTTTTGCAGACTAAGCAAACAATAGCTGCAATTTGATGCCCTTGATGGAAGAGGATCGGTGTGTTAATTCTGCATATAAATTCAGCAAAATCCTTACATTAAAGGTCATTCTTGTTCTGATTGAAAGTTTGACTCTCTTCTCTCAAAAAGAATTGCAATTCCTCCATTCATTAAAAAATTTCAGGACTTGGCTTTGTCTCATTTTAAATTGCCATATACTACTTTTATTTTTCTGCTTTTTTTCTTGTGAGTAAATCCCCATCTCTCTGATCCTGTTTTCTCATCTCTTTTCTCTTGAGGCAAAAAATTCCTGGCTAGCTACCTCACAACATTGTTTTGAGGGACAAGTGAGATGAGACTTGGAAAAGTTGAGAGGACTGCTAAACTCTACACAAAATGCTTTCGTTTGTGCTAAGGCGACACCTATAGCTGGAGCAGTTACTGTCAGGGCATTTTTGCATTACACCCTCCTCGGTCTTTGTGGGAGCACCTTCTCCATTCTCCTGAGTGCGCTAGACCAAGGTGCAAAGCATGCTGGAAGTGCTGGGGAATTCTTACCCGCAGGGGCACTCCTCACCCCTGACCACTGTTGGCTGGTGGGTAAATGCCCCAAGTTTTCCCCCAGGTGGTGGTGGTGGGTGGGGCGGGGGGTAACTCTAAGAAGTGTTCTGCGCATTCTTGCAAGAGGTCCTCAGGAAGGTTGGGCCCCAGTTCCCACAGCGGTCATCCTTTATTAACAATGCAGTTTTGTGTTCCTTCCATTTCAGTTTTTGCTTTTGCACTTCATATCCTGGTATTTCCTGGGTTTGCTTGTCAAATAAATTATGTGCACTTAGATTATCTTAAGGTCTGTTTTTGGTGGAACTTGAAGGCAAGCAGAGTTTGCCACCCCAAAACATGCCTCTTTGGGATACTGATTAGTTTAAGCTGGTTATTTTTAAGAACCAAAAGACTTGGGAAGAAATTTTGACCTTTCCCCTAACTGCCTGAAAGATTTTAGATAGAAGACCTGCTCTAAAAGGGAGCTGTCATCAGAGAAAACTATAGTTTAATACAAACTAGTGTGTGATAGGCGAGAGGAACCTAGCAAGGCCCCTGTGGTCAAAGTCCTCTCTGTGTCCCCTCATTAAAGATGGGGGGACACTTATTTACCAAACACTTGCTTTTCCATCTCCATGGGAATTACGTTCCTCCCCTTGGAAGTCCCAACCACTACCCTCCCTTTCTCTTTAGCTCAAGGTGGCATTTAAGCTTCAACTGCCTGATTTGCCCTTGGGCCTTATATTCTTATGGGACTTCTGTATGTACATATGTAATTAAATTTGGTTATTTTCTCCTGTTAATCTGTTTTGGTCATTTAAATTATTTGACCAGCCAGAAGAACTAAGAGGGTAAAGGGGAAATTTTCCACTTCGCTACTAACTCAACCTAAGATCATATTCTGATGGTCTTTCAAAAAGTGTATGCCCACTTCGCTCACCTATGATATGCTGGAATTCTGTGGCTTTCTCACCCAGCCTTAGTCCCGTAGGCAGTAAGTCTATTTTGTCTCCTGACTACTGGGACTTAGTCTATTGAGTGGCCACTCTTGGCCACGCTTACCATCCCTGAGACGGAGCATTGCTAGCAAATGCTTCTTGCCAGCAAAATGTTCCTCCACTCCTAAATACTTCAGTGTGTGTCTTCTAAGGGCAAGGACATTCTCAGGTGTAACCACAGTGCAGTTATCGAAATCGGGAAATCAGCACCTATACCGTCACACTTACTACAGATCTTACTCAAATTTTGCCAATTGTCCCTCTAATATCTTTTATAGCAAAACATCTTGTCTTGGTCCAGGACCCAATCCAGCACTACACACTGTGATAGCTCTAGTCTGGGGCAGCATTTCAGACTTTTTCATGACCTTGGTTTTTGAAGAAGAAAGGCCAATTATTTTGTAGACTGTTCCTCAGCTTGGCTTTGATTGATGTTTCTTAATTATATTCACATCATGCATTTTTGGGAGGAATCCTTAAAAGGAGTGTCTCACCCTCCTCTCTGCATCTTACCAGGATGGACACAATATTTGTCTTATAACTGATAATACTGTAAAGACACTTTTGAGAAAAGTAGGGTAAACTGGAAACATATTTAATAAGTTATTGTTAATTTTGTGAGAGGTCATAATGGCATGTGGTTATGCTTTCTAAAAATGGCACTTCTGTTAGTGAGACCTCACACACACACACACACACACACACTCACACACACACACACTTTGCAGGGGAAAGTAAAGTTATTTGGCCTCACATCCATTTCTAAGGAGTTTGGCAGCTCTAGGCAGAAAGCAATAATGATAATATCGTCAGATCTTGATTATTCTGACACAGTGCCCAAGTTGTGCATTATCCAGATCGTTGACCATTTTTATCTGGATCTTTTTTATCATTATCTGGATCTTTCCTCTGTGGTTCTTTTTTCGGTCACTACATTTCCAGCTTACCCAGCATAGTACACAAAGCACACATCTGTCAAATTCTGTGACTTACTGGATGAAGAAAGCCTGTGGGGAAGAGACTGAAACTACTGGTTGAAATTTGGTTTATAAATAATTTGAACACTTCATTTCTTTGTGATTTGCACATCTTTATTACAGATATTTATGAGTCTAATGAAATGAGATCATTTACGATGATTATACAATAAAACTTGTGGACCAAAGTATAAAAAAAAATCCCTCATTTTATTGTTCTATTTTATTTTTTGAAAAAGAAAACAATGTTTTTTTTTTTTTCTTTTTTAAAGTTTATTTCACCAAGGACCAATCATTTGTTGATGGTCACACATTTAAACTATTTTTTCGCGTCTGTCTCATAGGAGAAAAACATGAAAAATTGCTTCTGGGGCAGTTTCCTCTAGTTTTTCAAGCACTCTTGTAGTAGCAACTGGTTCAAAATACTGCTTTGTTTCAAAGCATGCAGTTTAGATGTATCTTCACTGATGATGGTAACATTTCCATTTTGTCCCTGAGCTGTCAGGTCACTTTCACTGTCAGATAGTGTGCACAGTAGTGTGTCATTTTCGTAGGTTGGAAAATAATACCTGAAAACAACCATAGATATATTGAATAACCAAATTATAAATTGTCCAGAAAATTTCTAGGCAGCTGAATGTACACGTTACTATAATTTTGCTAGGTTTCCTTGCCAACCATGTCAACAGCCTTTTGCAACAGTTGTAAGGGAGATAACTTCTGAATGACTTTCACTTTGACCTTTACTGGCTGACATCAGTCTTCCTAGTATCTTTGCTAGTTGGCAAACAGCCTCTGCTTGATATCTACCATAGTAAGAAACTCACTGTCGTAAAAGGTAGCTGACCCGAGTGTTGGGCAGCTCTAGTTAGCGCTAACAGTGACATATGGCGTTAAATGTGACACCCCTTTCATTTCTACCCAGAGGTCCCAGGTCTTCCCTTGGGGTTAACAAAATTCAAATATAGCTACTTTTTCATATACTAATCCTTTAAGTATCTGATAAAAACAACTGCTTTCCCTTGCGGTTTCTTTTCCAATGTAATCATTACTAGTTCCTTCATTCTAGGTGATCAAAAGATAAAACATCTATAGAGGTTTAGGTCTGTTACTCTGGTTCCTTGTCTGGACACTTTGTAGTTAGTTATAGGCCACCCACCGCTAGACTTGAACCCATGTAAGAATGATAGGAACAAGGTACCATGTCAACACAGGGCTGAGTCTGCCTCTCACAAATTGGGGATTTTGTTTTAAAGGGGAAAATTAGAGCTTTTGGACTAGAGTTTTGGGGTGACCTGATGTAACATTCTCTAAGAATAGAGGCGTCTCCGGGCAGCTAGAACCCCAGAGCCGCTCAGAGGTTACTTCAGCTGCGGTTATGCAGAGCGATACGAGAACCAGCCGAGAAGGTTGGACTGGCCAGCGGTTGCTGGGAATCTGACAAAGCCTCACCAGGTACACGTCAGTAGACCAACTGCTTAATGCTTCTAATGTGCCAAGATGCAAAATACATACCAAAGCACTGGGAACTGCATACTCTTTAACATAGTAATTTCTAGTTTATCTGAGTGAAATAATTAGATAGGTGTGCAAACATATGCAGGCAAAAAGATATTCATTGTATCACTATTTATAAGAGCAAAAAGTAAGGAACAACTCAAATATCTAACACATTAGGATATAATCATGTAATGGGATATCTGGTATCTGCCACCCATTAAAAATGATGCAGTCGACGTGTATGAGATATGAAAAGATGTTTACAATACTTTGTTAACAAAACACAATTTGAAAATCTATCATACAGTATCTGTTGAGATTGTATCACTACACCACAGAATCTGAAACAACTGGTTACATTGGTAAAAAGGGGAGTGACTGTAAAACTAAGGCTTCTGAAGATTTTCACATTTTACAATAAACACGCATTGCTTTCTTCGTGTGCATGTGGGTGCACAGTACTCACTCCGGCTGATCCCATGTCTTTACTTCAGGAAGCAGCGATGTGTGTTTAGCTTCTTGCATGTGGGTCCGTAAGTCTGCTCTGGATCTGAACTGCACACGGCAGCCGTAACACCTACACTGGTGAACTTGCCTCCGAATGAAATTGACCAGTTTCACTTGCTGATAGAAATTTAATCCTGAAAATGAAAACACACAGACTCATCTGACAACTGGTCAGACCCGTTTTTGCACTGTTATGATTTTTCAAAAGAGCCGCTTCTCTTTATTAACCCACCGAGGAGGCAGTACAGTTATAAAGCATAATAATGGGCACCAATAACAGCCAGCAGTTACGCACATAGGGCTTACGTGCTACCACTGTTCTAATCACTTGCCATGTATCAGTACGTGTCATCCTCCCCAAACCCTGGCACAGAGGTAGCGGTCTCATCTCCACATTACAGACGAGGGAACTGTCCACGGCTGCACGCTAGTGAGCTGCAGAGCCAGGCTAGGACAGCAGGCTGTTAGGCCCAGAGCCCACGTTCACTCCCGAGCTCATTATATACCTGTCTATAAGAGCAGCAACGTGGAGAACATATCCCAGAGTCTAGGGAAGTAGTCACTGAACTCAGGTGTGGGGAGTGAACTTTTTATTGTCTTGGATCCACCAGCAGGTCAGTAATTCAGGTTTAATGCCCCTAATCTTTCTACCATAGAGATACCGAGAAGGGTGCAGCTGGGTGCACCCAAAACAAATCATGGCGCTGCCTCCAAGCAGTGCGGCAGGGGTTCTGCAAACACGAGCCACTCCCTACAGGTGAGTATCCTGTTCCCCTGCGGCCAGTGTCACATGGCCAGTAAATGCAGGCGCTGGAATCAGAACTTCAAAATCCATGCTCTTTAAGACTATATGAAGTCAAAAACCACATTCGAACGTCACAGTTTGAAACGGCTGCAAAGCGCTGCTTCTGGAGCGTGAAGACCGTCTGGGGGAGACACGTCATGGCTGGGTGCTGTTCACCTCCAGGGCGGCGGATTGAAACGCCGTGCCAGAGAAATGATGTCCCAAGCACACTTACCAAGCTCTGACTTTATTTTGAGGAGATCAAATTCGTGTGCTTCCTGAAAAGGGGAATGAATATATCTGTGAGCACACAAATTATTTAACCTTCCTGGCTGACGTGATAAATAGCTTATTCACAGGAGTCTGGACGCTGGAAACTGTCTCAGTTCACCACCTTCTGCTTCTGAGGTCTGAAATCTAAGTACCTCCCCCCACATCCGAACAAGTCAAGTCAACCAGTTAGAACATTTTAATTATTCCCAGCTCCTCTCCAGTGTTTACAGTGCACTGTGTCTCATCCTGCAGTCTGACAAGTGTCCCAGCCTCTGCGTAAGATACGACCTTTCTGTGTTATCATTATGGACGTAAGTCTTCGCTCCACAAGCTGATAGTAATTGTACAATGGCTGCTTTTCATTTGATGCTGTCAGATACACTGCTGAAGCCTGCGAGTTTCTTTTCACTCACCTTCCCATAAATTAAATAGAAGTTTACAGTGCAGAAGCTTACTGTATTCTGTTCCACCCCTGCTACTGTCCGTCTGGGTAAATGTTCTGACTTCCAAGTTCACAGAGAATGAAGACCATGTGATTCCCCGCGAGGCATTTAGTGAAGCACCACAGGCGGGCCAAACGTCATCACTGACCAACGTGAGACGCTGGGCAAAGTTGCTCGAAGGGAGTCGCTACGCAGGGTACAGACACTAAGGCTCCCTTCAATTCAAAGATAGGAGGGCACTGAGACTGAGACGTAAAGGCACTGCTAGTGGCAGCCTGTTTCAGAGACACTCACCTCCTGCTTTCAGGAGGGTGATGCCGTGGCCTTTTAACACCTTCTGTGTCCTTGCAATACTGAAAGGAACAGTGTTTCTGAATGTCAGTGGCGAGACGGTGGTAGAACAGGAGAATCTGCGCCACGGCTAGCAGAGGGGGGTGGGGGACGGGGAGGGCGAGCACATCAGAATCATGGGGTACTATTTTTCTATTATACTCAGCCCTCCACCCGCCAGGGGCTATACTGTCGGGAATCAGCAGATCGTCCCCTGTCCTACCCTGCAGCTGAGGCTCAGAGATTCAGGGTGTGTGTCACCTCTCAGATACATTGGCATGGAAACGGGTGTAGCTCTGCTAGCTTCAAGCTTCATTATAATATAAAAATGGCATCCAGGAGGGAACGCACAAACTGGGAATTCTCCCAAATTTGTTCTCTCCAAGTCCTTGTAACCAAAGGAGCTGCAAGGCCACACCCTGTGCCCCCTCCACCTCTGTGCCCCCAGCCCCCCAGCCCCCCAGGGCTCTGTGAACGGCAGCTTTCTCCCTTCCCGCTTGTTCACCAGCACAGGAAGCATTGGGAAGACTCAGAACCTGTGCATGTCTGGGAACTGGTAATCATGGTCGCAGAGCCTGCCTTCTAAGCAGCCGGATCCATAAGCATCTCAGGGTGGGGTGGCGGCAGTGGTCTGTGAAATCCTACAGTCACAGCTCACCAGGTCCGGTGGTAGTACCACACTGCCCGGGTTCTGGTTCTCCTGCGTGGATTTGGCCTGACTCGTCTGCCTTGCTTCTAGTACTTTTAAGGATGGGATAATGATGAGGCGCAGTCTGATGAGGTGTCGGAACAACACAAAACCCAAATGAATAAAAGTACCTCACCTCCATGTGGACACATAATTTCTCCATCGTTTCCGCTCGCTTTTCACAAAACAGGCAGACAGCAGAGACCGGATGTTCTTCCCAATCAGACCAGTCGCTGTGTTAGGAGGCAAACGGCAAATGTGGAGACTCGCTTTGTCCAGAGGGGCCAGTGACGTGCATTACCTCGTCCTCCCTAGGAAACCCTGCCCATCTCTTTCAACTCGGACATTTCTGTAAAGGCTGTCACCTCATATTATGATTTTTGATACAGCTCTTGAAATTTGAAGCAGCACCATGAAATGAATATAAACAGCAAACAGGGGCTGCTCCGTTTTCTTATACATTTGCCTTTCTTCTGAGCAGCTCTGTCACTACAGAGCTGGCGTGATGTCTTTCGGAGACAACCAGGTTTCCTTTGCAAAGGCGACACATGAGGAGAAGGGACGCTGTCTCATTAAGACAGCTACCAAGTCTACATGCTGTGAGGGGATGCTGGGAATGCATCTCTGCATGACAAATGCGGTTTGAAAAAGCAAGCCGAATCGAGTGTCAGCGCTAATTGAAAAAAAATAAATAAAAAGGGAAACGGTATCTCCTTCATGTGGGAAATACTGATCATTTTAAATGGGGCAAGTGTTAAATCTGGTGTTCGATTGGTAGATAAAGAACTCAACAAGCGTACGGAGCTTCCCCCCTCCCCTCCTGTCTTTAACCATTTTCTCCTCCTGCGTTTATTTTTGGAGCTCCTGCCACCTTCTTGTCATTCCTAAACCAGGAAAATCAAAATCCTGGGAGAGGAAAAGACCAAACAGCATTGAATGAAAAGAAGAAGCATAACAGGGAATCCTTTTAGGTTGAAAAGGTCACTTTCTCAAGCTTATGATTTCGAGCAGAGGGGCTATTGTGAATTTTTTCAATTTGTCACCAGTGGGCTGAACACAGAAAAAGGTTGAGTTCAATTCAGGTATTTGCTCCACTCTGGTGACAAGCAGCATGGCGAGTTCGACGATCACACCTCTTCTAGGTCTGGGAGCCAACCCAGTCAGCAGAGCACTCTGGAAAGGTACTTTTCTCTGAATTACACGTTACTTGTGTGTTCATTAATGGCCTTCGTGACAAAAGGCCACTATTTAGTTAGAATAACAGTTGCTTTAGTGACTTTTGTATCAAAGTTATTTTGAATTCAAATTTTTGCTATATTACACGAAAGGATGCATGACTTAGAGAGATGGTTTTCTTTCTTTCATTCTATCTTTCCAGAATGACAATTTTGAAGCCAACTGTTTTTAAAGCAGAAGGTCTTTGTGAGAGAATTAAAGAACCGTTTTCCTGCTCTGTAAACACTAGTGAATCAGCAGCAATAAGGAGCCTTACTCTTCCTGATGGTCCGTCAAGTCCCGATCATCTTCTGACTGAACTTCTTCCCACGATTTCCCAAGTTCCTTTGGAGGAAGCACAGAGGGATTAGAGACGTGGAGGAGGGGAGGGGAAACAGACACAGAACGCACACAACAAAACCAAACCATACTCAAATGGTTTTAAAACAATACAGCAGGCTATAGTAAAACTGTTATTTTGGGGACGAGGAAGGAGATATGTACCTTAAAATGCTTTCAATTTGTTTTTTTGTTTTTTTTGGAGAAGCAGCAATACCCTGTCAATCAAATTCTTTTCTCTTAAAATGCAAATCAGCGTTTCTCCACTCTGCACGCACATTAGGATCTTTTGCAAAAACCACCACCATTTCTCGATGGGGAAGGTCCGCCCTTTTAGGACCACACCTGGCAAACTCAGTCCCAGTCCCAGCAAAACTTCGTGGAGTCCTGAGCAGTGACTTCTGGTTCAACCCTTTCTCCTTTCTCCCGTGAGCCATTTGTTCTCTCTCCACAGTCTTCCCATCACGTCTGGCACAAGCAGACAGTGCCCTGAAGAGGGATGCTGGGACATTAATGGACCCTTCTTCAAGCAGCTAACCTACGGCTACAGTAAAGCCCAACGTGACCTGCTACAAATACAGATATCCTTGCTTGACAGCCTTTCTTTGAACAAACAACCAAAATTCACTCTCAGTGATGAACACTGTTTTCTCAAAAAAAGGTATCCATTTAACTAAAAACAAAGAGCTTCAAGTGCCATTATGATTTAAAGGAAGAAAGAAAATCTATCATTCATCAACTTAACGAGAGATTTTGAAGCTGTCATCTGTCAGCTAAATGTTGCATAAACTCAGACATGCAGAGATTTACCATAACATCACTGGAGAGTTAATTTGGACTCTAATGTACTTCCCAGAGTCGTCACAAAGTGTTTGAACCTCATTATGGATAAGCAAGGTGGCCTCTGAACTGCCAACAGGACCCTTGTTGCTGGAATTTCTGGTGATGAATTAGCTCTTTCACGCATTACTCGGTGTCTCTGGGCTTGGAGGAAGGCATTACTCAAGGATGGGCCCTCTGTGTTCTTCCCATTCTCAGCGATATGGGCAAATGCTGCTTATCAATAAAGGTTTGGAGCCAAATGTAACAAAAAAAACATTTCTTTGTCAAAGTTAAAGCTCAAAGCATTATTTTGCAACTTTCTCAGCATTCAGTACCACATGTAGGGGTTTATCTAGGCAACAGCACTGACCACTCATCACTTGAGAAGAAAACGGACCTCTGTCCACTAACATATTAGGAAACAAGTGACAGTGGCCCAGACTTTCCTAGAATGCTGTGCTTTGGTACAATTAAATATATGATTTTTACAGGAATAAGACCGAAAGAGGAAAAACAAAACAAAACAAAAACCAAGCACATAACTCCCTAATTAAGATACTGTGCCTGCTATGAATCATGTCAGGAAGGCAAAGAACACAAGAAAAACAAAGTTTGGAAGGCATGTCAGTAAAGATGTTCAGAACACCCCCTCAAACCCCTGCATCAGATGGCTTATGATCAAGGAGTGGTGAAGAAAAACACGGGGAAAAACAGATCCCTTTCACCCAGTATCCCTCCGCCCCCAAGCACACACACTTATATGTGCTTACACAAAAAAATCATGAGAAACAGAGAAAAGTGTTTTAAATGTGAATTATCTCATTAAAGAGAACGGTAACAAAGCTATGAAAAACAGGTTAAAAGTCTACTTTTGTTAAAATGGCTTTGTGATAGTTAAAGAATAAAAACTGAAATCAAATAATAAAACCATGGCAAAACCAATTCCCTTTAGAAAAACTCAGGGCTTGAAACGCGAGCACCTTAGGAGCACGTGGCTGACGCCTGGATGATGGCGGTCAGCAGTGCTGCTCTCCTAGGCAGGGGCGGCAGAAGGTGAAGCTGTCGGGACCCTGTCCCCTTAACCATCCCCACTCTCCAATGAACCCTCGTGTTTGTGAGAAAACAGAGCAAGAACTCCAAGTAGGTGATCTAGGCTGTGCAAACAGCTTTTCACGCATTTGTAAGTCTGTCATTCAGAGACTAATATGAATTATTAAACATTATAGAAATGATCTGACCTAAGAAGGAAAAAGAATCTGTCGACTGGCTGAGCGCAGAAGAGAGCCCAAACCAGCCTCTTTGTCCCTTTTCATGACTATCAGGTGTATCTTGCTAGGAGTATCGTGGGTGCTTCCATCAGTGCTGGTCTGGAGACCATGTCGGGAGTGGAGGTGAGGAAGTCTGTGGGTGCACGACCCAACCTGCTACAGGCATGCTCAGGCACCAGAACTGGGCCCCCCACAAGGAGCTGAGATGAATGTGCTCGAATGTCTGTCTGCCCCACCGACCTACAAACTCTGAGAGTGAGTAGTAACTCAAATCAACCACCTGGCTTGTCTGCAGGATTGTTCTTTCTGTGCCACCAGGATCTGGTACCTGGAAGGCACTCAAATGTTTGGAGAATGTAGGAAGCCAATGAACTGGTTTCTGGAGGGAAGAGGATGTGAGGAACATCTGTGGGGACACTGACCACTAATCCCACCACCCGTCTTTTGTCCACACCACGCTCTTCTGCAAAACTTTACCGAAGAGGAATAAGCCCTGAATGCGTCTCAATCTCTTTTTCCCTTTTCAAAATGTCATTATTCATTGCTTAAATAACCTTTCAGAAGAATTTATTCTTCATAAACATTTTTCATTAATGCGGTACAAAAGCAAGCTGAAATGGTGCAGAGCAGCCGTTGGTCCTCATTGTTCTGACTCCACACTACGAGGATACGAGACAGTCTTTTCTACCCTCATTCTGTGTGTTGTTACACCTTTTACTTACAACAGTATGCCTAGGATGTTCTTAAGGTTGCTAACTCTCTAATTTAGGACACTTACACAGCTTTAGAGACTTTACTAGCTTCTTCACCTTTTTTCAAAGGTGAGTTCACATCATTTCCAAAATGCTGAAGCGTCATCACACATTTCAGGTTTTAAAAGAATCCTTACTGTTGGCTATTTCCATCCGTGGAAGAGCACACGCAGCTAAGAAGGGGAAAGCCGGGCTCGGAGCCCTGGAAGAGCTCAGGGAAGTCAGCTTTACTTTGACCGTGGCTCACAGTCTAGTTTGTTACAGTAGAGAACAGGCAAGGGAGAGTGAAGAGATCCTCATGAATTCATCACCGTTACTTGACCAAAAACCCAGCCCAAAGAGTAAGGGGTGGGCATAGTATTACTTCCATTGTAAAAAGCTGAGGAAAAATGGGAGAAGAGTGATGCACAGAGAGGTTAAGTCACCTTCCCAGTGATGTGACCTAGGGGGAATTCCTCAATCTCTCCGTGCCCTGTCTTCTAATCTACAAAGTGGGGATAATGACAAAACCCGTGTCATAGGCGTGTGGTTAAGGTGAAGGGGCAACATAAATACTCGACAGTGACTGGCGCTCGTAGCAATGACTCAAACGCTGCTGGTTAAACACATTACTTCCATCAGTGTTACCCCAAGGTGATTTAGTTTTCATTTCATGGAGTTACTAAAGCCTCTGCAATTCTCGAAGCACTGCTCTCAGGCTGTGATTCTTGCCACACTAACCCAGCTCGCTCACCCAGAGACAGCGAGCGGCCCTTGCAGACCGGTTCAGTCCTGAAGTAGAAGCATCATGCTTTTCTAAAAGTGCCAGCAGAATTGGACTGAGCAGTGCCTTTGAAGTCTCTGCGGAAAGATAAACAGCACCAGCTACACAATGCTGGTCCCAAGCTCCTGAATATCACGTGAAAAGATCCCAGGAGGAAACACTATTAAACTGCTTCCATAGCTGTATGTGGTAGCTGAAGACTCCTTAGAGCTAACACAGAAATCCACTCCCTACCCGACTGGGCTGGGGCCTGCAGCAGCGTTTGCTCTGGGAATTAATGGCCGAGTGATTTAAAGAGAAGACTGACAGACTCAAAGGGGCCCTTGCTTTTAGCTGGGTGTAAAACATTTGCCCTATACCCAGCTACCTCTCAGTCAGTCTTCAAACACATGCTAAACTTGCTTCAAGGGGAGTTTTATTTTAACACTATAAAGATTAGTTAGAAGAGACAAAAATTCCACCCTGGAGCAGAGATTTCCAACGAAATTCAGGATATGCTAGTTTCTGTCCAATAGGTAAAATGGCTGATTATACTCAAGCATGTCTTCGAGTGGACAATGGGTTTGAATTCCAATTCTTTTACAGTGAGAGGAGAAAACCAATTCCCATTTAGCAACACTTGCCTCCAACAGAATACCTTTTCTGAACCAAAAGGACCTGTAACCCACAGAGGCCAGTAAGTGGAATTGAGGTTTCTGAGCAAGGAAGCCTTTCAGCACATTGAAAATCCCTAACAGGTGACCTCTTAGTCCGTCCTACGCCGAACACCTAACAGTCCTCTTGCCTCCTGAAGTGACCTGGCTTCTCTAAAATTTCCATGAAAAATAAGCTGGCCCAAGAGAATGATCACGATTATTTATGTATGTATATATGTATTTATTTACTTGGTGGAGAAGGGGAGGGTTTTTTAATGGGGAGAGAGAGGAAAAGAGAGTTTTCTTTTTTCTTTTTTTAAAAGAATTATCTAGCACAGCACCTAGCACAGCCAGAGGTCAACGGATGTTTTTTGAATAGAACACATGAGTCTGGCCTCAAGGTAACAGATGATACAATAAATGGGGCACAGTGTGTGGAGACCCAAGTGCTTTATATTTGTTTATTTTTTTGGTCAACATCACTGGGAGTTCTAGAGATGTGACATTTTTACTATATAAACAACTCACAAATCAAGTCGTGCTTTGCAAACAAACCATTTTAAAACTAATCACTTCTGGAAGTACACCTAATTACTGTTTGACCTTTGTAGTAATTGTTTGTTTACATATTAGATGGCCCTGAGAGGGATTTTCGTTTGTGGAAATGCGATCACATTTTCAGCTCTGCAGAGAAAGACTTACCAAATAATTGATGACATAAAAGCGGTCATACTCTCTGTTCTTGGGATTGACCCTTCGATGCTGCTTTTTCCTCATGTGATCTTTAAGCGTGTTTTTGTCCCTGAAGGTCTTCTCACAGTACAAGCACTGCAAGCTGAGAGAAGCAGACACACGCTGACACATGAAGCAAGTCTCTCGGCAGTTGCGCTTTATTATTATTGAGACATATTTACCCATTTTAGGTCATACAGAGTCTTCAAATGGGATATGACATCCTTCTCAGAACCTCTCTCACTTTATTTACTTGGCTTTGTACCGTGTTTCCTCGAAAATAAGACCTAGGCGGACAATCAGCTCTAATGCGTCTTTTGGAGCAAAAATTAGTATAAGACCCGGTCTTATTTTACTATAATATAAGACTGGGTCATAATCTAATGTAATCTAATGTAATCTAATGTAATCTAATCTAATCCAATACCAGATCTTATACTGATTTTTGCTCCAAAAAGAGCCGATTGTCCTGTGAGGTCTTATTGGCTAGGTCTTATTTTCGGGGAAACACGGTTCATTTTCAAGTTGGCTAAGTTGGCTATTTAGTAAAACTGTGACAAAGAGCTAATATCCAAAAATTATTTTGGTGGTTTACTATAAATTACCTATTCTAAACATGAAAATGAAGGCATGTTCTTTAAATAATAAGAATGACAACTAGCACCGGCTGCCTCCCCCGAGGATAACGATTTGTCCCTGGTTTGGTACGTCCTGCCCACTGATGTGCAGGGAGTGGCTTCTAGCTCCAGCTCCCACCAGTTACTTCCTCTCTGCTGCCATTCATCTTCTGACCTCGAAACTGAAGTAATACCTGTGTTACAGATAATTTTTATGATAACTTATACACATTTACGCATATACAATTTATATATATAAATAATTTACATATGAAAATACATATGTATATATGCATTATATGCAATATATATGTACATATTAATACGTGTGTGTGTATATATATATATATATCAGTAAATGTTAGCTATTATCCTATCATTCTCATGTACCTTCTGCTCGAATATTTATTTCCACTGACTTGGAATTTATTACCTAACGAGGCAGTGATCACTAGTTTTGAACAGATTACTAACAAAATGTCTTTCTCATACTAAGATTGACAGTTGTTACCCTGCAACTTCACCCAACAGTCATCAGCATTCTACTTGCTGGAGACACAAAGAATCAATCTAATCTCCCTCCTACACGGAAACTCTCAAACGATTGACATCAGTTGTTCAAATTCTGAATTATTTTTTCATCTCTACTGAATAATTTTCAACTATTTCTCATGCCATAGAAATAACTATATTTTTTATAGTAAACAATTTATGAGTGATAAGGCTGATTAGGGATATTCTGGTATTATGTTTTAATGAAGTGTCATTCAATAAAAGACTGAAGGGATTTGTTTTACTGTAGCGTTGATAGCAGAATCTGAATTCAGAACTTTTCACAATTGATCTGTCTCACTTGATACTTCTTTTCTAATGTCACTGCTCCATACGGTGTGGGCTGAGATACCACACTCTTTAGTAATAGTAACATATTTAAATAAAGAAAACTAGGTTTTGAGAAAAACAAACAAATCATGGACCCTTTCCTAGAAAGAAAAGTGGGAAGATGTTTGAAAGTCATTTTGGTAACCTGGAGAATTTCCTTCCTCATGTCTACTAGCTAAGCTCTTAATGGCCAAGGTTGCCAGAACCTGACCTTGGGAAAAGTGGGGTGTTGTGATACATGAATGTGGATAAATACTGAAAGGCAGACCAATGCATCTGGCATCATATGTCTCACACAGAGCTGAATAATAGCACAACCTGACAATATATTTACTAAATATGTAGATAAATTAGCGAAAATTAAAGAAATTGTAAATCGCCTGTGGTTTTATATGTATTTGTATATATTCACGGGATGTGCAGTGCAGTGCAGGGAACGGGGCTGGTGGAACTGTAAGAGCTACATACGATGTCAGAGGGGTGGGAGATCGGGGCGTTATCACTTTGTGAGGGGTGTAAATGTCCAACTATTACATTGCTTTGTACACCTGAAACTAAATAATAATTTTTAAAAAAAGAAAAGTAAAAGAAAATGAAGAGTAGTGGTTTCTGTGGGAAACACTAAGGAGGAAGGACACACAGGAGAGTCAGTGGAATTACTGATGTTCTATTTCTCAGGCTGGACGGTGAGTATATTCTTCATACCTGACACAACATGCCTTATATGGCACGTACATTGTTTGGGATATCTGACATTTTTATTTAAATCACTAAAAGGCAATACGAGCTACACAAAATGAGGACTGCCATACAAAATGTGAAGTGCTTTTCCTCACACATGAGGAGTGAGAAAAGTCCATTTCTTTAATTACTTCTGACTATTAATTGATAAAAATGTACAGCCAAGTCCAAGATTAATAGCTTCAGGTTGTGTTTTATAAAAACGTACTTACTTGTTAAGCTTCTTCTGCAATGTATGTAGAAATTCGCTGCAGTTTACAATGTTGTCTGGCAGCCCAATGTTGAAAGCATGTTCTCTGGCCATGTGGTTCAAAAGAACAGATCTAGGAAGACATTTCAGCGATTTGTATTATTTATAAATGAGCCAGGAACAAATCGGGTCAGCAACAGCATTCGTATAATGATAAACAACATTAATCGAGTACAAGCAGGTGCTAAACACGGCGACACACACCTGCGCTGTGAAAAGTGATGTTGTAAAGTACGTAAGTACACATGTAATTACGTCAGTCTCTAAAAGGGTCCCAGGTGTGTTTCACTCTCTGCCACTGGACAGGTACACTCTCCAGGTGAATTAGGTTTCCATCCTTTAAACTATTAAATAAGCTGTGCTTTGCCCACTTTTGCAATTCCTCGTGGGGAAGAGGAAGAGACAACTGCCCAAAAGAAATATGACCGGCTGTGACCTGGGATCATAAACATTTATAGTCAGTTGATCATTAGACAGAGACCTGGAAGCCACAATTACCACATCTGATCACATGCGAGGGTTAGGATCCCCTGGGTACACGATGACCCGCCTGTCGACCAGTTTATGCAGAAAAGGCAAATTTTAATTTATGTAACTTTTACACATGACTGAGAATACAGACTTAGAGAATTAGTCCAGGAAAGTCATCAAATACATGAACAGCAACAGCAAAAACCATGGTTGGGTGAGGGCAGATCTGATTTCTAGAGTTACCAAATTATATTATTTAAGGTGTTGAGTTTCCACAAAAAATTACAAGACATGAAAAACTCTGAGCTAGCCCGACCTCCAGAGAGGGAAGAAGGCTGGAGAAGAAACTCAATGATTGAATCAATCGTGCTTATGTAATGGAGCCCCATTAAAAATTCTGAACACCAAAGCGCAGTGAAGACGGCTGGTTGGTGACCGAATGCATTGGTACCCTGATTTTTGGGGGCAGGGCACAGAAGCTCTGCATTCAGGACCTCCCAGACTTGCTCTTAGTGTCTCTTCATTTGACTGTCCCTGATCTGTATTCTGGGTATAAAATTGGAGTTTTGTGAGTCATTCCAGTGAACTGTTGAGCTTATGCAGATTCTTCGTGGGATCCCCTGAACTTGTCGCTGGTGTCTGTGGGGGGGCAGTCTTGTTGGGGACGATGCTATTAAACCTGCAGAGTTTGAGGCTAACTCTGGGGGGGGGGAGGTCAGTATTAGAACTGAATTACAGTACACCAGGTGGTTTTGGGGTTAATGACAAATTACAAACTCCCCAGGTTTTGTCCTTAGAGTTTCATCATTTTTAATTTTCAAAAGTCATACAGCAAAAATTGCTAAAAGTTAACAAGTTAATATAGGATGGTGTGTCTGTTGCATAGGGTCTTGCCTTTCAGCCAATTAAAAAAGTCTTACATTAAACACAAATCTAGTTTTGGCATTTAAAAAATTTATTCCCCTATTTTGCTTAGAGCAACTACAGACCGTCTTTGATGATAGGCATATTAAAAGAAATTACTGCTGATAATATAAAAGGGTCCTGTGCTAACCCACAGAAATTAATTTATATAACCATTAGAGATGTTTTGATGAGTTTTCAGATGAAAAACAGTAACATTTAAAGGCATGTATAATGGCTAACCTGTTTCCCAGGAACTCCTCGTTGCAAAACATACAAATGCCACGAAAACTGTTATCATTTCGTTCTTGTTGCTGTTGTTCCAGAATTTCTTTCTGTAAAGTAGCAACAGATATGTAATATTCTCTTTAATAAATGCATAGTTAGCCAATAAAAAATGTCATTGTCTGGATGGAGGATATTGGGGTTGAAGCACAAAGGGAGTACAGGAAGGCTGAGGATTCCCACCCTCGCATTCCAATTCCAATTCCATGCTGTTCAATGTCTGCAGACACTCCACGTGGACAGCTCCGCAGGAAACTCGGTCGACAGGATCTTTTCCCTGACCTGCCCTTCCTCCTGTCTTTCCCGTCTCCCACCCTCACCCTTTTTCAAAAACAAAAATGTGGTGGGATCTTTGACTTGCTCCTTTCTGTGATTCTCAGTTTAGTTTGTAATCAAGTTCTGATCAGTTTTTCACTGGAGCAATCTTTCGTATCACTTCTCTCCACCAGTCCCAATGTCATCACCCTGAGTCTGCTTTTTAATCAGTCATTGGGGGTTACTCTCAGTCTCCAGGGGTCTCCCCGACTCCAGTCTTCTTTCCATCAAATCCATCCTCTTTTCTGCTAGAAAAACTTTCCTTAGACACTGTTTACATGCAGAAGTACCTTGTTTTCGCTAACTCAAATAATGTAAAACATGCTTTGGTTAGACCCTGCCCTAAGTAGAGTGGCTAAACACAATAGCTTTTTTTGAGGTCGTTGTACTTCTCTCTTCTTTTTCACTGTCGCCGTTCTTTAAGATTCAACTTGAGTCCCATTTCTTTCATGCAGCCGTTTCTACACGATGGTACAATTAAGAGCTTAGGCTCTGAACACTGAACAGACCTCAGTCTGAAATCTGGCTCTCACTTGTACTCGATTTACCCTCTTTAATCCTCAGTTTTTTCATTTTTAAGATGAAAATAAAAATGTGATCTCACAGCACTGTTTACAGGATTAAATCAGGTAACTTATACAAAGAGTTCAAATTGTGCCTGGGTTATTAAATGTTGGACACTATTGTTATCCACCCAATGTCACTCTCCTCTGCGAATTGCCTGTCATCTCTTTGGTAGCTGTTGTCTGCTTTATCTTCTGAAGGAGATGAGAACGCTTTGATTGGAAAAGAAAGCCTTTATGCTGTTCTTATATGATATCCGCTGCTACCCTCCAGCTTCTCTTACAACATGGAGCTCAAAACAGGAACCTCATGAAGTTTATTACTGATTCTATAAGTATTTATAGAACAGCATGAAAATGCGCTGGTTATCTAGCTTAATAAATTCCATATGGCCTTTCTGGAAATGCATCAACAAAGATCTAGAAATATTAATCCACTGAAGAAAAAAAAATTAAGAAGACACCCTGACAAAAATCAAGTCAATGAACTTCTGGTTTCAGAGCCATAATGGAATAATGGAGATCACGCTTCCCCCGTAAACTATAAAACAAACTGCTTCCTATATTGTATGTTTTCAGACACTGGATCATTGATGTGGTCCTTGTCAGTTTTATGCGGGGTGGTATTTTCCAAATTGCAACAGAGGGAGATTAAACCCAAACAAACTATACTTACCACACTGGGTACAGAAAAAGAGACTGGAGCTCGGGATACAAAAGCGAGTGGAATTTGTGGGCCAAGGCGCTAGAGAGAAGACAGCTGCAGAGAAGGAGCTCAGGAAGCCTTTGACTCTGTGCAAATACTGAGCTGAACATGTACAGAGGAGCTCCAAGGGGAGATTCCAGAAGTTACGGAAGTTATGGACGATGCCAGAGTTCCAACACACAGAACGGAAGGAACTTGCTTGACACTTCAGGCATATAGGAAACACAAAAGAACATATTTCAGACCATGAAGGTTAGGGTTTTGTGCCGGTAGCAAGTGGACAGACGAAAGCAAAAGAAATAAAGGGTAAGGTTGATGTGCCAGACAACTTTAATTATTGCTCTTTAAGTGAGCTTTATATAAAAAATGAAATTGACAGTGAAAGTCAAACTAAAGAGGTACTGGAAAAGAACACTGAACTTTTACAAACACACATGGTTTGACTAAAAAGAATGAAACACTTCAGGGCCCTACATCAATGACCTTGTTAGCAGCAAAAACAAAACCTAGCAGATAGATAAAATATAGAAACCTGTCTTATAGTTTTTTGGGGAAGTGTGATACTCTTTAGCTGGCTGAAACCAGAAGTTTATTGAATTGATTTTTCTCATGGTGATTTCTTAATTTTTTTCTTCAGTGGATTAATACCTCTAGATGTGTGCTGATACATTTCCAGAAAGGCTGTACGGAATTTACCCAGCTCCTTGATAAACTTGCTAGGGTATTATCACCCTGCAGTACGGCTGAGCACTGCTTTCTTTGCCTGCTCCTGGTTTCAGCCCACAAGAGCCACTAGTGCTCCTTAAAAATCAGCATCCTGGCTCACATTTCTCACACTAGTGAGAACCCAAATGTGGCGAGAGAAAAATCTTACTCAATATTTTCTTGGTTGTGACTCAATGCAAACATAAAAGATCTGTGAGTCGAAAGCAGAGTGATGCTAAGCCATTTCCTTAGCCAAATTTCAGTTTTATCAGGTGACTCTGACTTGCACCACCTGAGCGTGGACCTGGAGTTGTACAGAAATTGGTTCTTCTTGGGAGGGCCTGACGTACACTTTGGTAAATCAGAGGCAGCACGGGGGTAGCCCCGGCAATGAGGCAAGAAGCTGCTTTCATGGCCAGTAACTAAAACCATGCTGTTCTTGCTCTCTCGTCTGGAGTTTCTCTCGCATGGTGATGACACGGCACCGTGGTTCTCAGCGACTTTATCTGCACTTTCCAACCACAGTGACAGACCGCAGCTGTGGAGCAGCCGTGTCGTCCCTGGTCTGGCAGGCTGCAAGCGCCTTTCATCCTTTAGTTTTCACCCGACTTTGCTGTCAAGATCTGCCTTTTGTCCATCACACACGCATTCTTTTTAGACTCTTTCCCAGACCTTCCTTCAAGGGAGCCACTCACACCATTTGCTACTCCCACCTCTGCTTTCTGTTCATTGCAGTGGCATAATTTTCTCACTTGAATATCACTGGTGCAGGGACGAGCTTATGAGGGGAAGCGTGGACCCGGTGACGGGGCCATCCAGTGTCACTGGACTCTGCTCCGACTGTTGCTCCAACCTGTATTCTTGCCACACCTGTGGCTGCAATAATGTGAACACTCTGCCGATTCCTTCTTGGCTATTTTCCTGATGTCTCCCCATCAACATGTGGTTCTATTTCTATGAAGCACATCTACCCTCTCTAGTAGGATTTCCTTGCTGAACAACACTGCTCAGGACTGGCTTTTTAGAGTGTGACAATGAAAAGGGTCCTCATGGAACTATTTCCTAACTCCCTATAAAGGGATCTTGGGGTGACTTGTTTGAAGCTACATAGCTACTTGGTGCCAGAGATGGTGCTAACGTCAGGATACCACATTTGCTCTTTTTCTCAGAAGGTACCCACTGAAGCATTTGCAGACACACAGCCCGTAACAGTGAACTTCCTATTTAGTGAACAGACAAGTTCAGAATCCAGGGGATGGAGATCTGGAGAGATAGGGCAACATAAAAATCTGTCTTACAAAATGTCCACACTAAAGTTACGTTTACATGCTCTGGTATGGAGTAGCTTCTCGGTGCTTGTGGCTTGAGGACACACTGAAATAACAGGATGGGTAATATATACAAATACAATTATGCCTTATTCCTGACTAAATTTTTAGAAAAAGAGGGATTCTGGACAAGCAGATTTTCTAGACTGTAGACATTTCAATTTGGTGTTCAAAGGGTTAATAGCTTTGCACAAGATCATTTCCAAGACCTATCGTATGTTTTCTGTACTTGCCAAACTCAAGGTATAATTCACCTGTTGTGTATGAGGCACGGTCCCTGCAGTGAACAATTACTACTATGCTGGACTGCAACAGACATCTTACTGATAGGATCCCTGGTCCCTAACAAATGGCTAGCTTGTGTTCTCCTTTGATTTTCTTCTCTCTCTTGTATGGCTATCTGTGTATCTTCTCTTACTCGCTGAAGCTTTTCACCACTGCTGCTGCGGCTACTTCTGTGTCCTCCGACTGGGTCCCCTGCCTACCCCTCCTTCCCATTCGCTATGTGCTGTGTGCTCTTTAGACCCCTGGCTCTCTCCTTAGCCTAGAACAGAACTATAGGAATTCTCAAAATCCACTAAACAAAGCCCAGATAATCAAATTCTACAGATAAACGGAAGTCAAATAGTTGGTACCGGAGACGGCGCCCCCGCTATCTTGTCCGGCCGGGCTTTGTGACAGTTAATGCCATCTGGTAGGAGTGCTTTGTCTCTTACTTCTGCGTCCTCTGCTATTTGGAGCTACTGAAGTTCCCAGATGGACAGATTTATAGGAGAGACTTTCCCTGTACATACATTTACAAAGTATCTTTACCTGATGCATGCCCGGAGGGATGGAAGTCAAAATTTGATTGCAAATGGGCCTTAAAAATGCATCTGTAAACATGTGATGACTATATCTGTAAGTGACTAGGGCTGCATGAAGACTTAAGCAACTCTAGACAGCTCCCTGTTTTCTGAAGGAAACCCAGTCTTTAGAACGGCATTCACAATGCCTCGCCCCTGCGTCTAACATGGGTCCCCAAAAGCCTTCTCTGCACTGCTTCGCCATGTGAGCCCTGTTACAGGGAAAAGCAAGAACACCACTCCAATTATTTGTGCATTATTATTTGTGGTAGCAGCCCTCATGCACCTGCGAGGATTTCTCAAGCTAATCAACTGCCTGGAGTCACCGCTGTCTTTTTTCTCCACCAGTCTTTGCCTCCTGGAGTTTTCCACCCTCATCCTTCAGGGCTCAGTTCACACCTGCATCCTGTGCTGAGTGGGAATTCCCTGGGACTCAGGAGATCTGTGTTCTTCTCCTGTTTTTGTCACTGATGGATTCTTTATGTGGCCTTGGGCACGCCACTTCTCTAGGACTTAGCTTCTGGTCGTCTCTATGTGCTTTAGGAACATTCTGCAAAGCATGAAGGTGACTGTCCCGGACCACTTCTGCGCTAGAGGTGATGCATGCTTTTGGGACGGTGACAGCATCGGGCGGCACCCATTTTGCTTGTGTCCCCGCCCCCCTGTGCTGACAGAACTTGAGCTCCCTTATGCCACACGCGCAGTTGCTTACAGTAGGTCCTCCATAAATGCATGACAACTAAATTCACACCCCAGGTGCAACAGCACACACGTTAAGAGCGGAATGCTCTCCTGAAAATCAAAATGGACTTCTCAGAGGAGTCTGTAAAACTCTTGATTACCCGTTACTGGCGCGGTTTATATTTCCTATGTAATATAAAATTGTCTCGGATGAGGGCTGTGTATGCAAAGCAGCCCCCAAAGGCGGAAGGTGCTGACTGGCCAGAGAATGAGGCGGTCAGGTCCACCTTGTCAGTATAAAGGGTTTAACAGGGTGACAGCAAGACGAGCGGACGGTGCACCCACAGCCCCCTACCCCAGTCTGTGTTTTGTAGCTAAAAGCAGTGAGAGTGCGCGGAAGATCAAAGGGACACAGAAGGCGCCAGGCCCCAGGGAGATAAGCGACATGTGAGCAGCCAGAGCTCTGGTGCATGTTCCGGACTCACCTGGGGGGGGGGGGGCGGGGAGGGTCAGGCCAGGGTCACCCAGACGTCAGGGAGGCCGATTAGCTTTAACTAAGACGGAGTCACTTACGTTCCACACAAAACAGAGCGCTTTCCACAGCAGCCGTAAGAGTTAAGGTATCCATTTAAACAAACACCCTACTGTATATGCAAACTACTGATAAAAGGACGTTATTATTGGTTATGATTTTAAAATTTCCAGTATTTTTTTAAACTCACAACTGATAATTTTTATAAATACACAGAGATACATAAGAGAATTTTATATTGCTATCGGGTAGGGATTTGGGGGATATGCTTTAACTTTTTTTCAATTAATCACTTTTATTTTTAATACTGTATATATACTTTTGGTAAGACTATATCTTAAAAGCATAACTACATGTTTGTTACCCTGTATTATATTATATTATAACATATTATATTTTATATGACTGGGTTTTATAGCAAAATAAGACAGGGTCTTATATTAAGTTTTGCTCCAAAAGATGCATTAGAGTTGATTGTCTGGCTAGGGTCTTATTTTCGGGGAAACACGGTACTAAGATGAATTTTTGAGAAATACAGGAGATGCAAGTCAAAGGAAGGAAATCAATCGAGTGATAATTATTGACTAATAATTAAGAAAACTAGGCACATTAAAGTAGAACATTATTCAAAAATATTAAAAAATAAAATGGCAAACTGTTTTCCCACTTATCCACTCTAACAAAATCTACTCATTATTTTTTATTTTATTTATTCTTGTTTCTTTTTTTGCTTTTTGTCTTTTTTTCTACTCATTTTAAATACATGGTCTACTACTTATTATTTTTTATAAGTGTCTGTGCCTTATAAAACAAGTAGGAAAATTTCATCATTTTAAAATAAGAATACCAAATGTATTACATATACTTTTGATCAAATTTCACTTATACTGAAATCATATGAAGGGAAAAGTTATTTTAATTTTATGACTATTATATTTGTAATAACTTTCATCATCCAATTATAATCATTTGGTAAATTAAGAAGAAAGTTCTCCCTAACTTGCTGACACTGGATTTAGATGAACCGAGTTATTCACAGTTATGTCATGATGAGCTAAATGAATTAGTCAACCTGGAAGCTATTCAAGTCAGGTACCTTTTCCTCAACTGTGTCACTCTCATTTATTTTGTCATCAATTTTTTTATTATGAAAAACTTCAAAACACAGAGAAGCTGAAAGAATAGCACAATGAACATTCCTATACCCAATAACTACATTCAGTGACTGTTAACGATTTGTCTGTTTCTCTCTCTCTGCACACACATACAGACACACACAATGCACACACACGTATTGATGCACTACACATCTTTATTTTCCTGCTGAACCATCTGAAAATACATTGCAGACATCCTGACACTTCCTTCCTAAGCACTTCAGCAAGCCTCCCCTAAGAATAAGGGCATTCTCCTACTCACACTCACAATACCATTAGTGTCACACCTAAGAAAATCAACAATAATTCCAAAATAGCATGTAATATTCAGGCAACATTTAATTAATTGTCCCAAGAACGTCCTTTAATGTTCCCCTCCACCCCAACTCCCACTCAGACCATCCTAGGTTCACACATTTCACTTGGTTTTTCGGTGCCCTGTCTCTAAATCAAACCACGGACCAACTCCCCAGCCTGGGACGTGGGCTCTGATGTGTGGAAAACGGGAATTTTTCCAAACTCAGTAATGGTCTTCCAAAGTATATGGGTCAGCGCTAGGAAAACCTTGCAAAGGTGACAATTTTGATGTCACCAACTCAGAACGTGCCCCCAGACAATACGCTCCTGAGGACAGCGCTGCTTCCTCGTCTTTGTGGTCCTGTCTGCCTCACAGAGAGGAGCCCACACACACTGCTGAGTGGGTGCCGCGTCCTACGGTCTCCCCTTCCTCACACCCTCCAATGCTCAGGGCTCCAGGTAGAGCAGAGCCACGTCATCACTGCGCCCCTAAACCTACTCCCTGGGTTGCTGACCTGCTATGATGTGAGAAACGAAACTGAGCCTTAAAGAGTCGGTGCTTCCTTCTCCTGGAGCATCAGTGAGGACAAAGCCACAAGGAGGCCACTTAGGCCATCAAGACCCACACTGTTTTCTCTTCTTCTCTCCTTTGTCCTTCTCTCTGTCCTCTTTCCCGCCTCCTTTCCTTTCTTCTTTTGTAAAGCCTGGTATCTGATAGGATTAGTTGTGACGTACGTCTGAAAGTCACTTCTGAACAAAAACATATAATATTAGGAGACAATCCATATAAAGATGGATCGGAAGCCTGCCAGCTTTGTGGTTTTCTTTTCCTAAAAAACCTTATTCACGGATTTATAGGAGAGAAGGATGAAGAGAAGGTCACAGATGTTGTACGTCTGAACTTCTCAAGGCAGCTGATGAAATCACACACAATTTTCATTGCAAAAGAGGCTTGGATAAAAAGCACAGTGGTAAGAATACAAGACCAGCTTATGTGTTAGGCAAAGCGTCACAGAACAAGCTGTGTGTTTGTCTAATTGGTTGAAAAGGTCGAGTATGGTTGCGATGAGGTCAGCACACGGTTTTTCATCTTGATTCATAAGCTCAAAGCGGGGGAACATCAATGAAACAGCAGCTACAGCAGATGGCACTCAACATAGTCAGAGGGGACTGACACATAAGTAGAAAATGAACATGTGAGTTCGGGTGAAAATCATCAAAATCAGCCAATTTAGGAAAAAGCAATTTAGAAAACATCAAGGTAGGTACTGGTGCACGGGAAAGCAAACACTGATGTGCAGAATGACTGATCCAATGGAAATAAGGAGTAAACCCAAGGCTGATGCCATTAACCCCAGATAACAAAGGCCTTTTACAGATACTGACAGACTAGATTCACAGCAGTTTCCTTGCTGAACGGGGTGTGAGTGGCCACGAGACGAACAGCACTCTGCTAGGTTTCCTTCCCAGCACAGCTGCACGTGTGCACGGAGAGCACTAAAACCTTACTCAAGTAGAGCAGTGGCCTAAAGGCTCCCCAGGAAGGCAGAAGCAGCTTCCATTCCTCCTGCTTTCTGCTTCCAGAACCACGGATTATCTCTCAGGTGTTAGAGATTATTTCTTTAAAACCTCCATCGTGTTCTAGTAAGTGTTTCTGGCTGCTATAAAACTGCGGAGCATAAAAATGAGAGTAAAGAAGGAAAAAGTAGGGTAGGGTGGGCATATGAAGAGAAAAAATAAAAATACACGTGTATGTGCACACACACACACACACACACACACACACATACACACAGCCCTAAACCTAACAGGAGGGCCTCAAGTTTGGCTATCAGCTTTCTTAGAAAAGGGAAACATATCAGACGGGTTTGTGTAACAAAGAATTTGGCTGCTATGTCTCTTGTTCCTGGGAGGTAACCTCTAAATGCCTGGAATTTCTTGAGTGCTTAGAGTGTCTGTCCTTGTTATTCACAGGGCTCCTTTGACCCCACCTGACAGTTTATGTTTATGCTAATGAGGTAACTCAGGATGGGGACTGCCAGCCAGAAAGATGTGAGGCCCATGATGTCAGTCTGACCGCAGGAAGGGGGAACTGGAGACCACGCTCAGCGCCGTGGCCAACGATTCAATCAGTTGCGCTCAATGAAGTTTCCGTAAAAACCCTGGACACCAAAGCTCAGGCACACTTTCCTGGTTGGCAGCACTCTGCATATTGTCACACACTCACGTGCCAGGAGGGCAGTGCATCTCTGAGGACGATACAAGCTTCCTGCTTAGGACTCTCCCAGACCTTACCCTATGTATCCCTCTGTTTGGCTGGTTCTGACTTGTACTTATTTCTATTGAAAATACTGTAATCTTAAGTATAGTGTCCACCTGAGTTCTGAGAGTTGTTATAGCAAATTAACGAATCTGAGGGGGCAGCGGGAACCCCCGACGGTGTAGCCAGCTGGCCAGAAGTGAAGGCGGCCTTGGGATCTCCCAACAGAGGGAAAGGTCTCGTGGAGTCGGGCCTACCTCTGGGGATCCTGAAGTCACTGATGCTAAGTACACGATGTGACACAGTGGACACTCTGCTTAGAAGAAATGGACCAAGCAACACAGTGGGCTTCTCACACTGGTCCTCAGAGCAAGCTGATTCCCACGCCAAACAAAGCACATCCTGAAACTCAGGAAGAGCAGTGCAGATGGGTGGGGTTAGGGGCATCGGGATAGACAGACACACACCTGCTTCCTCCTGGTTGGAGGGGGAGAGTTTAAGACTATCTAGAGAAATTACGAACTTTCTCAAATAATTTTCCCCGAACCTGGGTTTTCACAAACACTGGTTGGTAATAATGTTGACTTTGTTGTTCCAGCCAGGTACCTGGAATGTTGCTTTTCTAAGCTGTCACTTGCATGTAGAGCCACAGGCCTTAGGAAGTCCTCAGGAGACCTTTGGATTGACACGGCTTTATAATAACCACTGGCTCCTAACATGGACCGGTCTTTGCGTGGAAAGTCATTTAATTCTTTGGCAAAAATGACTCAAGAGAATAGCCACACGCTCGACAAAAGAGTCCTCCAAAACAATTATTCTTAATTCCCACCCCACTCTCCCAAAACCAACTGGCTTCCAAAATTGTATTGCATTTATCACGGTCATGATTCTTAACATGGATTAAATCTTAAGTCAGGTGTCACCAGATACCTAGCCCTGAGTGCATGGGTAGGTGGTTGGCTGTCAGAGGATTACCTAAAGAGCACCCGGCCATGAGTGACATAATTTGCTGGATTATCCTCCAAAGACAAGCTTGAGGCAACATGTATACTGAGGTTACTAAATGTAGCAATTTACTGATACAAGTTATCACTGATAACTCAGTTAAACAGCCGAGATTAGATACCAGACAATAATAGCTTTTAGAATTTATTTGTGACAACTAATTAGAAGGATCACTGGCTTCTTCAAGCTATATCTCATTTAGTACAAATATGTGTGTGTGTCTTTAAACTCTATGTAAAGAGAAAAAACATTTATACGTTAGCCAAAAGTGGCATTTAATCACTAAGATATTAATTAGAACGAAGCAGGGAGGAGGAGATCCACTGTTTAGCATGAAGAAAGCCACAAGAGAATACTGTTAAAATGAGAAAATGGTGGATAATCCAAAAAAACCCCAAACAAACAAACACAAAACTTGTTCTGAATCCAAAAAGCTGACGTCACAAGGCTACCAAACTGAATTCCAACAGGTGAGAAGCCTCTGGGACAGGCTGGGACACGGATGCTTTGCCTTTGGCAGAGCCTGGGAGGAAAAGCAAGTGGAGGGAATGAATAGCTGCAAGTGTACAGAATTCTTGAAGGCTGACACAAAGGAGCCTCGCTCTTTTCCACGTGTTTCCTCCAAGTTCTCAGGAGTAGGGCAAAGAAATACGAACAAGTGCCCTTCACCATGAACAGGCACAAAACCCCTCCTGCTTCCTGGGACCGTTCTTCAGCATGCAAAGCAAAAGCTATAAGCTGCTGGGGGAGGGACCCAAATCCTGCGCTGAGTTAAAGCTGAGGTCCTACTGCTGGGGAGGGGCAGGCATGCGGACACGTAATATTATTGCCGAGGAGTTCTTCCTGGGCGTGTGAGAGCTGGTAACACAGGCCTGGAAGACGCGACCCTGCCACTGGTCAGGCACGTCTGCAAAGCATTTTCCTTAGGACATTCAGGAAGCTACAGGCATGCACTGGGGTATTCAAGGATTTAAAGAAATACATTACCTAGTGAAGATACTGAAAATCTATGGAAAGGAAGAGGTCTTTTTAAAAGACTGGGTAGGTTTGGCCACAACCAGATGGAGTGACAGTGGGGAAAGAAGGCAGACGGAGGAGACGTGTCCACCCCTGGGCATCCTGGTCCCCTGTGATGTCCAGGGAGCAGTAAAGGTCCAGAGCGCAATTACCTTCAGCTTACCCGCCGGGATGATGAAAGATCCTCTCAAAAAAGGGAGAAAAACATGAACATTCAGGGGTCTTAGAGGAGGAAAAACCCTGAAGAAGAATCAGTCGGGGAAGAGTTTAAAATTTATGATTTTCTTTTCTCTCTTTTTTTTTAAGGAGGGCGCAGCTCACAGTGGCCCATGTGGGGATCAAACTGGCAACCTTGGTGTTATTAGCCCCACGCTCTAACCAACTGAGCCAACCGGCCACCCCAAATTTACAGTTTTCTTAAGTTTTTACTCATCACTAAAAGTTCAGGGTAAAAAATGAAACAGTACATGACCAACAAAATAGAGGCTTAAAAAAAAGTGACAAACATTAAAATTTTAATTAGAGGCAGAACAAGGTCTGTAATGTAGATACAAGTGAGTCACAGAGTGCAAGCTTTCTTTTGAAGTGACTTGTTCACGATACCAGACCCAGACTGCATCCCAGATGGCAAAGCCCCTGATGCACAAGGGACAAAGACGAGCCGTAAGGACAAACACTGGAGAGCCCGGACTGGCAATCTTCTGAGGAACTGCATCAAGGCATGGAGAACGACACATCAGCTATCACGGGTGGCAGAAAAGAAAGGGACCAAAGAAGCCTGCTATCCACTTCCTGTTCGCCACTCCCTCCCACCCTCCACCCAAAGGAGTAAATGAATTGAAAACAACTTAGAGAAGGTTTTATTGTGTTGTTTTTTTTTTTGGTGAAAACAGGTGAACTAGACATTCTGATAGGCTAGAACGAATGCCATTTATTCAGCAAGAATTTCCCAAAGGTTAAATAAGGTTTACTATTACACTGGGCCCTGCAATGACGTCTTTCTGGTCATAATCTCAAATTCAGAATAGGTTTAAATCTTTCCTACCCACTGAGGAAAGTTTTCAGTAAGTGAACTAGTCAGTAGAAGTTTGAATGTCTACACTGTAGCTGAGAGCTGAATTTATCCTCCACAGAGGGTGGTTTTTCCTAAATCGCTTCAGTCAACCATTTGAATTACTCTACACATCTTTACTCTCCATTCTTTGGCCTAAGCGCCATTGTAGAGGCTCACCTCACCTTCTCCAAAAACTCTTCCCTTCCCTTCAGAAAAGTCATGAGATTTGGGAGCAGAGCGTTCTGAGCAAACAGCAAGTGAGCCGGAAAGAGCTGGAAAGAGCTGGGCGTGTGTGGGGGCCAGCGGCCTGGCCAGTGTGGCTGCACAGGGAGTGGGGAAGAAGCCGGCACCAGACAGAGGCCTCGGGAAGGAGTACGGATTTTCATTCTAAAGAACTCTGAAGGAATGCGAGGATTTTAATTACTAGAGTTATATAAATTGGTTGAGTGAAGATTATATAAATTATTGAAATGGTCTTCAGATTGTTTCAAACTCAGGCAGGGTGAAAAATAACACCATCTCCTCTTGTTCTTTCTACTATTTCTTTTATCTTCTGACAGTTGGTGTGGTATTTTCATTTTAGTCATATTCAAGAGTCATGGCGAAGGCCTATTTTTCCTTTACACTCTTTTCCCTATCTGATGTGAGACTCAACATGAGGAAATTAAAGTATAAAAAGCTCAGTAACTTTCCATTAATTTAAAGATTAGGGGACAAGTTTGACAAAGTAAGACTGAAACACGAATACATTTTGTGTACAGATATTAATGTACAGTTTTAACCACTTTCAAAACAGAATCTGCCTGCAACTTACTTAAATATTTGAGAAACCCTCTCTCTGACCAGGGTCACGTAAAATGCTACCCTTTCTCCAAAGAATTCCCTTCTAAGTGTCAAAAAAATGCGAGGTGGCCCTGGGAAAGACTAACCTGTTTGCCGGAATCTGATGACTTGAGCATTTGAATTTATGTTAGCAATATAGTCACACAATATACTCAATATACTTAAACGACAACACATCTCTTCATGTAGAGGCAGGAATAACTACCAAAACAAGGATTCTCAATGACACTATACAGTTTTAAAAGGTAAGTTAAGTAAATGCACCGTTCTCTTCTCAGCATTTTATGAGAGATGATGGAAAGTCAACTTTGACCTTAGGAAGGATCTTAATAAATAAAAGACAAGCAAACGCCTAAAGAAATGGAGTAACACAGAAAAACCCAGAGAGAGATTTCTTAACTGGATGATACACTCCCCCAAATCCACGAGATCTGATCTGACTAACAGCTCACCTTCTTGAAAGACATTAGTCCTCCCACCCCTTCTGAAACTGTGATGATAAATCCAACAGCCATCTGCTCACTGCACAGGGTGGAAAACAGTCTTTTCCTTCTACTGTGAGTCTCACTGAGGTGGCTTTAGAAGAGTAAGGAAGAGACAGGATAGACTGAACATCTAAAAAAACTAACTAGTAGAGAAAAAAATTCCATACATGTAACCATTTATATGGACTAGATCCCTACAATGAAAAAAAAAAAAGTAGAAGTACAGAACAAAAAAACATGGCGGAGTTAAACACACAAGAACGAGAAAAGCCTAATTCCTATTTGTATTAAAGATATAAGGGAATCTAGCCTCGGCAAGAGGAGAAGCCTTTTTAAAAACTGAAAGGTGGCATGGCAGATTGCAACATACCATCTTTTACGGAAAGAAGAGATGCTATCATCATGGCACGCATCGGTATTACCGCCTGAGGAAATATTCTCCTGGATAAACTCAAGGTCAGGTATAACCCCGTGTTTCTCTAAAGATAGAGGAGACTCTGGAAACACACTATCTTCAGGTTTGACAAGAAACATAAGAAGCTTAGGCCCAAAGGCATAGGATATTCCTATCTACCACTGACCTAAAATAACAGGAAATTCGATTTTCTTTAAACAAATTCTTAGCAATGGAAACAAAACATTATTTATTCACGTATGTATTTATGTCCTGCTCATCCATTTTTAGTCATTCTAACAAATGTCAATCTAGGAAATGTCACATTTGCTTCCAGAAGGAAGCTGACATTTGATAAAGAACCCTGGTACAACTGGAAAGACGTTAGGGGTTGGGGTTGGAATAGAGTTCTGAGTGGCTTCCCTTCCTATTCAGTATGACATACAGTGTGGCCCTGAGCGTGTCCCCTGTCTGTTACCTTGTTCTTTGATCTAAACGGAGATAATGATATTGCCTTGCTGATCTCACAGAGCCAATATATATATAAAAAAATGCCAGGTCAAATTTAAATTCTGTTGGAGGTCAAAATGGTAAACTCCAGGAATCAGATTAGTGTTGGTTTAGACTGGGTTTACATTTGTCTCCTAAATAAAAATATTAATTAATCTGAAGGTTAAAATCACTCAGTCTAGCTAGTTTGATCTGTGTTGCATTGTTAATGTTACGTTCATTGGGAACTATATCATCTTCTGTTTGGTAAAGTTACTCGAAGTAATCAGAGAACCTCCAAAGCTAGGAATTATGCAAGAAAGTTGTAAATGTAAAGTGACTTTTTACTTTGAAGTCACCGATATAAAATAACCTGATCCTTTACTAAAAGTCACTAAAATCTATACAGTGGCATGAGGATGAAAAATCTTAATGGGAGATACAGAATTTCATTTTGCTCTTGTTTTATTGTCGGGGGAGATGGAATATATGAAGTAGCATTAAAAACAAAGATACATTGTTTCTCTCTAAAGGATCAAATTGCTATGTAGGTTAAATTTTTCATAAAATATTTATAGTTATCATAAATGACCTCTCAAGCTGGCATTTATAATAGTGATTAAAAAAAATTCCATGCAGCTAAATGGATGTTTCCCTTCCTCCCAATTTAATTAAAAGTTATATCTTGCTACTGAGAGCTTATGAATGCCACATATCTTCTCTTGTAGCAAATGGAAAAACCAGCTCTTATTAATGTTTAAGGGAAAAGTGTAACCCAGTGATTAAAGATGTCTGCCTTGGCTATTTTATATCTCTTTTAAATCGGGGAGATCTGACTATAAGACATTATAGAAATACCAACCCAATAGGTCAGGGTTAAATTTAATACTTTATGAACAAGGCTCAGAGAAGACACAAAAATGAATGGGAAAGTCCCAACTCTTAAGAGGCATCTAATCCAGCAATGAAGACAGATTTTTAAACAACGAACTACAATTGAAAAGCCAATTAAAATAGAGCTTAGAAGAGGGTTATTGATTCTGACAGGTGACATCAGGGAAGATTTTTGTGGCAATGTGGCCTTTGAGCAATGTCTTGAGGGGTATGTTATTTACACAGGTGGGCCGGCATTCCCAGTTGATGAAGCAGAATCCTGAAATTACCTACGACACTTGAGTAAATGAAGTGTTTTCACTAAAGTTCAATCTCTACAAGGGCAGGGACTGTGGGCTATTTCATCCACTGCTCTATCAAGAGCATTCAGAACACCGTCTGGGGCCAGATAAACACTTACTGAGTTAATGAATGAATTGGACACTGGGTCACTGAAAGAAAGAAGGGGGAAAGGCACTGGAAAAACTTACGAATATATAGATGATAAAGACCACTGCAAGTTTTAGAAGAAGAGACTAAAATGATCTGCTATATATTTTAATAGTAAAATTCCGGAGGCAATGTCAGTTGATGAGACAGGTAAATCCATACATAAGGTAAGACAAACACACTAGGACGGCCAAGGGGATAGATATGGGACTCAGAAGTGGACCTGACAGGACTTGACAAATGTCTTAGGTACGGGGATGAGGAAAAGGAATGAGTTCAAGATGATTCTAGCAACTCCCGAGCTGAGTGACCAGGAGAATAGTGGGACCACTGTGGAAGCAAAGGAGAACAGGCACATTGCAAGTTTTGGTAGAGAAAAGTGTAAGGTCAGTTTTAGGAACATTAAACTTAAGGTGTTGACTGGAAAGCCCTACGGAAAAGTTTAACGTGAGGAAAGTCAGAGTTGGGGTTCAGAGGTGAACCAGGAGGAAAGCTGCAGATGAACTCAACCCACAGATGCTTACTCTGACCTCCCCTCTCTGTGCCAGCACCTAGATGCATGCCCACAGCGCAGTGGTGGTAGTTGAGTGCACACCCTGCATGGGGGACCGGACCTCGAGAAACTCACAAATACCCATTTCAGAGAAAAGAGGGAGGAGATTAAGGTAAAATGGTGAGCTCAAGGGAACACTTTTGAAGAAGGAAGCTAAAGGGAGGAGGGTGTAAAAGCTCCGAACACCCTCAGGAATCTTTCCTAATTCTGTAGTTCCCTTCAGAGCACAGATGAAAAAATTCAAAGATGTGTCAAGCATTTCAGAAAGAAAACTGGGAACACACACACACACACATCTCACAAATGTCAAGAACCAATGTGGTCTAGAAGAAAACTGGAAAAAGAAATGTAGTTCTACCTTCAATATGGTATGATAACCTTAAGTGGATTGCCTGGATTCCACATGCCTCCAGCCACTCACAGAAATACCGTGTTTCCCCGAAAATAAGACCTAGCCAGACCATCAGCTCTAATACATCTTTTGGAGCAAAAATTAAAGTAAGACCCGGTGTTATATTATGTTATATTACATTACATTACATTATATTATACCCGGTCTTATATCAGCTCTCTACACCAGTTTCCTCAACAACACAACTGCAGCTAACAGCTACTTCACAGGTTGCTATGAAGCCAGGGCCCAACACAAGCCATGGCACCTGGCTGGCCCCGTAACTGTTAGCTGCTTCCACATCTCCAGGTTGGTCTGTTCTTCGCTAGGACTGGTCAGCTTTTAGTGGATTTTTACACAGCTACATTTATCATCTTCGTTTCACTCTCTTGATCAGTGAGGAGACTGCAGAATCAATGTTCCTGGCACTGAAGGGTTTCCACAATATGTCTCCATCTTACCTCTTCAAAGCTCTCACATTCTTCCTCCAAAACACCTTTCTACTTCAGTCAGATTAGGCTTACTCAACTTCTCTGAATATGCACTGAACATTTTGTTCAACAAAAACTGTCGATGGCTGAAAGCTTTTCTGAAGGAAAGGGTTTACTGAGCCCTAAGCGAGCCAGAAAAGGACCAGGTCCTGGGGCGTGCAGTCTAAAGCACAGCCTAGGGCTGGATGGAGAAGGCCGCATGTCCACCAGCCAGGAGCTGATGGGTGGTTTTACACATTATGTTCTGGGGAAGAAAGATGTAAGTAGTTGAAAGAATTTCCATTGGCTACAGATAAGGGGGCGGGAAAGGGTTGGGCTAGGTGCACAGTCCATAAGGAAGTATTGCACTTTGGTTGGTTGCAGGCAATCGTCCTGCAAGTTCAGGCACATGCTGGATACGGTGGCCTCTGGAGGTTGGCCAACAACCGCCTGGAGGTTGGGTCAAGGCTCCAACACACATTGTGGAATGCGAGCCGTGCTCTGGTGGTCGGCCCACAGCTACGCGCTGGCTAACTCTTCCTGTCTCTTTCTCTCACTCTGCAGCCACTGTGATTTAATTTAGGGCATCTCAGAATTCCTCTCTTGTCAATTTAGATCCATACGCGGTTTCCTCCCTTCTCTCCAACTCTCCAACTACCCAAATCCATCTCGTTGTTAAGATACAGTATTATGATTATTTGCACGATTGGCAACATTTAAGTGCTGTCTACGTGGTGGGCACTGTTCTAAGTGCCCCACATGCACCATTGCATTCATCTCCACCAGCACTCCAAGAGGCTCCAGCAGGTCCACTAGCAAGACAAGAAAGAACACACAATACTTGCCTCTTCTCTCTGGACTGTACTGTCTTATGACATGAGGCTCACCTTATACTTCTTTGTATGATCATCTAATCTAGCTAAGTAGTAATTTGATGAATACATTCGAATTGACTGTGATTTCGTCACATTTTGTTTCTTTTAAGCTGCCATAATGCTCACTTTCATCAAATCTATCAGTTTGTCAGACTATAAAGCTAGTAAAAGGTATGATATTGTGACTTACAATAAGAAAGATATATTTGGTCTTTGTTCCTGGCACATAGCTCCTAAATTCCTTGGAATTTCCTAAGTGTTGAGAGCTATAAAGGTGCCTTTTGTTATGGTACTGAAGTGGCTTTTGGAAAGCACCCAGTAACCAAAAGATGGGGGCTGGTTGCCAGTGGATTCAACCATGTGATTAGAGGGCTGGAACTTTCAGTGCCACCTCCACCCCCACCTCCTTGGAGGGGAGACGGGCTGGAGATTGAGCTGAATTACCAGTGTCCAATGACTTATCAATCACACCTAAGCTGCCATAAAAACCCAAAAGACGGGGTTTGGAGAGCTTCCATGTTGATGAAGCAGGGGGCATCCACGTGCTGTCTTTTGGGCCCCAAACTGCACAGGGACCTCACCCTGTGTATTTCTTTGTCTGCTTGTTGTTGATTCCTACTCTTTAATATCCTTTGTAACACGCTGGTGATCTGGTTAGGAAACTGGTTTCCTGAGTTCTTGGAACTAGAAATGAGTCACTTAGCAAACTAATGGAACCCGAGGAAGGCGGGGATTGGGAACCGCTGATTATAGGCAGTTGGCCAGAAGCACAGCTGACCTGGACCTGACAGGCATCGGAAGTGGAGGGCAGGGTTGTGGGACTGAGCGCTGACTTAACCTGGGGGTTTCTGACGCTATCTCTGGGCAGACAGGTGTCAGAATTGAGCTGAACTCTAGGATACCTAGTTGGTGTCGGAGAAATGCTTGATGGTGTGGGAGGAAGAAAACCACAGGCTGGAATTGGTGTCAGAGTTTTAAAAGGCCATCTCAATTTCATAGATGTAGAAATTTCTGAGGACTTGAGTCTATCTGTAGACACACAGTAAAGATGCTGTGTACTGAGTAGCAGCAATAGCTGAAGTAACAGGCCCTGAGTTCTTACACAGGAAGCCTTGGGGGCACTAGGGTTATGACGGTTTGATCATTCTCAGCTAAGGCCACTGTGAGCCAGAGTAAAGAAACTCACGGAAATTAACAACTAGGAATAACACAAGCAAATAAAATTCATAATATATAACTGAATTCGTCCTTGTTTTGCAGATTTCTTAAGACAACAGGAGAAGAAAAGAAATGCAGGGAGCCCTGTTTCTTCATTGGGTTTGTTGCTACAGAAAAAGCATAATTTTTCTTACATATAAATCAATACCAACAATATCATCTCTCCTTATGAGAGAAATAATGATTTGGGATGTTTACAAAATATAATGTGCTTCAGGGGACTTTCTCAAATCATATGATTATGATGGACAGGATTTATTTTCCTCGTGGATCTCTTGAGGATTTAGCAAACGTTAAAATCATAGCTCTCTCTCTATAATATATCTGGCCAACTCCAAAGATATGAGGAACACTTATAAGTAACCCCTAAAGGAAGAACAAGTCAATTTCAAGTTGTAGTGGAGATTAAACCACAAATAGCAATAGAAAGCTACATACTTTTACACAAAATTAATAACTTAAAAAAATAATTTCTGTTCAACTTATGAAGATAAAAAAATTGAACACTTGTATACATCGCTGCCTTTCTGAAAGACTAAAGATGCTGAGATTTTAAAATGAGCTTGCTTATGGTTCAGGCTGAAAAGAAAGTAGGGTACGAGGTTAATCAAGCCATATGCTTAATTCATAAAGGGGAATAAAAGTGCTAGCACATAGCACATTCCAGTGAAGAGGAGAAAAAAAAGAGGTAATCAATTCAACTCAATTTTAGCTGAGGGCATTTTTCCACAACTGCTGAACCCTAGCATGTGTCAGGCAGCTAAAATTACACTTAAAATGTGTAAGCTTTGTTGTTATTTTAGAGATAATCCAGGAAGCAAAACAAAGCCAAAAATTCTCTCTGCATTTTTAACATGAAATGCTTTCATCTTCAATCAAGGGTGTACTTTTTTTTTTCTGTTTTAAGAACTCGATGTATTGTCTTCGCTTTTGTGTATGTTTGAAAGTGTCCAGAATAAAAAGTAAAAAACACAACCAAAGAACAATAAGAAAAATGATTCTGTATGTATTTCAATAAACTGTTCATCTTTTAAAATAGTTCTTACCAGTCTCCGTTTCTGAAGCTCTTCTCTAAGCACTCTGTCTTCGGGTAAAACGTCGCATAACAAAAAATAATTGTCCTGTTCTTCTGTTGAGAGATTAGAAAAATGAGAAACAATATTTACCAATTTTTCCACAAGGATTTATTACTTTAAAATATCTATATCTATAGGACATCTATATCTATATCTATAAATCTATATCTATATATCTATTAGGATCTCTTTTCTGGTGTATTAGCTTTATTGAAGTTAGGCAACATAAACAGCAACTTAATTTTAGTTATCATGAAAGTGAAAGAATTCTAACCTAAGAAAGTGAGATTATTCCTTTGAATTTTTGGATTGTGCAGAAAAGATGGTAGCCAAGATGTACACTTACCAAGTGGAGCTGTGGAATTGATTCTTATCACACTACAAAAATCTGTAATGGGTTGTTCAGCGAACCTTTTCCTCCAATATAAAATGTACCTTAGAACAATCAAACAGAAAAGATGGTGAGAAGACTCAATATAGTACTTTCTTTAGAACGATAGAATTTCATAAGAACATTTAATTATCCCAAAGCAACAAATCAAATGTTGAATGAAAACTGCTGGAAAATTTGTAAATAGAAAGGCATTCTATAGAAAGGGCACTTTAAATGGCACTGTAGAAAAATGAAATAAATATTTAATGAAATGAAATTACTCTGTAAAGGCATGAAAATGATTAAACTTTACTCTCCCTAAGTTCAATAAACAGACATATGGGAAAGTTAAAATGAATTATAAATAGCAACAGTCATAATAATAATGCAATAAGAAGTCAGCCTAAATTCAATGTCTACATGACAAGAGAGTAAGATTTCTTATGTCCACACTGTGTCTGAGGTGAGGCAAAGTTAGCCTTTGGAAAAATCGTCAAGTTTTATTTACAATTCTTGCATCTAATGAGCAAGCAGTTAGAAGAAGCACACTCGCTATATTTTTAAATTTATCAGAGCGTAACAGTTAGACCTGCAGATCTGATGAGTGAGAAAGATGACAGGGTTTGACAAGCTGCTCATCTTTCCATTTATCTAACAAGACTTATACTGGCATTTGCAATCTCATGTATCAAATGGTACCAGGAGAATGTGGTCTCTTTCATGGAGAGAAAGGAGATGGAAGGCTTGACTCTATAGTTGACAGTGTCAACCAATGGTGGTTGGTGCCAATTCCATACCAACAGGAATCCGCAATTCGGGGTGTGGTGAAGGGGGAGACTTTTATTCAATGCAAACAGCTCAATTGTGAAACAGCTCAGCTACAGGGAGGCCCGTTTGAGGTGGCCCCGCTGCTAATTAAGACTCTGCTGGTGTTACAGCTCCGCTCAGGTCCAGTGAGACAGCTCAGCCAATGTAGTAGCTCCAGCTGGGGAAATGCAGTCTTTGATTAAAACTCAAAGTGTGCTCCACGGAGACAGAGGGTGGGCTGACTTAGAGTGCCCTCAGGCCCTGACTGGGCCATTTCTAATGTAAATGAGGACTCCAAATCTTCCGTTTGATTGGTCCAAATAGCACTGTCCTGACTGGTCTGTGAAGATGCAAATGAGGCTATAGCTGCACAGCTCTGATTGGACATGGAAAGTCTCAGTCCTATTGGTTGAAATAGGATTCCAGCAACTCCTTTATAAGGGCTGACTCAGCCGGCAGGAGCACAGTGCAGGCAGGCAGTTCAGTGCCGGCTTTTCCCTGAAGTGTGGTTTGTGCGACAGGCCCCTGCTTACAATGGCTGCTAGGCTTTGTTTTTAAATTTGAGCCCAGTCAGCCACCAGGAGTCTTTCTTAAGAGGTACATTCATTCTCGGGGTCAACAACAGTTTATTAGGCTGCACAATCAACGAATTAAAGAAACAACAAAGAACCAACACCTGTGATAGAGATGAGACTTACTGAAACAGCTGCCGTGTACAGAAAGAGTTGGAATTTGGACATTTTAAATGTCCTGAGACAGTACCTAGCAGTGTTGTGTACACAGAGGGTCCACAATACATGTTTTAAAGAGGTAGAAGAGTATTTACAGATTCCTGGGAGATTGTCAAAGTAGCCTCCAACTCCCAATATTTTGTTCTTATCTCCCATTTTCTTAACATTCATTTCCACATTCCATGGTGTTCTATAGAAAGGGCATTCATGTATTAGAAAAAAGATATGTGCTGGGACAGAGTTCTGAGAGAAAGAGAGAACTCCGACATGAGCTAATATAAAACACAAATGGATGACAACACTGAGAATAGAATATATAAGGAAAAGAAATGACAACACTGAGTATAGAATATGTAAGGAAAAGGAAAAGAATAATGTATAAAAATAGAACCACATGTTGAAGTTCTTTTCTCTCATGTCCAGCCATGGACGGGTGAGTATAGGCAGAGCTCTTTGCTTCTAGAACTCTGCTGGACCTTTCCTTAAGAGATCTGCAAATGACACATCTTCGGCGCCAGCTCCGCCTCAAACCATAGATACTATAAATGCTGTACCATGATTCTTTGGCTACTCACTGGCTTCCAGTTAGAAGTATCAGAAGCAGAAGGCGAGTATGTATCTGATCCATCAAAGTACAAAAAGAAGAAAAGTATCTACCAAAGGGGAAAACATGATTTCCTGGGCCACCCTGGGCCAGCATCCCTGCCCTCCACCCTTCAGCATCCTACAGCTACTGATTCTCCTCTTTCCCACTCCCCACGCGTTGCTTCTCTTTCCTTCCCAAGGAAGAGAGAAAAACGGGAGAAAGAAGAGGCGAGAGAAGACTTAAGAGAATGAAAATGACATACGCAGCCACTTTGCTCACTCTCCCCTCCGCATGTTTTCTTTTGCAAAGCAGTGACAGGGCTAAAGAAACACAGGAGAAGCTCTGCGAGACATGTCAGGAATAGAAGATGGATTGTTCTTCGAAACTGAAGTGCACAGACATCTGTTTTCATGACTAATCACATTTATACAGCAGAACCAGGGCTGAGATAACGGACTTAAAAAACCAGGAACTCCAAGCTGTATGCGGAGTCCCCTCAGGGCTACCACTGAATACCGCGAGGACGAGTTTGTCACTCCTGATGACCAGCCCACGGAGGGCCATCTGGGTGACAGCCTCTGGATAGATATGGGACTAGTGGTCAGCCCTTCAGGGTATTCGTTCCACGCTGGGTCTACAGTTTATTAGAAAGCAGTAGTAATTCCTTGAATACACAGGTTGCTTACCTTTGAAAAATGTTCACAGACTTAGCAAAATATCTGTGCGAAACTACGTGAAGCAGATGAGCAGGGAGAGCTGACACCAGTGACTAGACTGTCCTTTGAATTGGCACTGACTTATTTTGTAATGAAGAGTCAATACCATGAGGCTCTTATCTGCACAGATCCTGTGCTAGAAAACGTTTGGCTTTTTAAACGAAGACTCTGAGCAAACCCTCAAAGCTGACGTTTTGATAACTGGCCCCTCCAGGCCTGCAGGCAAGAGTGAACAGAGAAGTAGAGACTTTGGATTCAGAGATAGAAACCTGAATTTAAAGCTGCTTAACTCTTTTGAAACTTAGCTTACTCATTTATAAAATAATCTGTTGATAATTACATAGGATAATGTATGCGAAGCAGTGTCTAAAATCCTGGATGTTTAATAAAATGGTCGTTATTATTATAAGAAAAAGTAACATATTTAGATTTGAGTAGTCAAGAACTTACGTTTATTCCAGAAAAATACTGGTGTCTACAACAACAACAAAAGCAAAGCTAACATTTCACCCAACATTTAAGGAGCACGTGAAAATAGTTATATTAATAGTATCAGAGGGCACAGTGACGGTGGATGATGATACGAGGAAGACAATCATTAGCAGGAAACCTTACCTGCCCGGGTCACACAGCGAGAATTCCAGCACTGGGATCTGAACTTGTTTTCTCTGCTCCAAACCCAACCTCAAGTCTTTCACAACACAGCGCCTCTAGTGCCATGAGAGGACCAATCTCTACAAGAACTGCAGAAAAGCCAGGGCAGGGACAGGAAAGAGCCCCTAGAAATAGAGTTGTAATGGCTACTGGAGGTACTTTTTTCCTTACAGACCAAGGAGGATGCTTTTTGACAAGGCCAACGGGAGCTACAGAAATGGAGATCCGAAGGAAGAGGGACTCTCCTCCCTTTGCAAGAAGCATCCGACTGAAGAGTGGCCGTTGGTCTGAACTGCCCCAACCTCCTGCCTAAGTACTGAGAGGTGATGCGGGCTGTCTGCGCTGTGGATTTGGAAGTGCCTGACTCGGCAAGAGGTGCAAAGAAGTGCCCCGTCCAGAGGTAACACCGTCCTGATTCCAACAGTCCGTGGGTCTCGGTTTCCGAGGACTGCCAGGGCGGGTACTGTCTCCTTGATTTTTGAAAAGAAGGTTCACAGCATATACTCATTTCATATCACAGTTTACTTCCAGGAGGTAGGCATAAGGGAAGCAATTACTAACGTTAATGGCCGTAAAATCATGGGAAGAGTCTGTGTAGCAGAACCTCAGCTGTTCCCCTCAGGTGGGTAGGGAGGGTTTCCCACGGGACGGAAGGAGAGCAAGACTGCTTATATGCTCATGGTCTGGCGTTGGTGATACGTCATGCACTGCTCCACGAACAAGGAGCCAGGAATTTGGGAAATGATGTTTTTCAGGTACCATCTCTGGGGACACCTGTGAGATACTGTTAGGTAGCTTCCAAGGGAAGGAGGACAAGGCAGCTAATAGGTCTGGCACAAAGCTGTCATTTGAATGTCCTCTTCCTGACCAAAGGTTGGGTGACAGCAACATGCAGGAAAAAAATCTTGTTATAAAAGCAAACTATAACTATAAATTACCATACAGTATGCAAAATTATGTATTATATCTTATTGTATTTTATAGTATAAATAGATCTGAACTGCACCCTACATTTGACCTAAGTCTAAATTTAAGATGCATCCTAGTTAAACACCTAACAGTACTTTTTTAGTTTATTATTAGAATTAAGAGGTGTCAATATATACATTTCCCTGTGTTTGGTAGAAGCATTCAGATAAACTGTATTCAATCGAGCGATGGCTTAAAGATAGCAGAGATAGCCTAAAGATAGTAGGCTAAGTGAGTTGCTGGACGTCACCACGTCTGCACTCAATTCATGCTTCTTGTGGCATTTTTTCCCCACCCACTCAAACATCATTTTCAGTGTTAAGGAATCACTTAGTACATCTCTGCTTCATTTTCCCTCCTATTTCTCTAGTTTATTTAAAACTACAATTACAGTCACTCAATATATAAAGGCAGCCAGGAAATAATACGTGGTATAAACTGTTTATTTGGATGAGTTATCAAAGCATTTTTCATACTTTATTAAAAAACCATAAAAGTAATTATTAGGTCATCAGCAAATACTTTCATTTTTGGAAAGAACTTCAATCATGTTTCACAAAATCATCTCACAAAAAATCCTGTAATAATATCTTGCCAGCCCAGCCCCCACTGTAACTGGCGTGTTTACTGACAGAGGCATAAAGATTTGAGATATGGCTGTTAATTAAGTAGCACTGACTGAGTGCAATTTAATATAGAAAGGGGCAAGAATTAAGGAATTTACATTTGTCTTCTGGAAAAATTTCATCTGCTGAATAAAGCAAGCATATAGCTCAGAATAAATAACTATGTTAAATGGCTCAAAGGAAAGATTTTTATTTTTGTTTTTCTTATTCCCTTTGCCTGAGAAATTCTTACTGTTACTCTGTTCCAATAAAGAAAATGTCAAATATATTTAACATGAAAACTTACAGCTTTCTTATAAAGCACAAGGTAAGTCCATTTCATATCTATTATTTATGATCTTTATTACTTACTGTCCTCAAAACAACCACTGAGAAATTGTGCGTGTGTGTGTGTGTGTGTGTGTGTGTGTGTGAATTTTCAACTTGTAAAGAAGTTCTGAGTGAACTAATTCATGCCAATTGAACCTCTTATTGTTCCTTCCACCCCCACCACACAAACCCCTTTACAACTGCTTTCCTGAAGTTAGAAAAACGTCACATAATGTTGAGAAGATTCTACTTGAACTCTGATCACAAAGAGCCAATGCTTATATTGCTTTGGAGAGGAATTTTCAGTTTCCCTAAACAGCAGGAGGGTATTACCTAAAGGAAACTGGATATATTAAAGGTATTTAAAAGCAAGAGTTTACTCATTTACATTCCTGATCAATTTTAATTAATCACATTTTTACTTCCTGAGAGTGAAAATATTACTTAATTAGGAGGGCAGTTGACAAGGAGCATTTAGGTTTCCAAATTTAAAGTACATGTCACTTAGACACTTTATTTATAAAGCACTTACATCAGATATGCACCTTTTTCTGTTTGATTAAAGTATCCATTTTATTGCATAACTGCCTTTTGAGGGTGATTGAGCCTAACAGTTAATTGTTTATTCCTAAGCCCTGAGACCTAGTAAATAATTTGATTTTCCTGCCCACATACAGATGAGATTTGTGCCAACGATACAGCAGGTGCCTCCTCCCCACTGTTTTACGTAACACTTGACGGTCTGTGAGGACTGGTGTTGCCCGTTTATAGATGAGGAAGCTGATGCTGACAGTGGCTCAGTGGGTTGCTGGAAGTCACAAGTCTGCACTGAACCCTAAGCCTGGCGGGTTCCATAGTCCACTCTTTAACACAGCTCACTGCTTTGCAGGACCCACCACAAGAAAGAAGCTGCTTGCTAGGAATGATGAGGTCTGGGAGGTAAGGAATCTAGACGCAGGGGCATTGCAGTGTCTGGGCGACTCTAATGCTCTGCAGGGAAATCCGGACGGACCTCACCACAGGCATCGGAACGCACGCTGTCAGTGACTACATAGAGCCAGTAATGACCGTGACATTACTTCTACGGAAAATACTTATCAAGTTTCAACTCATAATGACCTGAGCATCCCTACTCCATGGATGCTGCTTAAGAGAAGGCATTTCTCTTGGACAATCACTTCTAAAAATGACGAACTGGGAAAAAAGGAATACCTGCCTGCATTACTTGTCTGTTGGTATGGATCGTTCTACGTCAGGTGCTCGTACGTAGGAGTCCAGCTCACTTCGGGCCTTGGCTGTACAGGTCAGGTTCCTATGTTTCACACACGCCCAATGCTGCCAGTCCCTAACCACTGCCCTCTACCTGCTCATCTTCCTCATCGCCTTCCTCTCAGTATCTGAGTCACTGACCTCAGCAGCCATCTACTTTGAAAGGCTCTCAGCCTGTTGCATGACTCAGTTTTGTTCTGGTTTCCAACCTCATCACATCACGTAAGCTGACAGTTCTGCGGACAATACCCCTTTGGCTGACAGACTCCAAGGAGCCCTGTCCCCAAACAGTGCCTTTTGGTGGCTGAGTCTATTCTGCACTACCCAGAAGGCCTTACTGAGCTGGACAACACCTGTGGCCTGAAACATTAAAAAAAACAATACAAAAAACAGTCTGATAGAGATGAGCAATGTCAGCCGCTGGTGGAATGTGGAAAAGGGAATATCATCTACTCTTGGGAAAGCTGGGCTGTTTCCAGAATCTGTAGGACACACAACAGTATGTGACATTCTCAACAAGTTACACACTCAGGAGGCACATGAGTGCAAATATTTTTTTTACAAGTCTGAGGAGAAACCGGAAAAAGAATGTAAATGTTCATATTTGTATAGGAGTCATTTTATGTGTAAGTTGTGCCTCTCCTGGAAGGAATAATACATTCGATTCCTTTACTAACAGAAGCAGGATTCACCTTGGGAAGTCAGCAACCAACTTGACGTCAGCTATGACAATCTTATGTTCGATAATCATGTGCTTCAGGAGTTGGTCCTGCTCAGCCACAGGGACGTGTTCTTCACAGAAGATACAAGGCACAGATGGAGAAGCTTCTGAGGTGGTGGTGCCACCTGGACCTTCTGGCAGCGAAAGCGGTTCCAGGATGCAGTCCTTACTGTCTGGGGGAGACAAAGTGAAGAAGAAAAAGAGGATGATTTCTCACCTCCTGCATTAAAATGATCCTAAAGCTATTTACATATCTCCAAAAAGAAAACGACATAGCGCCAGAGAGCAGGAGATGGTACAACCATTTTAAACAGCTTCTGTAACTCGGAGGCAAGGAGTTTTGCAAAGCAGCTGAAGTGCCCTAATTGCCGCTCGAATGGGGGAAACCCATGTGTCAGGGCAGCTGTTGAAGTCTTCTTTTGGACCCTGGCCAATGGCAGCCATTCCGGGCACGTGGAGGGAGAAAGCTGCAGCCCGCTGGGCTAAGATTCTCTGGTTCACCTGGGACCTACAGCCGAGAGCCATCGCACTAGGGGAGGTAAATGGTATATATACTGCCAGCCCAGTTGTGTAAGCGTTTCCTGTCACACCTGCAAAGCCTTTCCTCTTTCTGATTACTTGTCACGTGCAAGAGGGACGACAGCTTTCACGCTGGGGCGACAGAGCATGTGCTGGGCGGCTCAGATGGCAGTTTTCGATGCTGACTTATGCCTACCGTTTTCTTATTACCTAACTATGTATCATAATGCAAGTTCCTGTGAACAAAGAGATGAATGCTCAATTCCTGGACATACACAGTGAACATTCTTCCTGTGTACTATTCGCTTTATTAACATCACTTCTAGTATCTTTAAGAGTTGAGGAGTGTAAGGCCGATAGCTCTGAACTCAGGCCCTCAGACTACAGCCGGTTGTGTTGGGAACCTTCAGTCTTCTGGGGTGGACGGCTGGACCTGTCATCTTAGGGAGGCAAGTGAGTAGTGAGTAACCAGGCAAGTAGGGTAAGGCATCTGGCATCTGAGGACAGGCAGGGAACCTTCTTTGGAAAGAAAGACAGCTATTCCATAGATAAGTCTTTGGAATTAAGTTAGTATTTATTCCCCTGCAGTTTTCTTATTTTTATCTAACTTTACCTTATTTCTGAAGGACTTTTTAATTGAATGATTCATTGAATCGGTTCCTGGTGTACTGCTGAGCATGACCTAAGAATGGGCTAAGTGACGTATGTACGAGGGCAGCACTCACTCACTCACATAACAGATGTCAACTGAGTATGTGCTGAGTGCAGGTTCCTGCCACCCAGGCTAACGTGCTCACAACTTGTCTGAAGGTTCAAATCAGTTAAAAGGATAAAGCGATAGAGTATATGCAGGGTTTCTGGGAGCAGGAGTCACCTAACCGAGCTGGACAGGACAGGTGACCTTTAGGAGATGTCCTCTAATACGTCACTCAGAATTAGGGTTTCTGGGTGGGAATTCCCGCCCGTTCTCAGGAATTTTTTTCGCTTTCCCGTTCCACAAATCCCAAGATATAAACTGTTTTCTGTTCTCCACAATGAATTGTTTCCACACAGTGATGGCCGATACTACCAACCACCTGGGTTCAAGGAGCCCATTTTCCCGATTTCCCGACCAACTTTTTTTGGGATTCGGGAATGGGAAAGCGAAAAAAGTTCATGAGAACGGGTGGGAATTCCCGCCCGGAAACCCTACTCAGAATACTCTGCTCATATAAAAGTTTGTGAAATCAAACTCTTTATCTGAGTTCCACAAAATTATCCAATACCAGAAAACATGGAAACAGGTTATACATGACAATAGGGAGACTATTTAAAATATTGTGTTTCCCGGAAAATAAGACGTAGCCGAACCATTAGCTCTAATGCGTCTTTTGGAGCAAAAATTAATATAAGACCTGGTCTTATTTTACTATAAGACCTGGTATAATATATAATGATATAATACATAGAGGTATCGTGATCACGCACAAGAGTGTGGGCATCGTGAACTCCTGGGAAGCCCATAAATAAAGTGGTGACAAAGCCTGCGGCAAAGCTTACTTGGTAGTCTACTCTGTCCTGAAGAGAACCCCCAAATACTAAGCACTGGGTTGGCAAATGTAAGGCAGTAAGATTTGTCTAAATCAGGGGTGTCCAAACTTTTTTCAACGTTTTTCACCAAGGGCCATATGCGGTAAAATACACAAACAGCCGGGCCACTCACTCGAGGTGAAGTACGCATTGCCTCACCTGGTTTATTTAAGTAAACTAAATATATTTTTGGAATTTGCTGCGGGCCAATTAACAATGGATTGCGACTGCAGTTGGCCCTTGGGCCACAGTTTTGACACCCCTGGTCTAATGGATTGTATATTTCCAGCTGTCACAAGAATCTATCTACATGATACCACACAGTAAAAAGACAATAGCTGCAGAAATATGTAATTCTTTCTATAGGGACCTTCAACTCAAAAAGGCAAAAGAAAGTAAATCTAGCTTCTTACAGCAAAGAGGCAAAGCATCTTGGAAATCCTGCTTTAGCCCCAAACCCACTTCACACATTTGTTACAAATTAACAACAACAAATTATCAGCTCTCGTTCTCACTTTGAACAGCAACTCTGTTCAAAAATGAACTATAAAAAATACCACCCCAAGGGAGCTTTTGAAAAGGGAAGCGTTTTTTGAGAAGATTCTATGATGATTATAAACAATTTCACTGACTCTGGGTAGGACCCTGAAAGTGTCAAATTATTATTCTAGGATGGTGCCTCTCAAAGCTTAACGTGCATGTCACCACCTGGAGATTTCGTTAGAATGCAGATGCAAACTCAGTAGGTGTGGCGGCTGGGGACACGTGCCAGTCAAGTTCCCTGCCGCCCTGAGCGGGACTCAAGGGTGGCCTGAGGTGCTGTGCCCGGAAGCCCAGCTCTCCGCAGGCTGCTCTCAGAAAATGACCAGACGCAGCAGAAACATGAGACAGACTCATCCCTGTGAGACATGGAACTTCAGTGACATGTGCCACTGGCTGGAGGACTCCACGTGGCCTTGCCGGAAACACGCTTAGAACAGGGCTGCAGCCTGAGATCTCCTCAGCCCTCTTTCCTTCACGGGGGTGGGGGGTGGGGGTGGTGGGGGGTGCTCACACCCACATGCGACCTCCTGGAGCCCCCTCTCCTTTCCCCTTCTGGTGCCTTCCCCAACAAACCCAACAGACCAAGTCCTGTCTTGCTGTGTGCTTCTCAGAGGCCGTGGACCAACAAAGCAGGTCTAGGTCACGCAAGTAGAGAGGCTTGAAGTTCTGCAGATCTGAGTTCCCAGGTGAGGTCAGTCAAGCCCCTGCCCCCAACCGTACTTTGAGTAGTAAAGTTCTATCTAGGGAACAAACATCATGATTCATAATATATTTAGGTGCTAAAATAGGTAACACTAGACTGCAATATGTCCCTACTGTCAAGTAGATAAAGGCTGCTGGTATTGAAGGGAAAAGAAGCTCTGAGGTTTCTGACCCTCTTAAGCCAAAGGAGAGAACAGCCCAGATCAGTAAGGAAGGAAGGCGCATTTTGCTGGCAGAGGGACCCGCAGAACGCCTCCCCCATACACCCCCCGTGAAGGGAGTCCCCACAGTTTGCTTTGCACACTGCCACCACAGCACTACCGAAACCCTGGGGGAAAAAAGAAAAAAGCAGCAATCTGTGCTTTACTCAAACCAGACCATATTGGTTTAGTGGCTACTCTCACCACATTCTGATAAGCTAATGAACTGATAACCATCATCAAAATTCGAATATCAAGATTGGCAGGGTATTTTTGTTTGTTTTGCTGTTTTAATTCGGAAAATGCTGTAAACAAACTCCTTTTTTCCAAAGTAAACATTTCCTTTACATTTATGCTTTATTTATATTAGTGTAATTTATTTGATTGTAGCTTTCTTAAGTATTTTATCAAGCGTGAACAATATTTTCAGGCCTGTTCGCTCAGCTTTTGATTTGACAGATATTGCATCTTTCCACAGGACTCCTAGTCTGTCTCATTTATTGTGTTTGTTTTTTTCCTGATATTTTAAGAAGGTAACTTTATTTCTAAATTCTTAAGGGTATTTCTCTCTTACACTAAAAAATGGCCTTCTACTTCCTAAACGAGTCAGTGCTTTGATTTCTAAGGGTATGGCCCCCACATGCCCATTTGGAAAATGGAAAGACCAGGTGTAGTCCTTTTAACCACCATCAATCTCCAACGCTCAGAGTAAGAATACACTAAGACCCTTATTTAATTTCCCCTGGGCTAAGAATTCATTTTTTAAATGACTGAAGCCCAGTATTTAACAGATTAATTTACTGCACTCTTACTGAGAGTGGGGGAAGACGGCGGCTTAAGTAAATCAGTGCCGTCACACGCTCTCTGTGCCACTTTGAGACTGAAATGAGGCAGTGCTGGGTAGTTCCCTCCTATACAGCTGGCAGGTTTGCCACTTCCTTTTGGTATGAAAACAGGGCCCCAAACACATTCAACCCTTAAACCTAATAAACTTGTGTTTGAAAATTTAAGGAGCTAATTGAACACCAGCAAAAAGCTACGAAAACTTTATGAAACATCACCTATAAAGAAAGCCAAGTAATAGAAACAACCTAAACGTCATGCAAATAAAAATCAGTTCTGTCAGTTAGGGCGTATCTGTGCTGTGTGAGATTATGTATCTGCTAAATAACAATTATGGTGACAATGGAGAAATACTGAAAATCATGTTTGATATTGACTGAAAAGAGCCTAATTCACAATGAACTACACACAATACTTCACACACACGCGCGCGCACACACACACACACACACACACAACCACATACAAGCACAAGATCTGAAAGAAAATACGCCAACAGAAAAAGAATGGAAGATTATGGATTTATTTATCCAAAATTTTCTTTAACATTGAAAATTTTTAAGTAAAAAGCATGTTATCTGATGAGTTCCTCAATGTGACTGCGACCGACAAAATTATGAAGTAAAGCCAACAGTTTTATCTGGTCACTTGCTAAATCTTGACATTTAAGATGAAAAATTTTGATTAAATTTAGCATTTTAATACTGAATGCCTACTACACAGGAGGTATATACTACGGACTCTACAAAATACAAAGGTTACTAACATAATATCCCTATCCTAAAGAAGTCTAGAGGAAAATATAAGACAACTGTCCAAATAATTATAATACAGGTCAACATATGCAACGTTGGCCATATAAATCAAGGGCTAAGAGACAGGGAGGAAAAAAATAACTCAAGTCAGGAGACATGAAGGAAAGTCTTCATACGGGATGAAGTCTTTGAAATGGTAAAGAATTCCAGCACATAGATATGAGTAGTAATAAATCAAGAGTCCAGTTAGTGCTAGAGTGTAAGTAAGAAAAAGCTGCAAAGGTAAATGATCACACATTGGTGGGCCTTGATGCCAGGTCAAAGATTTATATTTAATTTGGAAGTCATGAGTGTATCCTGAAGGACTTTAATCAGGGAAGTAATATCACCTACTAGGTCACAAAACAAGTCTTAACAAAATGCAAACGACATACCAAACTTATGGGACATAGGAAAAACATACCAAGAGGGAAGTTTATAGTAGGAAATGTCTACATTAAAAAGAAGGAAGACCTCACATAAACAATCTACTTTGCAACTCTGGGAACTAGAAAAAGGAGAACACACTAAACCCAAAGTGAGAAGGAAGGAGCTAATAAACTAGGAAAGGAAGAAATGAAACGGAGAATAGAAAACAGAAGACAAAGTGCCAGGATCACACAACGGGGAAAAGGCAGTTTCTTCAGAAGCCATTTGGGCAAACTGGTTATTCACAAGCCAAAGAATGAAACTGGACCCTTACGTTACACCACACACAAAAGTCAATTTAAACGGTATTAAAGACTTAAATGTAAGACCAGAAACTCCTAGAAGGATATAGGAGAAAGAATCTAGGAAAAAAATCTTCATAACACTGGCCTTGATAATGTATATGACACCAAAAGTACAGGCAACAAAAGCAACATTAGACAAGTAAGACTCTATCAACTAAAAAGCTTCTGCACAGCAAAGGAAACCATCAACAAACTGTCTTATGGAACGGGAGATAATATTTGCAAACCATATATGTGATAAGGGGTTAATATCCTAAATATATAAGGAACTCATATAACTCAATAGCAAATGAACAAACATAACAAATAGCCTGATTAAAAAATGTGCAAAAGATCTGAATAAACATTTTTTCCAAAGAAGACATACAAATGGTCAACAGGTATATAAAAATGCGCTCAACATCACTAATCATCAGGAAAATGCAAATGAAAACCACAATGAAATGTCACCTCACATCTGTGAGAATGGCTATTACGAAAAAGACAAGAGGTAAGTGTTGGTGAGAATGGAGAGAAGGGAACCCTTGTGCACTGTTGGTGGGAATGTAAACTGGTACAGCCATATGGAAAACAGAATGGAGGTTCCTAAAAAAATTAAAAACAGAACTATCATATAATCCAGCAGTACCACTTCTGGGTATTAATCCAAGAGAATTGAAAACCAGGATATTGAGAAGAGATATCTGCACCCCTATGTTCACTGACGCATTATCCACGGTAGCCAAGAGGTGGAAACCACCTATATGTCTACTGATGGGTGGATGGATAAAGGCACTGTGGTATAGATAGACACACAACGGAATATTATTCAACCTTAAAAAAGAAATTCTGTCACATGCTACCACATGGATGAGCCTGGAGGACATTATGCGAAGTGAAATAAGCCAGTCACAGAAGGATTCCACTTATATGAGGGATCTAAAGTAGTCAAAATCATAAAAGCAGAAAGAAAGGAGAATGGTGGTTGTCAGGGAAGGGGGGAGGCAGCAATGGGGAGTAGCTGTTGAATGGGGATGGCGTTTCAGTCATGCAGGATGAGAGAGTTCTGGAGATCTGCTATACAACGACATGCATAGACTTAAAAATACTACCCTACGTACTTGGCCCCTTGACTCCTATTGTCTAATTCTGGACAAGTCACCTAACTCCCCCGAGCTTGTCTCTACAACATAAGAGTGATCAATCTCAATAGTCACCTGACAGAATAGTTAGGAGGGTTAACTGAGGAAATTAACATAAAGCAAAAGGTAACGGACAGAACATATAAGCTCAAAGAAGGTCCGCTCCTATTGTTACTACAGATAATAATGAGTATGGCTGTAAGTTTGAGGATGGGAAGAGATGGGCACCGTCTGCACTGATGTGTATCAGAAATTCCTGTCGGTTAATTCAAAATACACATTCCATGGCCCTAACACAGATAAATGATTGATTGATTGGTGGACTTAAATCAGACACGATTTCTACTGTTTAAAAACATGTGTTAAAACAAACACGGTTAAGTATAGTTTTCCAGAAATATTTTCTCTAACTCTATTGCTTACTGCCAAAGAGACTGAGAAGACAAAAGGAGTTGGGATGGAGGAGAAAAGACCGTACGCTGTGTTACAGGATTACTTTAAATACGCTTTCATATCAATGAGACTACATTTCCTCCACTCCTATTCCACACTATCAAAGACACTTCCGAGCATTTCAGTGTAAAACGACTACAAGTTCTTATTTTGACAGAGCCAGGACCAGGGATGCTGGGGCTCCACGTGGAATGCAAGGTGGGTTTTTATTTCATTCTAAGTGATGGGAACTAAGTGCTCGCCTTTATCTCCCTCCCACCAGTAGGAGGCAGTAGAAGTCAGGGCGTAGACAGAGATTTGGGAGTGGAGAAACCAAGCGAATGCTCTTCTTTACTGCAATCTATGGGGGGGAAGATGGAAAGGGAGGAAGGGTAAATTCTGACTCGGAAAGCTCTCACTAGTTATTGACCTGCCTTATTAAGTGGTGTCCAGTGGAAATTTCATAGTGTATGGACAGAGGTTGGATTTAACCTAATTTAATTGATTTAATTTGACAGGCAATTACTTTGAAATCAGTATTCTAGCCAATATTTTAATGAAATGGGTTGGCAACTAGAAAGCTGTAAATTACCTATTTGAGATTCCTTATTAAGTATAATTAGCGTTTTGATACAATCATAAATTTCTGAGTTGTGAGGCTGATATTTCTCATTTACAGAATGAAACAGCTATGTCGTGCTCTTATTTTAGTGTTTGATGTCTTAATTCATTCATATGAATTTTAGTACAATAGTTTTGTTTATATTTTGTAGATAATAAGCAGACTAAAAAGAGAAATGACTATGAAACATAATCAAATTAGTCTTTAGTGATAAAATGTTTCTTTACTATGAGTTTGCTAATACACGTTTGATAAACTGAACAATACTGTCAAAATAACATACAAGTTGTATTGGTTCAGATGTATTTTTTTCCAGCAAAATAATGATTTAAAGCAATGAGGGCAAGCTTTCATGTTATTTAAGAAATGGGGAGCCAATATGTAAAGATGTTTAACAAAACTCCTGAAAATTCTAGGTAAGTGCTTCCTTACAGTGAGGAGAGGCTTCAGGAACTGCTGTCATTCTCACTATGTCAAGCCCGTCAAGTGAGCTGGGGATGCAGCTGCAGAAGCTGGGGCGGCATTTCTTCCTGTATTTAAAGAACGCCTCACTGAGAAGGCCAGTCTCTTCAACAAAGGGTGCTGCAAAAACTGGACATCCACATGCAAAAAAGATGAGTCTAGACCTGGACCTTACATCCTCTACAAAAATGAACTCAAAATGGATCACAGACGTAAACACAAAGCTAGGAAACTAGAAGGTAGCACTGGGGAAACCTTGAGGACATCACTCGGTGTATGATGATGCCTTTTTAGGTACAATACGGAAGACATGATCCATGAAAGAAACAGTTGATGAACCCAACGTAAGTAAGTTAAAAACTTTTACTCTGCAAAAGACAGTATCAAGAGACTTAGAACACAAGCCACAGACTAGGACAAAAGATTTGCAAAAGACATACCTAGTAAAGGACTGTTATCCGAACTGTACGAAGAACTCTTAAAACTCAATAATAAGAAAACAAACAACCTGATTAAAAAATGGGCCAAAAATCTTAACAGATATCACATCAAAAAAGACATAGAGATGGCAAATAAGCATAAAAAAAGCTGTTTCACATCATACGTAATCAGGGAAATGCAAATTAAAATGAGACCCCACTACACACCTATTAGCATGGCTAAAATCCAGAGCACAGACAACACCAAATGCCGGTGAGGACGTGGAGCAGCAGGAACTCATTTCTTGCTGGTGGGGATGCATCACGATGCAGCCATTTTGGAAGACAGTTTGGTGGTTTCTCACAAAACTAAACATATTCTTAACATCCAATTCAGGAATCATACTATTTGGTATTTGTTCAAAGGAGTTGGAAACTTATGTCCACACAAAAACCTGCACACAGATGCCGATAGCAGCCCTACTCATAACTGCTAAAGCTTGGAAGCCTCCTTCAGTAGGTGATGGATAAACAGCCTGTCGTCCACCCAGACAATGGAATATTATTCAGCGCTAAGAAGGAATGAGTTACCAGGCCAGAAAGACATGAAGGAAACTTAAATGGATGCTACTAAGTGAAAGAAGCCAATCTGAAAAGGCTACACACTGTATCATTCTAGCTCTATGACATTGTGGAAAAGGCAAAACTATGGAGACAATGAAAAGATCAGTGGTGGCCGGGGTGGTGGTGGGGAGCCAGATGATGGGGGGGGGGCACAGAGGAGATTTAGGGCAGTGGAAATACTCTATATTATAATGATGGACATATGTCATTACATACTTGTCCAAACCCTTAGCATGTACAACAGGAATAATATTAGAGCAGAAAGCTTATAAATATCAAAGAGAGGATTCCTACATTTATTAAAAGATAAATACACTTTTTGAGTGCATTAAGGGATTAAGACACTTCAAGAATGAGTTCTTTAAAATCTAACATATGTGTGACACCAAGAACTCCATAAGAGAAGACCCAGAACTATAAAGATACAAGGGATGTTTTAGACAACAAGGAAAACAACACATTTTTTGTCATTAAATTACCCTCACTGAAGTACTTAACTTTTGAGCTTTCAGTGTACTAATACAGAAAAAAATAATACAGTACATTTTTAATAAATAAAAACGTAATTAAGGCAAATAAACAAATAATATCTCTCAAAAAATTGAAACTGAAAATACTGTTTGCCATGGGAACTGAAAGTCCAAAGTGCTCTCTGCGATGACAATGTCGCCTAGAAGGCTGTCCTCTTGGCTTTCTTTCTGAGCTTTGATATAAAGCTGAAAATTCTTGGCCAGCAGCTTAGCCATTTTAAGACCCATAAATCTGGGCAAGCAGTCTATACCCATGGCTCAGTAATAATCTTTTATTTTTCCTTTACTGCTTTTTAAAGTGTCTTGGTAATTTGGAAGACAGACATGATGGGAGATGAAATCTATTGAGGCTGCAAAACTAGAAGGGCAGATTGTAGGAAGGAGGAGAGCTATTAAATGCAGCAGGCTGGTGGCAGTGTACAGAACTCATTGCAGAGAAATATAAAGTAATGAGTCAGGGAACACCAAATTCTACAGACAATGAGTACACCCTTGGTTCTCATATGCTGCAAGATGCCGAACAGAAGAGCAAATGTTTAGGAGGGGCTAAGACTCCCAACTTTCAACACACTGCTTAAAAAATGAACTAGAATTCCAAGATGCTTCTTGCCTGGGTATAAGTCAACGGATGTGATTTAAAAACGAAATAACTAACTTTGGAACAAAGGGAAGTTCAGGTCACCCGGTTTTAAAAAAGTCTTCTATTACAAAATAGTCAAGGAGAAGCAAGCAGAATGACGGACGAGCTCTGACCGGAGGCTTTGCTACTCAAGAGGAACAAACAAATGAGCTCTGGTGTCTTTTAACGGAGAAATGATTATAAAGAAACACATAAAAACAGAAACAGTGCTAAAGGGATCACGAAGGTTAAAGAATATACGGATTTGGGGCAAAACGTTACATGTGCTAATATTCAGAAAAGAAGTATGAAAATAAATTAGGGGAGAGGTTAACACTGAAAAAATGAGATTTTGTTTCCATCTTTAATATCAGAGTTATCCTTCTTTTCTCCCAAGAAATGGTGATCGATAAGGGCCCAAATGAGAGAATCACTTTTCTTAACCTGGAAATCAAAAACACAGCCAGGAAGACACAGCTGGGCAATGAAATGACTTCCATTAGTTCTTCATGAGCCTCAGCAAACTTCTTTTGCAGCCTCTCAGTTTTTTAAAGCCAGAAAACCAAACGGTCGGCTGTTAGGTAAAACAGACTTTACAAATGGCAAACTGTGACACGCTGGTCTCCAGGTAACTACTAGTGCTGAAGGGAACTGTCAAAGCTGAACTTCACTGCAATCAGCCACGCACCTGGCCGAAGCGGATGACACAGAAAGCCTAGAGCAGGGTGTCCACACTGCGGCCCGCGGGCCGACTGCAGCCCGTGATCCATTGTTAATTGGCCCGCAGCAAATTCCAAAAATGTATTTAGTTTACTTAAATAAACCATGTGAGGCAATACGTACTTCACCTCGAGTGAGTGGCCCGGCTGTTTGTGTATTTTACCGCATATGGCCCTTGGTGAAAAACGTTGAAAAAAGTTTGGACACCCCTGGCCTAGAGCATAGAGGAAGCCCACCCCATAGGGCGTTGAAAGGCTCTAAACGCAGTGGCAGAAAGACACCTTTCAAATTTGTGAAGCTGCTTACTGCCTGAGCAAACCTGTGAGGAGAGCCTCTGAGGCAAGCTCTACTTAGAGGCCGTTATTAGGAGTTATGGTGGCCTGTCATCACAAGCTCGAATCTCTAAGACACATTTCTGTGACTGGACAGGAAATGACATCAACAATTCTACCAAGTCCTGGAGGAACTGTTAAGATGAAAAGAAAAATACTGCAAATATGTAAGAAGTGAACCTCAGATGAAAGCACGCAATTGCGCTATGAGGTAACGGTTATTGCCAACGTCGGAAAAAAGGGCGCAGACACCAGAGTGGGCACGAGTTTCTGTCTCCATCACCTGTGCTCTCTGCCTCGCCTCCCTTCCTGATTTCATTCCCTTCTTGTCCTAGTTTTAGAAAATGGATGCATTCCTTACACTCTGAAATGTAATTGGAAAATTAGTTAATTGGTGACTAACTCTAACCCCTTCCCAGAAATAACTGCCCTATAAAAGCAAGACTGAGGGATTTATTCAAGATTATCTATTGGTGTTAATTTGTTGATTAAAAAAAAACCAGAAATGACCTAATATCCCACAATAAGAGAATGATTAAATGAATCATGGAAATTAATTATAGAAATTAAAAATATGTTTTGAGATATTTAGTGGCATGGGAAAATACTCAGAAAAAAATTATACAAAATCATATTTATACTATGGTCTGTATTTTTATAAAATATGTAACATATTTTTAAACAAAAGGAACTACCAATCAAAGAAAACAAAAAAAGCTAAGTTGTCCTTTTTCTCTTTTTCATCATTAGCTCCTTCAGAAGCCTTCATGCCCATATCTCAGGAAGTTTGCCCAAGATATATAAACTTACCCATTTGGTAGTGTTTAAAGATTGTTTTTCCCTAATGCATCTGTAATTTGTTTTGTATCTCTGTGTCACTTAACTTACATTATCTATTGACTTGGTATCTGGGACACTGTATAAAATCGTTTTATTCCTTTCCGAAGAAGGGTTGGAAGCTGAAGATCCCAACCGAGGATTACTCAGTTTGCTCTGTTACTTTTGTTCATACACTAACACATTTTGAACTTTCTCTCCAATTTCTCTAATAAAAGCCCTGAACATTAAAATCTCTCCTAAAACTTTGCCCTCTCCTTCCTTTCTTCCTCCTTTCCTTCCTTCTTTTAAATAAAAGTCCTTTCGGATATTGTAAGCAAAACCACAAAAAACAAAGTTAAAAAAACAAAAACAATACTCACTGGATAGTGTTTCTGGAATTATAATTCTTGAAGTAACTTTTTTAGTGGTTAATTTAGAAAATGCATCCCCTGTCAAAGTACTAAAGAAAACCACACACAAAAAACCAAAAACATCTTTTGGGTGCACCTGTGGCTTAGTGTCCTTTCTATAAGTATGAGGGTTGTGCTACTCTTTAGCCCTAGACTTTATTTTTGTCCCAGTGGGAGTAAGGTGAGTGTTTTAATAAGAAAGCTAATTCTCCTTCCAAAACATGGACTACAATGGTAACAAAACTCCATCAGTTAACCTTTTATAATACATGATAGAATAACAAACCTTGATTTGGTATAATTTATGCAAAAATATAAAAATTCACTGAATCTTATTTTATCATGTTTGGGGATAACGAAACAATATCAGAACATCTGCTGGCATGTTAAACGTCTTTCTAATTGTCTAGCCGTTGAACGAATCAATGCATTAGCAACAAACCTGGTTTATTATCTCATTAATACAGATGGTTAACATCAGGAAGGGAACAAGAATATCAAAAAGTACAAAAACAATTGCAAAGTGACATGGGCATCCGGGAAAACACTATTTGAAGCAAAGTGCTAAGAACTTTGACCAATGTGCTAACATGGAAAGAAGGGCATTTATAAAGATTGTGTTTTTTTTCTCAATTGCTACAAAGGCAGGTTGGTAGCTTGGGGATACATATGTAAATAAAAATGTTCATATGAACCACAGAAAAAATACTTGTTACGCTAAAATAATAAAACACGGCAAAAACATTTTTAGAAGTTTATACAAAAAGGCTAAATAAGACTTCCCTATAGATAGCCAGATTTTTTTAACTTCCTACTTGAAGGTTCACCCAGCTTGACATATAGCCATCACTCAATAAAAATTGAAATTTTAATTATTTAAATTATTGATATTGATACATAGGAAAAATGATTAAAGATCTCATTTACTCATAGGCTACTTACTTGGCAAGCTTAACTTCAAAATAGAAGCACAGTCTAGGAATAGGATTGCCAGTTGAAACTGAATTTCAGATAAATAATGAATATTATCTTTAGTACAAGTACGTCCCAAATACTGCATGGTATTATACAGTATAAGTGCATCTTGTGCAATATTTGCAATACATACTAAAAAATTATTAGTTGTCTATCTAAAATTCAAATATAACTGGGCCTCATCCTTTATTTCCATTTGTTTAATCCAGTAATCCTAACATGGCAGGAAGCCAGAAGACGCTTCCATGTGTTCAAATAGGTGCCAAAACTCATGCACTTACTTCACCTGGGCTCAGACTCGCTTTCCTGGAGCTTACAAATCGGTAACCCTCATGACAAATCTCCTCCCTGATATATTTTATTTGACATAATACAGTATTTTAATGAATTACCTATCATCACTAAAATTAAAAGCGTACACAGTTAAAAAAATTTCCAGATTCTGGTAATGCTGGGAGTGCGTCTCCACAGGTTAGCAATCCAGCTCTGGATGGCAGTTTGTCCAGACAGGGTAGATATGTTTCTTTTGCTACAATCTTCACCACTGCCTATCATTCCAACACTGGGCTGAAAGTAGTATTCGTTCACAATGGTCACGTTGGATGAAGTCTAACACCTGTCATCCTCAGACTTCTTCTATTCCCAGTTTTCACCCCACTTCCGTCATTTCTGTTACCTGGCGGGTCCCTTGGAGGCTCTGTGCTGGTTGCCTGGGTTCTGCTATATACATTTAATTTATACCCAGTTCTCTCCACCACAGATTTGATATGGAGAGAAGATGAAATGCTGCTAAAGGCCATGTATCTTACTAGTTTTTAAGTTTGGTGAATGTAGGAAGCTTGCCTGTTTTGTACATTCTTCTAGCACCCAGCCCAGGGCCCAGCACATACTATACGCTGTGTGAATAGTTGTCTGATTAGTAAAAGAATGGTCATCAAACATGGAAAAACCAGAATAACTATGGAAACAAAAACCCAAAAAAGTAAAGCAATGTGGGAATATTTGAGGTGGAATTGGTAAGTACAAACGTATGTTGATTATGGTGACAGTCATTGGGACGTGATGTTCGTTGTCAGTGATGCACATAATCCCTTTGAAAAACAACTACTCAATGTTATAATCTTCAGAAACCGGGTAAGCTCCTTATAGAAAACGTCATCTTGTTTTCTGAGATGTTGCCAGATAAATTAAAGAGCATTATAATTCATTACCCTAGGGAAAGAATATAGAATTTTTAAAAAATTCTCCAATTCTAACCGCATTTCCCTAGTACTTTGGATTTTGGATGCGTGTGGAAATGTAAAGAGAGGAAAGGACAGAAGAGGTTTTCTATAAAATCTAACCAGTTCAGTCCAAGAATTACGGTAATTAACTCTCCTAAGCACAGAAACGCTCTATCTCATGTCCCAGCTTCAGACTTCATAACGGCCTCCCCTGGAGATTTTCTTCAATGGCTAACACACCCTTCCCTAAGGGAAAGCACTCTTCCTCTTTCCAGATCCCTGGTATATGGTAACTTCATTTATAGGATTTAAACATTTCTGCATATATAAGACAGTTAGGAGATAAGTTTGGGGCACAGAAATAGCTGAAGTTACTGACAGCGGAGAGGAAAAGACAAAACATTTCACAACAGAATTATTTCAGAAAAACCATAATTTGGTTGCCATGCCTATAATATGTAAAAATCTCTTATCTCTTTATTCCAAAAATCTTTATGGAAAATCTAGTGTAGTAGGCACCAAGCTCGGAGAAAGGACTAGAGAGATGAAGACCTGAATGGTGCTCCCACAGCACAAGTAGAGACCCAAGCAATACACCACATGGTATTAGTTATAAAGGATGGCACGTGCAAGGTGTAGGGACATGCCACCTTGCACGGTAAGGAGGTGCACCAAAGTAATAAGGAGAGCATCAAAAGTAAGGAGAGCACCAAAGTCGGACAATCAAAGTCGATGGAGTTCGATATCTGAACGAGACATTCAGGCTGCAAATGAGCACATGAGAGGAGCAGACCTTGTTGGGGACAGCAGGGCCGCCTTGGGCACTTCAAAGACCAATATGGCAGCAAGGTGCAGAGCATATCCAGGGCACTGCCCATCACCCCCAGGCAGGGACCTGCTCTTGGTAAAGACACAACAGAACAGTCCCGGGCAGGTGCAGAGGGTCCGAATCAGGCAGTGGTGATGACCAGGGAGGGGCAAGAGCCAGGGCTTCTGGGCTTAGGGGCGACCGGAATCTCTGCTGCTGTTTCTTTGGATGAACGTGCCTTCGGATTCCTGACCATCCTGATGACTCTTATCTTGATTTCTGAACCCTATTTGGCTCTATTTTTGTAATGCCTGAAAGCCTGACTTCCAGGTCGGACCTGACGACGACTGAGTTCAGCTTCCTTAGGTTCTGTTCCCAAATCCCAGAACGCAGATGGCTCAGTTTCTGTGATAGCCAGCAATTTTAAATCCCTTAACATTCAGGCTGCCTCTGTCTGCTCACATTGCTTCCTAGATCTCCACGTTCCCGGGCCTACCAGCCTCTCAAAAGCTTTACAAGACACAGGAAACTCGTCCTTTTTGTAATTCTCTATTACATCTGCTTGCTATTTTTTGTTCTCTAAGTCATGGCCTCCAAAAGATCCTTGCTTCTCCTGCGTGTGTTTGATTCATTTTGGGATATAAGGATGAATTCCTACAAGAAGAAAAGGCACCCTTTAAAATACCTTCTAAAAGGGTGGATACCTGTCAGCATCCACATAGCGAAACATAAGAAAAAAATAAATAAATAAAATAGCCTAGGAAAGAAACCTCTATAGTCTGAATCATTGCCAATTATAGACTTAATACCAATTATTTGGCTGTTTATACTTCTGAACAATAGATACATAAGGACTAGAAAATACTTATTTTCAGCAGCTGAAACTAATCAGACACCTTCTACAGCCATATCGTCTCTTAACACAAATAGGTATTCAGGTACCATTTCACACTATAAATAAATTTAGGTGATACAGAAAACAAACAGTGAAATAATTTCATCACGTTGGCAGCGTCCGAGGCGAGCTGGAGGTGGCGTCGCCTTGGACAGCACTCCACGCTGCAGACCAGCGCTTCTCACGCCTCAGCGTGCATCTGTGTCACCTGCAGCGCTGGCAGAAACAGAGCGCGGGGCTGCACGCGGAGCCGCTGACTCAGCAGGCCTGGCCGTGCCACGAGAACCTGTCTAACAAGCGCCCAGGCGCTGCTGCTGCTGCTGCTGGAGAACCCTGTTTCCACCTACACTGGGTGTGAGTGGGGCAGGGGACATGTGCCAGCGGTGGTTTGTCGCCCTCGAAAAAGCTTCTCTGCGTTAGAGACTCCAGTGCTAGTCAGACCGTTTAGGAAGTTAAGTCTGATCATGGGAAAGATTCCAAAGCATCGATTTTTCTTAAGGAGAGAAAATCGATGCAACTGTGGTTTCATGGCTATTTTACCAGAGATGCTCTGTGGGAGAGCTGAAGATGTTGCAGTTTCATTAGCATTAGCCAGTGTTGCCATGGGGACCAACAGCGAGGAATCATCAGTACACAAGAAAATGAGAAGGGGAACTGATCAATTAAAAAAAAAAAAAAGAACTTCACATTTCTGAGAACACAAAGCCCAGTCATATTGCGTGTTTTCTGGCATTTATAAATGAAGGTGTAAATTCTCCTTTAACAATGAGATACAGCCACATACCGATCTCTGAAAGTTCAGAAGGTGAATCATCCCTTTGCAATTCAGGGAGGGAGACAAAACCAAAATCTTTTAAAAAGGAGAAGGAAGAGTGACATTATGGGGTTTTATTAAGTACAGTTGGGCTTGACGACCCCGAGCGGAGGGGCTGTGCGGACAGGACAAGCGCTTTGTCCAACTAGAGTCGGTTTTGCACAGTAAGGGGGACAGAAGGCTCCAGCAGGTGTGAGCATGGCTCTGGGGACTGAGGGAGGCTAGGGGACGGCTTGCTCTGTTTCTTACATAATGAGGCTTCCTTAGGAAGAGCCAACGAGGAGGGAATAACTTGAGAATAAACATCAGTCTCTAACTAAACCATCTGGCATCGGCTACCAACCTCCCTTCTTCCAGTCAGCTTTCATCACAGCACTTCCTAGGGTTGTGACCCAAATGCCTCCGTTTTCTTTTTCAACAAATCTCAACTTCTCTGCCTGCCTTTCAGCTTATACTTAACGTCCTCCTACCTTCCTCACCCAACTTTATTTCTCACTACGCTTCATGTTGTCTATGTTCTGTTTTTCTTTTCTTTTTTTTGCATTCCTTGTTTCCTCCTTCCTTCCCATCCATTTAAATCCTGCCCAGCCTTCATACACCAATTTCTGAAGGCATTCCCACTTGCTTTCCCCTCCTCCTCAGATACATAGTGGATTTTTCCTTCTCTCAATTGACACCATGTTGTTTACGTGCTAAATTGAATTATTTTTAAGTGTAATCCCAGATGCCCCAGATCCCAAGGAGTCTCACTGAAGAGACAAGCAGAGCAGATGGCCCCTGGCCTCCCCCCACCACCTTTAATCAAAGAGACCTAGCTTTTATAGGTTTTATATATTGGGATTTTGTGTAAGACAATTGAGAAAATAGTTCCATCATGTAAAAAAGTCAGAAATACTGCTCTTCTCATATACCAAATTATTTGTCACTCAATAAAATATTGTGACTGGCAATTTTGTTTTATGTGTATATATTTTGTCTCATAAATTACATGGGAAGCTCCTTAAAATCAGCTTATCTTTTCCCCCCATTGTTCTCAGCTTAGTGCTGAGCAAAAGGAGTGCACTCTGTTGCCTGATTCATTTTTAAATTCATTTTGCAAATGATCTGGTAAAATTCATACAGAGGTGACACATGCTGAGGTGAGTGACACAATGTACTGCGTCTCTGTGAGTATTTTCTCGCATTTTAAAAAACAGCTCTTAACAGAGGGTAGTGTGTAGCACAAGGGATGGATGGATAAAGACGTGAGTTTATGCCCCAGCAGCAGCCCGGAGATAAGTTTTTGAGGAATGGAGGCCTTTCCAGTGCCCCTCAAAACAGGCCACCTAAGTTAGCAGTTGATCTGTGAGACTGGCCCAGTTTGGCGACACAGAGCTAACTTCTCAATCCCATTCATGCCTCTTGGGTTTACACACCTTTCTGTACACTGACACACAATATACGAGCGGTACGTTTGCTGAACTACGCGCCTTGCAAAGACTAGTTACCTGTGTTCTTATCTCATTATTTCAGAATACACAGCTAATGAGCCACTCGTTGATGTGGCTGTTTCCTTTGGATTTACAACTACATTTGAGATGCAAGAGGTTGGCTTATTGCAATTAAGGAGAAGAAAGACAAGGCCACTGAGTGGAATACTGAACGGAGAATAGAGTGCCTTTGTCACCAGAGCCCTGCTGTTCTGGAAGCGTTTCCTTAGAAGGGTGAGTGGATAGAGCAGGACAGTGTGGTCATATTGTTCCTGTGTCCAGCCCAGAAGAAGGGCTGTGGTTTTCTTCAAAGAGAAAAACAAAACAAAACCTGGCAAAAAGTCACATTATCTATATACGCCCACAGTGTTTGTAGGAGAAACAACTTGGACGATTCCTGAGGCAGGGTAGGATCTGGGCACCTGCAGTGCTCTCTGCCAGTGACAGTGACACCCTTGGACCTTAGACACATCTGCTACTTCCCTGCTTCTGTTTCTACCTAAAAAGTAGTGATGAAGTGCACGCCTCAAAGGGAAGTGTGCTTAGGCCTCTGTATTCATGTGTGATGGCGTCACAGGAGTAAGGTCCTGACCACGAGACCCAGTGAGACACTGCAGATATTCAGCACTTCAGGCTTTATGACGTCAGTGACTGAGCGCCCAGAGAAGCAAATGAACAAAAGAGGATTTCCTAAACACCTAAACGGAGAGTCTCCAGAACTGGGCTAGCTGGATACTGAGGACAGAACAATGAACAAAACATCATTTTTGTTCTTGGGGAAGCCAGAGAGGAAAGCAGGCCTGTAACAGGCAAATCCCACCATGGTCTAACAAGTGGTGCCTTGTGAATGGAGTTGATAGGCAGGTGTCTTTGACGAGGAACACTCAGGAGGAGGTCACGTGATTTTCACGTCCTTACAGAGGAGGCAGTGACAGAAGGCTGTGAGAGGAGGTGATTTTGAAGGCTATGTTGCTAGGCGTTCAACATCAAATTTCAGGTATGATAGATCTTGGTCCTTCATTGTATAGATATAATTAAGAATTCTGGGGTTAGATTTTCTTCTAAAATGAAAACATTAAAATTTGAACTAGAAAACGTAGAGAAATTTCATGGAGACTGGCACTTTTGTTTGCTAAAATTGGGTAGTCTACAATAATCTAGGCATCCTTCTAAACTATATGCAACATATGTATGATGCATCCAGGCAAGTGCCTCTAAAAGCAACTTCTATTATACCTGCCCCTAACCCCCTTCAGGTGTGGGAACATGCTTACCAAAGAGAGGTGGGTGTCTCGGGTTTGGATGTTCCAGACACTGGCTGGTCTAAGATGTCCAATGTTAGGGGTTCAATTTGTCCTCCCCAAAAGACACACTGTAGTCCTCATCCCCAGTACCTCTGAATGTGACGTTATTTGGAAACAGGGCCTTGACAGAGTTAACCAAGTTACAATGAGGTCATTAGAGATCATAATCCAACACGACTGGTATCCTTATAAAAGGGGAGATTTGGACACAGAGAGACACACGCAGGGAGAGCAGGATGTGGAGGCCACAGCAGGGATTAGGCTGATGCGCCTACAAGCCAAGGAGCGCAAGAGGCAGCAAAGCACCAGGAGCTAGGAGGGAAGGAGCATATTCTTCCCAACAGCCTTCAGAAGGAACCAACTCTGCCAACACCTTGACCTCGGATTACCAGCCTCCAGAACTTTGAGACAATACATTTCTGTTCTGAAGTCACCTAGTTTGTGGTACTATTGCTGTACCAAAAGTGATGTGTGACACGGAGCACTGTCACGATGGAGGATGATTTATGGCACTTTAAAACACAACCTTTTCTCAACCGTGGCTCACACCCGACTGACTGCACCAAACAAGCTGAAACTTGTCACACTCTGTTACTAAAGTTCGAGGCACCACTTCCCGTATTGAAGATCCCTGCCTTTCTGTTGGATGGCACTTGGCGCAGCATTCACCGTATTTGCTGATCACAACAGAAAGACTTCGTGTCACACATCGCTTCTGGTACGGCAATTTCTGTCAAATAAAAACATTACAGTGTGTCCTCATCCACCTTATTCACTGGATCTGGCACCATGTGACTTCTAGCTCTTCCCCAAAGTCAAAATGACCATGAAAGGTAAATGTTTTGAATTGATTCAGGACATCGAGGAAGCCATGACAGTGCAACTAAAGACACTCACAAAAGAGGACTTCCAGAACTGCTCCAGAAAGTGGCAAGAACAATGGGATAAGTGGTTTGAAGTGAGGGGAAGTTTTTTTTTCTTTCTTTCTTTCTTTTTTTTTTTTTTTTTTAAGATTTTATTGGGGAAGGGGAACAGGACTTTTTATTGGGGAACAGTGTATACTTCCAGGACTTTTTTCCAAGTCAAGTTGTCCTTTTCAGTCTTAGTTGTGGAGGGTGCTATTCAGCTTCAAGTTGTCCTTTCAGTCTTAGTTGTGGAGGGCGCAGCTCAGCTCCAGGTTCAGTTGTCATTGCTAGTTGCAGGGGGCGCAGCCCACCATCCCTTGCGGGACTCGAGGAGTTGAACTGGCAACCTTGTGGTTGAGAACCCACTGGCCCATGTGGGAATCGAACCAGCAGCCTTCGGAGTTAGGAGCAGGGAGCTCCAACCACCTGAGCCACCGGGCTGGCCCCAGAGGGGAAGTATTTTGAGGGGGATTAATGGCAATGTGTCTTTTACTGTAATATATATTTTTTAAATTGAAACACTCACCGTATTTTTTGATCCCATCTCGTATATGTGCAACATCTTTATCCATTCATCTATGGAAGGACACTTAGGTTCAGAGCACTACCCTACGATCCTACATGGATGTAAGCGCTAAGTCACAGACTATTTCAGACAGACTACTTTCTTCGCGTTTCCCAAATGCACACATCTTATTTGATTTCACAAGGTTTCTTCTGTTGTCTAGTCGCTACCTTATTCCTTTCTTTTCCTGCGGTTCATGTTGTTTGTCTTCCCCTGAGACTCGAATGCCAATTACACCGACTCCTAATCCCTATCTTAATCCCACATCTCATTACTCACTTTTAAAATCATTTGTCCAGTCTTTAATACATGACACTTATGGGACACAGGCTTTGAAATCACTTTAGTTAAGAGGGGTAATTTTTTTTTCTTTTCGGTCTCAGTCCCCGGATACTGCTGCCCTTTTCACCAAGGGAGCTCACTGAAGAAAACAGCAGAATACTGTAAATTGATACCAATCTTTTTTCCTAATGAGGTGGAAACTACACTCCTGTCTGTTTGTTGAAATAATAGACTAGACTCCCTGCCCCCTTGCATTACCTATTTCAAGCAAATATACTTGATATTAGGAAGAATGCATAAGATAAATTGTACACTGATCAATTGAAAAATTCTTTGATTAGCAAAGTTCTATGATGTCTTGATCCCAATACACTATGTAAAATTGTACCCTGCTGTTTGCTTACTTTCAGAAATGAAAGATGTCATACATATTAAAGAAAATGTAAAGAAAAACAGTAAAAACATTCACAGGCAATGAAGTAATCTAGTATAATGAGTTATCAAAATGGAGAAAGGAATAGGGGAGATGGGAAGGAGCCAAAAAATAATCTGGAAAATTGCAATCAATCATTAGGGCCAGATGGCATTCATCAAAGACTTCAGAGGTAACTGAGCTACTCACACACAAAATGCAGTTTATCAGTAAAAAGCAGCACTGCAGTGGAAGATTAAATCCCTCTGAAAATTAAGGATGACCTTGGACTTATGAATTGTGCTGATAAAAATAAAGATGACCTTGGACTTATCAGTTGTGCTACCGAACCAGAAAAAAAACATTTGCAGTAGATATGAATGTAAGTTTTTAATAAGAGAAAAATTATAGCAACAAACTAGCATTTCCCCTTTTTGATTTATCAGAGTAAACTTCACTCCTATTAACACAACATTTTAAAACAGTTTTCTATTATACACATACACATCTATATAATTTTAAAGACGCACAATCACTCTCCCTCCCAAATGATGTGGGGTTTTGTTTGAAAATTCTTAGATTTGTACAAAATCTGGAGTTTAGTTAGGAGTACCTGGTAAAACTTGCTATGGGTCAAAACAAATATACAGAATTGCAGGATATATGTCCATTATTAATTATTGAAAAGATACAGCTGTGAAATTTCTGAGAAATGATTAAGAAAAGTATAAGTTTAAAAATTTACTTGCATCCAGGAAACAACATGTAGAAGTGCAGCTTACCACACGACCAAGTCCAGTGAGCACCCGATGAGTAGACGCAATTCCTCCACCTCTTAGACCATCATCCTTCAAATGTGGAAGTCACACCTGAGGAGGGGGTTCCGAGGGAGGAACAGCAAGCCCTCTGCTCTCTCGGTGGTTCAGGAGCAGCAGATTCCACGAGTGGGGCCAGGCAACGAGGAGCCCTGCACAAGACATGTGTTCATTTCGGGCCTTTCCCACAGGTAGAGAGAGCACAGCTGGTGTTGGGGCTGGAAGGTTCCATGATGGTTCGCACACGGAGAGCCTCATTAGCCCGCATCCAGGTTGTACTGCGTAAGGACCACGCTCTATTAACAAGTCTCTGAACTGGCCCTGCCTGTGCATGCGTCTTCAGGTGAGGACTGCCGCAGGCTTTCTTTCCAGCCAACCTGATTCACCCACCTCAAGCACGGCCCATCATCTAGGAGAGAATCCACGTCCTTTCGCATGGCCCACAAGTTGTCGTCATACAGCACTGCCCCCTCTTTAACCTTGTCCCCTACTCCCTCACGTCATTCGAAGCTTTGATAATATGCAGGGGAAGGGCATCTTTAAGACTTTGCTCACACAGCTTTCCTACCGGGAAGCCCCACCCCACTCTCGACCGCCTGGCAAAGACCTCCGCCTAGGTATCACCTCCTCGTGAAGCCTACCCTCACCTCCCAGACGGGTTGGTAGCGCAGAAGACAATTCCCTCGCTTCTTCAGTGTCATTCTTTCATTGAACATGTGCATTATTTTTTCCTACCAGGACAGTGGCTCCTTCAGGGCAGAAACATTGTCTTGCTTTTATCGGTGCCTTTGGGACCTCGCACATAATTCGTGCTCAGTAAATGCTTGCTGAAACTCAAGAGCCTGAGAAGATCCAAACTGTCCTTTCTGATCTCCACGGAGAGTTATCTGTGTGCTCTCATTTTTACTTGGGGAGATTCTGTTAAGTCCTACCAGCTGCTTTTGGAGACTGTTTGGCTTGATGGAGAACAAAGATCCAAATCTGTGAAACAACCACATCCACAGAGATAAGGGCTTCAGCACTGGACGGTTCCTTGGTTCTTAAAAGATGGTGATCAAGATGCCATTTTTTTATTTGATTTTTATCTTTCATTACTTCTCTGGAGCCTGAAGCTTTATGCCGAGTTTCTGAAATGTCCCCGGATGGCACCTGGCTCTTTTCTGTTTTATTGCATGCTGTTTTTATGCAAGCTGTTACTCTAGACTCAGGTATCCTGTATCCACCTGCATGCCTGCAGGAGTCTTTCCTAGTCCTCTGGTTGCTCTCACTTCTTCCATAAAGACAACTATAATCAGCCTTGCAAGCAAATATTTTCTCTATTCATTTACTCAGAGCTTAATCTAGTTACTGGTATGTGTGTCTCTTCTCCAATTAAACTATAAGCTCAAAAAACACAGAAGCTAAGTCTTGTCCTTTTAAAACATTTCCCAAAAGTGACTTAACCTTATGCTACTCACAGATGAAATATGCTATAAATATTGAGAATAAATGATAAGCTACGGACAATTTAAGGGCAAAGAGGCTAGTCATACTTCATGGTCAGGACAGAAAGCCACAGATAAGTAAATCTAAAGACAGTCTCCTCATGTCATAAGCCAGGATATTAACATACCACTGCTTAATTTATACAACCCTTTACATTTGAGAAAGCCATCTTCTAAATATCTCACCATTACCCTGTGAGGTAAAGAAGATGATTATTTCTGTCTTAGTGATGAGAAAACAGAAGGTGAGGGAGTATGATTTAAGGTCACACATGCGAAGCGCGTTATTTTGTCTACAGGTTTAATGTCTACACGTTTTTCACTATGCTATGCTCTCAATCTCAGAGTAAGACTCAATTTCAGGGGCACAAAGGACAAACTTACAGCTATCACTAAATAAGCAAAAGGACATGAACTATGTACAATACGAGTACCTCAACAATAAAACATAAGGAAAATAGAAAAGAGTAGTGATGGAAAAGCTCCAGCATAAAAAGACTACACATTTTTCATAAGCCTTGTCGAAATTCTCCTTGTCCAAGTGGTGATTTTCTAGAAAGTTTAATGTTCATGAGAACAGTAAGGTCAGGACAGAAGTCCCAATGACCATAAAGTCCAGCAGCAGGCACCATCTGCTCCCGAGAGCTTCCAAAAGAAAAACAAGACAGGACCCTGCCCCTCCACAACTCACATAAAAGCATGCACGCACCTATGCACACACTCCTTGGTCAGACCCCAAAGAAGATTATCTGGAAATAAGGGAATATCTTCATTGGTCGTGGACTAAACGGTGACCATGAGCCAGGGAATGCAACCAGAAGCTGCAAGAGGCAAGGAAGGATTCTCCCCTAGAACCTTCGGATAGAGTGTGGCTCTGCTGACATCTTGACTTTGGACTTCTGGCCTTCAGAACTGTGAGAATACATTTCTGTTGTTTTAAGCCACCTTGTCTGTGGTCATTTGTTACGGGCAGCCGTTGGAAGCTAATATAGTATATATTAGTTGAACTATTAGAATTAAACTTTCTACAAGCAGGTGATGGGATTTTCCTAGATAACTATGCAGTCTAGGATTAAAGGCTATAAAAAAGCATGTAGCTAATTCATTCTATGGTTCAGGAATGACTTCACAAAAAAAGTGACATTTAAGCTAAGATTTGAACTGTGACTATGACTTAACCAGAAACAGAAAGGAAGGACATATATATTTATAATGAGGGTTACAATGTTTTACAAAGTGTAGCTTATGAAGGATATAACTTAAAAAATGATACGTTGCCCATTATATATGGAAACATATATATTTGAGTATCCACAAGTATGTGTGAATTTCACAGCAGTCTAAGGACCAGCTGATATTAATAAGACTATAATGATTTTTTATAACTATGTATAAATACGATAAATTCAGAACCTAATTCATTAATGTATTGTCATAAGGGATATCTGCAAACATGCAGTTTCAGGAAAAGGTGACAAGATAAAGGGAACAATTCAGTTGTCTCACTTGTATACCACTTGCCTGAATCAGTCTACTTGGAAACCACATTTTTTTTCTTTTTAATTGAGGTAACATTGGTTTATAATATCACGTAAGTTCCAGGTGTACAACATTATAATCTGATACCCGTGTACACCATGGCGTGCTCAACACCCACAGTCCAGTTCCCATCCCTCACCGTGCATTTGACCCCCTTACCCATTTCGCCCTCCCCGACCCCACATCCCCTCTGGTAGCCACCAAGCTGCTGTCTGTAACTCTGAGATTGTTTCTGTTTTGTTTGTTTGTTTGTTTGTTTTATATTCCATGTACGAGTGGGATCACACAATTTTTGTCCTTTTCCACCTGACTTATTTCCCTTAGCATAATACCTTCAAGGTCCATCTATATTGTCACAAATGGCAACATTTCATTTTTTATGGCAAAGTAGTATTCCATTGTAATTTTTAACACATCTTCTTTATTCATTAGTCAATGGACACTTAGGTTGCTTCCATATCTTGGCTAATGTAAATAATGCTGTGATGAACATAGGAGTAGATACATCTTTTTGAATTAGTGTTTTCACATTCTTCGGAAAAATACTCAGAAGTAGAACAGCTGGATCGCATAGTAGTCCCAATTGTTAATTTTTTGAGGAAACTCCATACTGTTTTCCATAATGGCTGCACCAATTTACATTCCCACTAACAGTGCAGGAGGGTTCCCCTTTCTCCATATCCTCTCCAACACTTGTTATTTTTGTCTTTTTGATAATAACCATAACAGTGGAGCCACATTTAATATGAGAATCCTGAAGAAATGGAGACTAGCCAGTTGGCTCTGAATACTGCTAACTGCAAGTAACAGTGGGCCTATATCATTTCTAAGCTGTTTAAAAAACCTTTCACTAAAAAATCCCTCTGCATCACATTAGTTGTGGATTTTACATCAAAGAGATGCCTGGATCCATCATTTCATTAATAACGAGTAATTCAGAAACTGACATTTCTGACAGTGATGCTATACACAGACAAAAAAAAAAAAAAAATCGCAACTAACCTACATTCTTGAAGCCAATGAAAGCTGATAGAAGAATGTGAATTAAATTTTTATAACCTTAAATAATGCATTAAATAGCTACAGTTACCTGAGCACAGGCCTCAGGGCTCTGGAACAGTAGGTCAGAAACAGGTTACTTAGGAACACTTTCCTTTCTTATTGTCCAAGTTTCAAATCTTAATTCCAATAAATTAAAGGAAGGGACACAGGATACAGAAACAAAAGACAATGATCTGAGGAGTACAATGTCTCACATCGCGCTAAAGTGGTCAGTTTTCTTTATAGATACTTATTTCCATGGACATTTTCAAAAGAAGTCTGGCTTTCTGGAGCTAATGGGGGGAAAACGCTCCTCAGAGGACGTCGCATCTCCCCGAGGCAGAACAAACACTTAAGGTTGTTGTTTTTATCTTGTGCTTGATTCTCTATACTTAGTCTTTTCTCCACTAAGGGCAGAAAGTACAACAGGGAAGCTATGAAAGTGAAAGACAATGGTTATTATTACTGATACACGAGGGATATCTCTCCTTGAAGGTATTTACAGATGGAACTGCTTGGGAATGTCTCCGCTCTTGACAAACAGGATCTGTTTAGGGAAGATAACCCCGATTGGCATTTCCCACGTCACAGTGCATGGAACACTAGCATCCCATGCAAAGTGAATAGGCACGATCTGAGAAAAAGGCAGGGTAGTCAAGTATGTGGGAGACTGCAATTGAATATGTATCTCTCGGACATTCACAAAAAGGGCCACACCGATCTCCTGAAGTGAGGAAGTTGTGCAACTTCATTTACCTCGGTGTTTGCAAATTGTTTGATCCTGAAATCCTCTTAGTGCAAAAAGACATCACAATACTTTTCTGTCTTCTACTCTGTGGAGTCCTGGAATACTGCCCTGAGAAAGCAGAAACAGCACACTGGATTTGTCAGCTCTACCTGCTTCTATCACAGAGATGAACACACACAGTGAGAACACAAATTTCTACGAAAATATCTCAAAGCATGATGGCAAAGACACGAATTTCTTTTCAGTCCATTACTTAAAGGCTTAGTTCATTTTTAATTCACTTGGGCTCTAAGAACACGCAAATTCGTACTGTTGGAGGTACTCTACTCTGGGTTTCATCTAAAGAAAGGAAAATAGGACTGTGCTCTATAGAAACAACTATGACTACTGGTACCTGAGACTATCGTATTAATGGGGAAATTACTAACAGTATAATTTAATCTGCTCTGTCAATAAACTCGAAGATGTTTCACAAGGAAAAGATCAAGACCAGGAATCTTTCTCTGCGGCATCAAATTCCATGCACTTGAGGGGTCATGAAAAAGAAAGGGTGTTATCACTTTATACTTGAGAATTGTATTACAACGGGCTGATTATTCAGGATTAATGAGCCCTGGGTCAGGAGTTCAGCGGCCATATGGGGATCCATAATGAGCAGCTCGGAGCTGAGCCCCTGCCAGTTCAGCCAGTCAGCGTGGCAGGGGGCCGTGAGCCCACCAGTGCTTTGGCTCTGCTGGGGTGGGGGGGCGGGGACCTCAGGCCAGCGGCTCTGCATCAATCCAGGCTTCCGGCTTCCCCTTCACCGGGTCCCACTAACTTCCTGGCACAAAGCCCCGATTTGTGTTCCTTTCCTAGTAGAGGAGCCTTGTCCTGTTGCCTAATTCCATATGCTGTGACCCCAAGCCTCCCCTGGGACCACGGTCCTCTGAACTTGCTCCTCTCAGCCTTTCAATGACTTGGGTCCTCACCCTACAGTCCAGCTCACTTGTGGTCGTGTTCTCGCTGCTGACAGACTCTCTTCTTGACCAAACTTCAGTCAGGCTCCTTGGAACGCTTTTCTCCACCAGGCCTGGCCAGACCTGCATAGCCCTGTTTTAGCAAGAATCCTGCTGAGTCAGTTTAGAGAAAATCCTCCACCTTCCGTATCTGATGGGCTTCCTCCGGGCTCCAGGTGGGGTCTTATCACCCTGGCCTGACTTCAGTGAGGATCTCATCAAGTCGGGTTAGCCAGACTCCCCCTGACGTTTCCTTTTAGTAATTTCCCATCACCCAATGCGCCACCCCTCCCCCTGACCCTCTTGGCTAAAAATCCCCTTTTCCTTGTTGTATTTGGAATTGAGCTCAGTACTACTCTCAGGTCTCTTTCCCTCTATTGCAATAGTTCCTGAATAAACTCTGTTTCCACCGCTTTAACTACTGTCCAGCTCTGTTATTTTCCCTTCTCTAGCCCTACCTCCCTACCAGATCTCTCCAATCGTACTGTAGTTGAGGCCTGTCTTACCATCTTTCTGGTGTTTCCTGCCTACAGTTGTCTGGGCCTATCTCATGACAGTGCCCAAGCAGACCCCAACCTACCAAAGACAGACTCTTCCTAGGCAACCTGCTCCGTCCCCACATTTTTTTTTAATCTCAGGAATTTCCTGATGTCACGGACACAGGCATATTATCTAAACCTAGTGTGGGTCTTCGTGATCCCTCAGCTGTCCCTCTTCAGGACGCTGTGACCTAAGCTTTGCTCTTGTCCTCGTCCTTCAAACCTTCAAGCCCCCATACAGTCGGCAGTCAGGGTCTGACATTTGGGACTATATGATCTAGCTTCAGTTGACCTTTCCAGACTTCTTTCCACTGCTCCCATTACTGACCATGTTTCCCCGAAAATAAAACCTAACCGGAAAATAAGCCCTAGCATGATTTTTTAGGAGGACAGCCTCTGAACATAAGCCCTAATGCGTCTTTTAGAGCAAAAAATTAATATAAGACCTGGTCTTATTTTGAGGGAAACACGGTACCATTTTCAGGCAAATAAATTGCCTCGTTACTTGCTGTACATGCCCTTAGTTTTCCTATTGCATTCTCCTTTTGGCTCGGCCTATATGGCTTTTCCTTCCTCCTGCATGTCCAAATCCTGGTCGACCTCAAGGCCCAGTACCACTTCCTGGGCGTAATTTATCTCCATCCTTCCCTGCCTTCCAGTTTTGTTAGCTTTTTGTTTAACTTACTGCCCTAATTTGTTTCCCCTTTACTATGGGTTATTGTGACTCACTTGCCACACAGATTTCTCTCTTGTTAACTACATGATATTATGTATGTATATAGAATAATCAACACAGAGCACTATATTAGTTTCAGGTGTGCACATAATCTCTTGCTTAACTCTATCTTGGCCACTCTGGTGGTCCTTAACACTTTCTAACTTGTAACATAGTTATTTATGTATTTCTTAGCTCTTCCCTATTAGGCCATATGATCCTTGATGGAAAGACTGGTCTTATTTTCATCTCTATATTCTATAGCATTTAGAAACCAGAGGCTCGCATATAGCAGAGGTTTAATGAAAATTTTTGAATGACCTAAGTCTCAGTTCTATCTCTCTCTCTCTCAGGTTTGCACAGTTTATTAAAAAATGGGAAGGAGAGGGGTGGCTGAGATGGGATGCATCCCACTGACCTAGCCACACTCTCTTGGATTTAGAGATCCCCTAAGGCATCTATCACTGAGGTTCTCCACCAGTTTTCTAAGTGGATACTCCTGACAGATGATGCCCACGTGTGCAGCTAATTCTCAAGGGTATATACCCAGACACACGTTGTCCTTTTCACACAGACGCTGGGATATGTACACTGTGGATTCTCCGGCTGTAAACCTACCTCTCCTTCTTTTGCTAGTTGGAAGATGCCGTTGGAAGGATGCTAACGTAGGTGAATTCTCTCATTTACAAACCAGGAAATCTTACCACAAGTGCAAATAACTTCTCTAAAATCACACAGTCAGAAACAGAAGTGAGATTCAAACCCAGGTTGTCTGATTCCTTGTCCAGGGAGCCTTACCCTGAACAATACTGTGTATGGGCACTGCCGCTGGAAAGGTAACTCCAAGGCCCAGTAGATCATTCATATTACTTTCCTTCACGTGGGTGCATATGTATAAAGCTTACAAAAGTCAGTGATAAACTGGTTTGGAAATTCCAATAGGCTTTCAGACTTGCCTTTCCGTCCCCTCCCTCTTGCAGTGGTAGAAACTGTTGTATGGCGCTTCAGCAAAGAAGGCTTGGCTGGTCGGAAGCTACAGCTCAACATTTCCTGCGATTAACTGCTTGATAATGGTAATTACGATTAGTGGGTACAGGATATTTCCTTTTCTAATTGGCCATTACTGATGACTAGCACCTTGTTACATAATAGAAGACTGTGTTAAATAAATAACCACAATTACAGCTCGGAGGTCTTGCTCTTAAAAAAACAATCTAAGTTTTTGGATAAAAACACTACAAAAAAAACCCCACCACATTGAAAAAACCACATTTATGCGCTTAGCTTCTCAGTCAGTGCATACAAGTTACAGATTCAAATGTATACACTGCTTCCACAGGGTGATATGGAACCAGAAAGGACTCTCCCGTGAGCTCTGGTAAAAGACGAGCGTGGAGCCCCATCAACTATATGTCCCCATGGGGAAGGCCCAGCACAGAGCCAATTCCCCGTCACCACTCAACCAACACCGAATGCCATCACAGCCTGGCAGTGTACCAGCAGGTGAGGTGATGATCCAAAGGTGTATAGAACAGTACCTGTGCTTAAAGGGTTTACATATTATAAAATCAGGGCTATGTCTTGATTCTGTCTCTAATCATCTTAAAGTCATATCTAGACTTTGGTAGTAGCAGCTGTTGGTAATAATGAGGTCATATGACTTGCTCAAGGTCACATAGGTTTTTTAACATCCGTCCCTCTGTTTTCCTAGGGCGTCAAGGTTTAGAGTGCTTTCACATCTCTCACCTCCCTCACCCTCCCAATAAGATCGGCATTTTTATGATGAACTTGAGGCTCAGAGAGGCTAAATGATTTTTCCCAGGTTCCCACAAAGTAGAAAATTCAAGATCAGAATCCAGGGTTCTGACTCCTAATCCAGTTTTCCCTTCCATACATTCGTACTCAATGTATTGATTAATTTAATCAATTTGCACATGGAGAAAGCCTAAGAGCATCCAATGTCTGCTTCTATTGCTTAAAATACTCTACCACTTCTTAGTTGTTGATTCCAACAAGAAAAAGGCAGAGGTTTAAGTCCTGTTTAATTCTAGAAAATTGTGCTTGGTTCCTAGAGATAAAGACAGCACCCAACCCCAGTTAGCTATCTTACAAATAAATGCCACTGGCCACACACAGAGGGCTGCGGACATGTACAGAGAGGCGTAAGATCGATCCGTCAAATACGTCTCCATTTCTGGGAAAAGCTACCCTGCTCACCTTTGGGTCAATGAGGTTAGTAGAGCACAGTTGTTTGTTTCAGTAAGAGATGACAATTCTTTAAGGTACTGTCAATGAAATGCCAATCCATTCAGTCTGATGAGTTTATTAAATAAATCATAGCAAAACTGAACCTTAACTCTGTGGCAAAGTTCTTCAAGAACAGCTAATAGAAGCATTTAAAGATTCAATTGTTGGAGACGGCACTGCTTATTTTTATATACCCATGGGTTTATGTTTAGAAGAAAGTGTCCTTTTTATCATATGAATCTCATCAACATCATTATCAGCTATGAATGTGACCAAATCATCTTCCGTTTCTCAGGATGGGAAGTGCATGGGTGTGTGCTGTGGAGGGCAGCGCTACACGATGCATGACGGGAGGTCATGGCAACACAATGAGAAGCGATGTAAGTGTAGTGTCTGACAACTGCAAGGACCTACCAAAATCAGTTTCCTCGTTTGTAAATAAAAAGGGGATCAGAGGGGTATCCCCCTCAGGGCAGTTGTGAGGACAAAATAAGCCAACTTGTGAAAATATTTGAAACAGTACTTGGCACCCGTCACTGCTCAACAAATGTTAGCTCCCGCCAGCGTCATCAGTATTATAACATCTCCTTTTATAATGTCGCTTCTTAATATCCTATAAGCTGAGGCCCGCTTATTTTTATAGGAAAACAAAAGGATGTTCTGGAGGAGGCCCCTTCAAAACCTTACTCCAAGCCCACCAGACTGGGTTTCTATAATTCTTTTTCTTCCATGACCTCCTCTGGCTGGTATCTTGCAAAGTCGTCCCAAAAAACGTAAGACCTTCAGCTCTTCTTGCTGACTCTGAGTGTGGGTGTCTGTGTGGGGAGCTGGGAGTGAGGGAGCAGCACTGGGTGGGAGTGAGGAAGGGTGGAGAAAACAAAAACCTTTCTGAGCACATAGTTGCAATTCTAGTGCAGAGCACCCCAGATTGCATGAAAGCATGGGCAGCCTAAGCAGTCTTACCAGCACATTCTTAAGCTTCCCCTGGGCTACATCGCCCTTTAAACTGCTTCCTAAGTGAATGGAGAATCAGAGAGCAGGCAGTTTTCAAGTTCAATTAGGCACACTCGTATCTTTATATTGAAAGTAACTAATATTTACCGAGGTCTAACTTCATGAAAGGGAATATGCTGGGCTTTCATAAATACATCATTCAATGAAATAACCACAAGAACTCTGCAAAGTCGATATTATAGCTGTACTTTCATAAATGTAGCAGCATGTGCAATTAAACTGTACACAGCTACCAAATGTCAGAGGTGAAATGTAAACAGTTTTTCCAAGATAGGGTCTAGTCCTCTTTCCACTGTTCCGTCAAATATGTGACGCTTGAGTTAAGCATTAACGCTGGAAATACGATACTGTGGAAAACTAGATAAGAGCCATACAGATACAGGGGATGGATTTTAAGGTCTATGAAACAGTTATGAGTTCAAGGTTATAAAGGACAGATTTGAAGTATTCTTTTAATCATTATTTAAACAGCACTAAAACTTCACTTAGAAAAAGACTGAAAATTATGCTAGATAGAATGCTAAATATGATTACCGCTGACAAAATACCATCTTCATGAAGATATTCTGTATCAGTTGGCGCGTATAACTTTCACAAGAATACATTACCTACTCAGGTTTTAATACTATTTCAATTTCTCTGCTTAAAATAGCTGCCATTCTAAGTACTTTGAATAGATTTCAAGCAGATTCTAACCACTGAGCTCTTTCAGTGTTTCCGACAAGCAGCTGTGTAAAAGTAAACTAAGACAACTCTCGCCCTCAAGATGTCCACAGTCTACTAGGTAGACAAAGCTGCCACCAAATAGTTACAGTCTGACACTGGAGATCTGGGAAGGGAAGCAGGGTGACTGAAGATGAGGTTGGAAGAGAAAGTGAGAATCTCAAATGCCACACCAAGAATTTGGACCTAATTATGCATGCATTAGAACCATACTGAAGATTTGAAATGGAGAGCCACGAATACACTTGTTTTGGAATGTGGATTCGAGAAGAGAAAAGCAAGTCGGTGAGATCAACAGGAAGCTTTGTCAATTGTCCAAGCTAGAATTCAGTTCCGGTCAAACATTTAGTAAACACTGACAGTTACGACACAGTTTTAGTCCCTCAGAGCACAGTTTGGAGGCTGGGGGACACGGGTAATTCAGCAGAGATGGTGACAGTCAGAAATGGAGAAGTGGCTCAAGAGACGGACTGAAAGAACAGATTCAAAAGATGATTTCAGGCACAGAAAAGGACGACGTGGTAACTGATCGGATTCAGGACCTGAGGGCAAGATAGAAATCAAGGATGCTTCCCAGGTTTCTAGCTGGGGCTTGACGCCATTTATCGAAACAGGAAATACAAGAATGAGGAACTAATACCACTTGCTGCCCCCATTTCTCCTAGAGAGAGACATCACAAGCGGGTGAATCAGGTGTCCAGAGGAAAAGCATTATAAATCCAAAGTAGCATTACCGTGCTCACCACTTGCTGGGCATGCATTTGCAGGGGGAAAAGTTGACTGTCAGAAAGTTACAAATGGAGGCACAGGTTTACACTGTTGGAAGAAATCATTTCAAGTCACAAAAATGTCCCAAAAGTATGGCAAATTACTAATAAACTATAGATGTATTATCTTACTGCCTTCTAATTAAAAACAGCAAAAGGAAAAAAAATACCCATGCCACACCCCAAGTGTGAGAAATGTCGAGTCCCTTTACTATTAATAGATCTGTGCTTCATTTTCGGGGACAGTGAGGAATCCTACTTACTGTTGAGGTGCATGGAAAGCAGTGTCCTGCAGGATTAGGGGCTTTCCGGAGGGGCGGGGGTTTCAGGAAGTCTGGTAACACAGGGAAGGTGCCTACCTGCCTGCACACCACCCAGTGACTAGTTCTAGTGAGATCTTGTAGAACGACAGTGTCTATAAAAAGACTCCCAAGTTCCTCCTGTCCCAGGATATTAAACATCCACAGACATTGTAATTAAATACAGACATCGTAATTAAAGCTTTTCAAACAATTAATGATGATACGGGGAAAGACATACTTGATAAGCTAAGTGGCTGCTTAAAAAAATATGGATATGCTTTTAAAATCATTATTTCCACTCAAAATTTGTAGGGAGGCTTTGAAAAGAACTGGATAAAGTCTTAGAATGATACATCACTTATTAAGGGGATTTTTAGTGATAAGTGTCCCTTATAAGAATGACATAAGCATCAATCATCAAGCTCTCCCAGTGATGGCTACAAATCAGTGAGAACACTCGGTGGTTCTGAGCCAGGGGGAGGACTTTCTGTGACAGATACTGCAAATTCACTGCTGCCCAATACCTCTGTTGAAAACAAATTGGAACCTAAGATTAAGGTTTCTACCAGTTACTCAATTGTATCCACTAGTCATTTAATGTAAACACTGGTCCTCGATTAATGATGCTCAGGAAATAAACATCCAGTGGCCAAGTATATGTATATAAAGCTACTGCCTCATTACTGAAAGACAAAAGCCACACTGTATGGTCCCTACTAGGGGAATGGTTAAAGTATGGTACATCCATATTATGGGGCACAGTAGGTGCAGTCCTTAAAAAGAAGGGAGCAACAAATGTACGGATATGGTAGAGTGTCTACAAGAAGTCATTGGGAAAGAAGATTACGGATCTTTGATCGTACATGGAAATGATCCATTTTATTTTTACAAACTCAAAAGCGTACAGATGTGTGTCACAGGAATGTCACAAAGAACACACACCAAACCCTTAATGCTTGTGTGGGAGTGGGAGATGTGGTGGACGAATGTTCATTTTTTACCTTACATGCTTCTGAACGGTTGGAAGTGTTTATAATGACAATTTTTATAATTTTAAAATAACTAATGATTTTTGAATTGTTCTTCAATGTTTTTGAAAAGCAGATCCTATTTTCTTTTTGTGAGTTAATCTGTGAGATAAATTCATCCAAGTTTCCATCTTCAGATTTTAAACTGGTAGCCCTTTGGAACTTGTGGATAATCTGGAAAACTTTAATAGACTGTTTGTTATTATCGGCTTAATAGCCAACTGTGTAGGCTATTGTAGGCTGTGTAGGCTATCGAACCTGACTCGACCCCACCCGCTCATGGCTATTACAATGGTGTGTAGGGGGTGGGTATCACAATATTTAACTCAGGAGCTTACCAAAGGTTTCTTTGGTAGAGGTACTGAAATAATTTCAGGGACAGGTGGTTCCATTGATGCGAAGTGGGAAGAAATTACATTTTATCTCTGAGCTGCTCAGATAAAAACTTAAGACTGTGAAAGCAATAAGAAGGAAAGAAACCAAACCAAAACCAACAAACAAACAAAAAATCCTCAACAAGGACCGAGAACCAAATTTAAACCCCAAACTATGTCCATCAGAAAAAGACAACTTGCTCTGCTAAATTATCTAACAGGAAAAAAAAAAAAAAAAAAAAAAAAAAAAAAAAAAGAAAAGGGAAGAAAAAAAGGGTGTGGGTCGGGCGGGCTAGCCTCCAGGTAAAAGAATGGAGCTAGGAATCCTAAAGACAATTCCCCTGCAGCTTTCAAAGTTTGGAGTCCGATCTTTACAGTGGATCAGAGGGCATCTTGAAAGTCAAGTAGAGCCAAAGCAGCTGTGATTTTCATAACCATCTTCCAATTTTATGTGAAGTCACCAGCGCAGTTACCACTTGCTTTCTTCTTTCTCTATAGACCTGGCCGGGCAAGATTTCCCAGGCTCCACAGTCCACCCTGAAGCACACCTGGGCGGCCGACGGACGCCTAGGGAGGCCGCTCGAGCCCGCAACCGGGCGCATCTGTCGTGAACAGCAGTGACCAGTCTGCAAGTGGAAATGCGCCCGAAGCCAGAGCAACACCCCCCCCCCCCCCCCGGCCAAACCTAGCAACCCCGGGCGGGGGCGGGGTACCGGCGAGGAAGATCAGGTGCTAACCCCAGAGTCGCGATCACACACGCGCGAACCTGACTCGACCCCACCCGCTCTGCCGCGAACGCCAAGTCCGGAGCTGCACACGGAGGACACACGCCCAGGGAACGTCCCCGGCTGCCGACAAGGCCACCCGTCCCGTTTTCTCTTCCCTCCCCGACGGCCCCCACCGAGTAGCCGCTTCCGACCCAGCCGGTACCGCTGGGCCCGCCCGGGCGCCCTCACGCCCATGTGGCCTCAGAGCGCGTAGGCTTCTGAGGTCCGCGCGGGGGCCGGCTGCACTCCGGGTCGGAGACAATGACAACAGCCCTCCCGCATCTCGGGGGCACTGTACTCACCTTCATTACTGACAACCCTGGCTCCGCGACGTTGACCATCGACGTCCTCCTCCCGTCGGGTAGCAGCCCCCTGGGTCAAGGGAGCAGCCATTAGGCTGCAGAGTAGAAAAGGGAGGGCCGAGGGGCGGGGTGGGGCGGTGCGGACATGAACCAATCTGAACGCGACTGGAGGCGAACTCCCCTTCAACGCGGTGTTTCCGCCACGCCCCCGTCGTCCTGTCACGCTCAGCACCAATAGGACGTGGCGAGCAGCTTCTAATCCCCGCCCCTAACAGCTAATGCCACGCCCCCTTCCGGGATGGCAAGGCCCAGAACTACAAATCCCAGTGTGCCCCGGGGGCCCTGGGCAGGGAGGGCTGGAAGAGGCTCCGGCGGGCGGGGGTGCGCCGAGAGTGCCCCGGCGTGTTCGCTTAGTTCAGTGAATCAGAACAATGACTGCGCCGCCGGGTCCTTGGGAGCGTCTCAGAGGACTGTGAGCAGCCGCCGCCAGCAGAGTGGCGGGCGGCGCAGCCTGGGCCGCGCGGTGTCAGCGCTGGGCTCCGGAGCCTGCAACGCAGACCCTGCCCAGCGCCCGCAGCCCGCGCGGAGCCGCGGGGCTCCGGCGCTGCAGCCGCTACTCGGCAGCTGTGCATTGTTGTGATCCGGGGCAGGGGCGCGGGGATTACAAAGCCCGAGGACCCGGGACCCTCGTTAGCCATGTGGATACCTACGGACCACGAGAAATACGGCGTGGGTGAGTCTCAGCGGGGCCAACTTTTATTCCGCGGCGGCCGGAGCGGGTGCGCATTTCGCGTCCTTGTAGCCGGGCTCCTCTCGCTCTGCCCGGCTGGAAATGCCTGCTCCTTGCAACGCGCCGCGGGGTCGGGCTTTGCGAGCCGGCCCCGGGCAGAGGGGTGCGCGCCGGGGTCCGCGCCCTCCTCCCTGCCGGCACTCGGGGTTCGGCTCCCGCAGCGCCGGCGGCGGGCGCTGCCTGCGGAGTTTGGAGCGGCGACCGGGCGGGCGTGTGTGTGTGTCAAGTTGGAAGAGGAGGTGAACGGCGTTCCTGCTCTTCCTTCCCCTTGTCCCCCGACGGCGGCAGTGCGCTGCTGCGATTTCCCGGGGTGGAGAGCGAGAGCACAGCGGCCGCGCGGAGAGAGCACCCCCAAAACGGAAGGGGGGCGCACAGCCTGCCGTCAACGTTCCCGGAGAGCGGAATGTGGCCGGGGCTCCAAAGAGCCGCCCTGACGGCCGGAGCCGGGCCGGGGCCGCCCTGCTCCCTCCCGGCCCGGGTGCTGGGGCGCGTGGAGGGGCGGGGGCACCGGCACATTTCAACATCTGCGCAGCTCTGCTGCTTGCTCTTTGGAGGGGAACGGGCATTTCTGCACTGCTTTTTGTTGTTGTTGTTTTGCTTTTTTTTTTTTTTTTTTTGCTTTGGGCCACCCTCCGGCCCGGGGCGAGCGCCGTGGGGGTGGTGACGGACGACAGCTGTGAAGCGATCCTGGGGAGGGGTCTCGGGAAGCCTGAGTCTTCCAGGCAGGGACGCCGCTTTTAGGAAGGGATGACCGTGACGCGGGCGTTGCGAGGAGAAGGACCAGGGTAGCGCTCGCTGTTCTGTGCAAAGGTGAACAACAAAGGACATTAATGTTGACTGATGTATACGCGAGGCTTCCCTTCCCTGCCCTCCTCCCACTGCAGGCCGAGTACAGTTCCCGTTTTTGTTGTTTGATTTCAGCTGGGTCGCCCCTTGACAGTTACCCCTTTTAGGGCTGTGACTATTAGGAAGCCAGGCTCCCTGACGAGCCTGCAGCCGCCAAACGCAATTATAACCTCTCAGAAAGCATTATGGATTTTACTAACAATCTTCATTTGTTACAATGCCCCGTCCTGCCCATTGGCGTACTTTTTTAAAAAAAAAAATTGGGTACAGATTAGTGATTTAGATGATATGTAGGTAAATACCTACATGTTCTCTCAATTCATTTACCTGTAATTTAAAAAATCTGGAAAGCTTTTTTCAGGCGTCATAGTCACAGGGGATTTTTTTTTTTTCTTTTTGCAGCTTCGCTTGGGTATAGGATTTAGAGCCCACCCAGGACTGTATGATTCAATAGTCATCCCCTTATTGGACATTAGCTTCCATTCTGGATCGTGACTGGTTAGCACGACAATAGTTTGTTCTGGACCCACCTTGGGGAAGGGGTTCCAGCTTTTCCTCTCTTCAAAGTGTAAGGGGGAACCTTTGCCAGGCACTCTACTGGCAGGGAGTAGGTGTTGGTTATCATTTGCCCTCTCCTCACGCTCACCTTTTTAGGTGGTAGGTTAACCCTTGCGAGGAGAAGACGTTGCCTTTGCTCTACTGGAGAGGAACTGGAGCGTCCCCTCCTCACCTGGTTTAAACACTCAGTGTAGGAAGCACCCACCCATCCAGCGACGCCGTCCTGCTTGGAGCAGATCCCAGATGCTGCTTTCTTCCGAGTGTTAAATTATACAGATTATGGATGGGACTTATTTTCTTGATTTCGTTCCGTGCCAGGTCACAGCTGGGGAGCTGGTATTGATTAGCTTTGCTCTGGCCTTTCTTTACAAGCTATGGGCAGAGAGGAACACACTCTGGGATTTCCTGGAATGGCAAACCGGATATTATCAGTTAAGTGTTTCGGGCTGCAGCAGACACCTCGGTTTCTTTGGGTGGCTGTGGGTTGGTTGCAGAGTAGGAGGTGGAATGGTGAGCACATATTTGGGGAAAAGGAGGTTGAGTGAGATGAGAGGTGAGAGCAGAGAGAGGTCTGCTGTGCTCACTTATACAATATCACACATACAGAAATTTAATTTTTGAGCATGGGAATGTTTAGTTGTTTTTTAGAATCCATCTGTTCAGTGTGCGTGTGTGGTGAAAATTTTGCTAGGATACTTATGCGTGGACTTTATTTCTCAGCATGGAGAGAACTATTTGTAGCTACCTATGCTGCAACTTTTCTTTTTTTTAAAGCTTGGTTAGTGTATGTGCTTTTCTCATCTAGTTTTTATAAATACTAAAGTAAAGATATTTTATGGGCACAAATGTGTGGCCGATATCAGGTGTAGCAGTAATTCTGTTTCCTCATTCTTTGAAATAAATCAGTCTTTGTATTGTAACACCTGAACACAAATTGTATATTTCTACAATGATACTTCTTATCTACCACCAGTTATATATGAGATAATTATGTATCTTTACATATTTTATGTTTTAATTTCAAGCAACATACTATAAACATGGATAAAATTACTCGTATCAGAGATGGAAATTTCATCTCAAACCTGATGTGCGGGTACTATCTCCTCCATTTAATTGCCAGATGGTCTTAAAACAATGCAAACTTATTCATACGCCTAAGTGTTCCGATTCTCAGGAACTGGAAAGGTACAGTGACAAACTTATAGTCCTGAGAAATAGGGAGCCCTATCTTGGTAAAACCCGTTAGTAGGCACACCAATGGTCGTATTTTATCTTTGAAGGTTCTGGCTAGCGCTTGCTCCCAGTCAAGTCACTACTGCCAACTGTGTGAGCTTAGGTAAATCACTTAACCCTCCTGGTCCCAGCCTCTGGGTGAGATGATGTTCAGTGTCCTTCCCAGTCCTAAATCTGTAGAACTCTTCCAAACAAAAGCATCTTTTGGTCAGAAGAACTCCCCCATAGAGTAGAGATTGGTAGGAGAAAGACGCTTTTGCTGTGACATGTTGCACCTAGTTTTTAACTAAGCTCAGAGGTAAGCAAAAGCTACCTGGCAAGATGCCAAAACCGAGTGCTGGTTGCTCACTTTTTCAATCTGTTTGATTCTCTCTCCAGTTGGAACTCCATGGGCAGTGACTAAAGCGCTCTCGATCGCCCCCTCACAAATTTCCACATGATCACTGTCTGCCTCCTGCACGCCTGCATCTGCCCTACCTTTCTTCCCTCCCTTAAAGTGGTGGGCATTAGTCACAGAGAAAGTTAAGCCCATGGCAGATATATTTCTGCATTCATTTGTTCAGCAGGCATTTACGCCAGCATTCCCATGTGAGCCTGTGAGTCTCACCTGAGCTGCAAACTGCACCTGTCAACCCTGACCAGGTGTTTGTCTTGTGTGAGCCTGGTTCAGCTTAGAGGGAGACTATATGCTGGATTGATCTGTGCAAAAAAACCCAGGGAGCCGTCCCAAAGCAAAACTCAAAACTAGCTGACGTGAAGGTCACAGTGTCGTTTTTCAAATGAAGTGCTGTAGTCCTGGGATCCCTGAGTCCTCAGAAGTATTCCTGTCTGCCTAGTAGGAATCTTATTTTTTTTTAATGCCCCATCTGTTCTAGGGGAAGAGGTATTTATACAGGATCTTTAGCTGCCATTTCCTTCAGAAGAGTACTTTAATGGCAACCTGTGTGGGAGAGTTAGGAGGCAGTGTATCTTTCCTTTTAGCTGCTTTCCTTTTCTTAGCCAGCAGTGACTTACAGTGTTTCCTATTTGTGATACTATGATTCTCCAGATAACATGTGCGGCTAAGTCATGATGTGCTGCCTGGAACTGTTTGTGGCATTTAGAGCCCGACACAAGATTCTAAACTTTAAGTAGGAAGGAAAGGAGTGATTTACATCCCCAAGGAAAGTGCCACTGAAGGGCTGTGCAGACAGCACCACGGTGGCAGCTGATGGCTTGGGTCTGGCCTCCCGTGGGAACGGCCTATGAACAGGTTTCCCTCTTTTGGTCATTCTCCTAAGTGCTGATTCTTTCACTAGGTCCCCACAGTAACACAGAAATGCTGCCTGTCCTTCCTAGCCTTGGTTTCTTCCCCAGAGGCTGTACGGTAGCTACTACAAAGGAGATTATAAAAATTTCAAGGCACTTGCGCTTTTCCTATACCCAGCTCTCTTTGGGAGACTCCAGTTTCAGACTGGTCTTGGATACGGCATGTCCACGTTGCTAGCATAGTGACTTTATGCTGAGAGTGTATGTGGCAGAAAGACATTAAACTCAAGGAAACTCAACCTCTTATGGCTGTAACCATAACAGGGCTTGGTAATTGGATGTGAGGAGATAGGCAAAGGAAGGAGCTCGAACAACTGGGTGAATGCAGACGCAGTTCAACAAAAGAGGCATTTTTATAGGCAGGGCGGGTTTTTGGTGTAAGATGAAGACTTATTTGATCACCTAGCGTTTGCCATACCTGTCAGATGTTCAGGTGGCGATATCTATCTAGTAGGGAGTCAGTCTGGAGCCAGCCAAGGAGAAAGGTTCTGGATTCATGAGTACGATTAGGGAATCATTTGTTTTATGTGTGATGACTAAAGTGATCAACCTAGATAAGACCTTATTCATTGTATTGACTTTGATTATGTAGTCTGCTTGTCCATTTAAAGTGAGAGGCCCTAAATTCCCAAAGAGCAGTCATCTTGGAGCACTTTATTAATATGGGTACAGGGGATTCTAAGTAAGAAATATGAGCTTACTTATATGTCCATGTAGAGTGGGTAGGGAACTAAATTTTATGATACTTTCTTGCTTCACATTAGTGCGTTGCCTGGCTAAGGCATTAGTTATTTCTATTTCTGTGACAGTTCTCTTCCAGGCAAATATCTCATGCCAGATTGTGCATGTTTGCGAGATTTCCCCAACCGGATGTTGAAAAGCAGAACGCACAAGTAACATTTCAATAAACAAGATTTATTTGTCCCTCAAACAGCATATAAATATATATGCTCAGATAGCCAAAGTGGTATATTTGTACGTACAGACATTGTGTGTGTGTGTCTGTGTGTAAAATATGTAATATCTCTTAGGAACCACAGAGTAAATTTTAGAACTGTTACAGTTATACAGTTGCACTCCTGAAAAATGTGTGATTTGAAGTAAGGAATTTCAGCGTAAGATGGCATTAGGGAAAGCCCAATGTGGCCTGTTATCACTTCCCATTGAAATACCAATAAATTCACACAAAGAGGCAAAGGTTGATAATATTAAAACTTAAGTCTGATAAATGGCTCACTGACAAAATTCCAAGGAATTTCCCCACATTAGGTGGAACTGGATTAAGGAAGCCAGTTCCACCTTCATTAAGCATAGCAGCTTCGGTGACCTCAGTGACCTGAGAAGGGCGACCCATTTCCCCTCCCCACTGTCACCAGCTTAGAGGCCAGATCAATACATTTAGCTCCTGTCCTTTACTGCCTGAGGTCTCTATGGTCTTTTTCTCTCCCCACCATCTTTGTATTTCTGTTGAGAGTTGACCACTTCCAGAAACAACTGGGACAGGAAGGTAGGTGGTTTTGTGGGTAGAAAGGAGTCCATAGAGGACGTCACTTTGTCTTTGAGAAGTGTACTGTGTGGTCTTCAAAATTGTTTCCTGGGCACCCTTGAAGTGCCACAGTAGCAAAGCATGCTGGATATTGTGGTTTTGCTTTCAGTCTGTCAGTGACGGACGAAGAAGTGGTGCGAGAAGAGATGATCTCCTGAGTCGCCAAGCACCATGGTACATGCCGGGGAACCTGGCGTGGAGCTGTGCACATCAGCCAGCCTTTGAAGGAAGACCTATAAGTGGGGCGGAAGCCACTCCTTTGTTTCAGCCCCATCCACAGCATGCAGGGGGGTTCAGAACCCAGGCTGCATCAGGCGGTGACCACATCTGCATCCCTACTGACGCGGGAGGGCTACGAAGTCTGGAGACAGGCACCTGTCACTTCGTAATGAGCTAACATGGCTGTGTCTTAGCTCTGGAGCAGGAGGGGAGAGCATGACATTCACATGGGAGGCTTTGGGAAACTACCAGTGTCACAAGTGTGTTTGTCCTCCACCCCCTTCGGGTGCCCTGGGGGCGTCCCCAAAAGGAGAAGTTTGGATGTGAAATTTGCAAGTCTTCCTTGAATTTGATAACCACTCTTCCCCCAAGTTGGGAAGCATTTTCGTAAACCAATCCGGTTATTGTTCTACTTTATGAGACTATTAACTGGGTGTTCACCTAAACATGTCTCCCTGAAATCTGTACGCTGAAATGTGGAGATTTGGTTCTATGTCTTTTCTTTTTTTTTTTTTTCCAAAATGGAAGACTCCTGTCTGTTGGGGTGACCACAGCGGAACATGTGTGGGGACATACACACGCATGTATATGCGGCAACTAGAACTAGCCCAGCCTTGATTGTGGATAAATCAGTTGTCACCGTCCTGGGGTGAGGAGAGGACCTGCTGGCTTTTCTCCTGATGGTCTCATGTCGTTTGAAGAGTCTGGAGCTTCCTTGAGAGCAGGCTCAGGGGTTAGCCGGGCTCTCAGAATCACGGAAATCCAAACCACGCTTTGGCAGTTCTAGAAAGAATGAAGAGAGGAGAAATCTTAGAGGTTTGTTCCGCGGAAATCTGAATGACAAGCCCTAACAATAAGATAGGAGTATTCCTACAGTATTCAGCACCCACTAGAAGTTTGCTTCTTCCTCCATTTGTGTTTTTCAGGAGAATTACGTTTATGTGAATTGCACTCTACATTTCACTTAATATGTCCATCCATCTGTACTTTATAGAAGTTGATTCAGAAGACCAAATATTTATGTTCTTGGCCCCACTTTAGAAGAGGAAATGTTATGTATAAATGATGTAAACATTATGGTAATGAGTTTTAAAATGGGAAAATATTAATGAAAAGTGAAGAATTGGGACAAATAATTACATGTTGCAGAGTTCTTACAGCCAGTTGTAACAGTTGAGAGGTGACATTTTTATTACTATTTTTCCTTCTTTTTAATTTCCAAAATTAGCATGAATTTCTTTTTTTATAATCATAAATCTATAAACTCTTTAATAAGCTGAGCATTATTTCCTATATAGAGTTCGCTCTCGGGATTAGAGGTTACACTGGCAGAAGCTGAGTCTGGAATGCCTGAATTTAGTGTCATTTATGTCCAGGGAGTACTCTGTTCCAAAGTTTCAGAGTGCTTTCTTTGCTGTACTGGCTTGATTACTGGTGTCCGCTACTCCCCTCACTCTCCAGCAGCAACAGTGAAGCTTTTGGACGGCCTTGGGGTATAAGTCTTTGAAAAATCCTTCTTTGAAAAAGAGCTTCAAATGGATTCATCTAAGGTAAAAATGCCGTTCTCTCCATAAAGTGTTCATTTAGAAGAGGGATGTTGGTGTCACTGCTCACCTCCCATTGTTCTGTAAACTCTGTCCTGTGAGATTGTATGTCCTTGGGATAATTTATGCAGGAGAAACTTATCAAGGTAGAGAGGGAACCACTTCAAGAGGTTTTATTTTGCAGTTATGGGGAAACATTGCGTGTTCATGGGTGTTGCACACTGAATGTTTGTCACCCCCAAACGTCCTATGCTGAAGCTCTTACCCTACCCAGCATGGCTGTGTTTGGAGCAAGGAGGTCATTGAGGTTAAATGAGGTCGTAAGGGTGGGGCTCTGATTGGATAGGATTAGTGTTCTTTTAAGAAGAGACCCAAGAGAGCTTGCGTGCTCTCACCACACGCCTCCCCCTGAGAAAGGCCCTGGAGGGCACAGTGGGATGTGGCCATCAATAAGCCAGGAAGAGGACTCTTCCAGCAACTCATCTGCGGGACACTGATCAGGCCCCCGGCCTCCAGCACTGTGAGAAAACAAATTCCTGTTGTTTAAGCCACCCAGTCTATGGTATTTCCTTATGGCAGCCTGAACTAATACAGTGGATTAGAGTAGTTTTAGGAGCTGTAGGAAGAGGCACAAAGAAAACTGAGGCCGAATCCTGGAGCTCGGTCTGATAGATGTGACCAGCGTGGCTCTTTCCGTGGCCCAATCCCACTGCCCTCGGGAGCACAGGCTTACCTGAGTCTGACTGTTTGATGATGGTTGTCTACTGATAACTCCAGGTGTATGTTTGTTTGAATAATTGCATTTTTGCAAAACTGCTCACATTGTCTTAAGTCATCAAATCACTTTGGGGGCCTTCAAAGCAACCGAGAGAAGTAGGATCTCCAAATGCTTAATTTCTCCCTGCTACAGTTAGGTATGAAAAACTCTGAGGTGACTGGTTTAAGCATCTCAGTTAGCATTTACAACAGGTAGATGAAGTTGTATTATATAGAAATTTGGGTGGAGACATCACTTTGGGGTACTTCGGCCTGGTTGTTGAATGCCACCTCCCTGAGGAGAATAAAGCAGTATTTGGGGGAAATTTTTTTTCCACTTTCTATCCTTAAATATATGTCTCCTGGTAGCAGGTAGCACATTCCTCTAAGAGTTTACTTGCTGCATATTTTTGTTTTTCTTAGTGGTGATTACAAAGGCATATCCTATGACACACTGAGGGAAAAACTTATGTTGAGTGATTGTTTACTGAGAATGCCTGCTATGTGTAAAGCAGCATCATGCCAGCATGGTGGGTCATACAAAGAGGTATAAATCTGGACAAATGGAGAAGCTAGAAGCGTTTTATAGTTTTGTCTCATTTTACATATTTTTTTCAAGGTAGGTGTTAATCTGTTTTTGTTAAAAGAAATAGTCACTTAGGAAACATATCACAGAGAAATCAGTGTGAAAGGTAAGACAGATATTTCCCCTCCAGCTTTAAAATGAAGATAAGGACGTGGGATGGTGACTATTCGCTGTGAGCCTGAGGGAACTGCCCTGTGGAGGGCGTGTCTCATATCCTGGAAAACTCAGAACTTGTACAAAAGAATGGAAGTTTCATTCTAAGACCCTCCCCATTCAAGTGAGTCACCAGCGGCTGAGCTTGTCCAATGTAAACCTACGCGGGTTGTACTTTAAATAGCTGGAAAATCTTCTTCCGCTTCCTACTGGGCAGTTTCCACCCCCACACCCCATTCCTGTCATTGGACAAACGTTAAGTATCTTAGACAATGGTTTGTCTTTTTTTGTGGTTTCCTTCTAAGATTGGGCAGAGGAAGAAAGATGGAGTCCTTATTTATTATGATCCTTCAGATTTTGGGAGTGATCAATAAAAACCATTGTGTGTTTAAATGACAGAAAACTAAGAGTGGGCAGGCAGAGGAAAAACTAACTTTCAGATGAATGCATGTGGGTCTGGGTCTGTGTGATTGGCCCCCTGCATGTACACTGGCGCCTGACAGCAAACCTGCAGAGGGTGAGTGATTTGTTCAAGGTGACCTAGCTGGTAAGTGGCAGAGCTGAGATTCGGATACACTGTTGGCGCCTGCAGCCTGTGGCCCTGTCATGGTACCGCACTGCTATGTGCCCACAGGCATACAGACGGAATCTGGGGCTTAGCCCCAGGCTTTGGGGTTCCATGGATGGGTGAAGAAATTGTTCCCCACACTTTAGTTTTGAAACATGATTTAATACTAGTAATATGTGAAATCAGTACCCACGTTGTTTTTCTGTTCCAGCATCAGTCCCTGGGGTTCATGGTCAGCCCCACCCCCATGCTGTCTGCCTATAGGTGGGAATATGGAACCATGGTGCTGGAGGGGCCACAAGGTGTCAGGAGATACAGTGCCAGAGGGGTGGGGGACTTGGGTAATGGGAGCCCAGGACCAAACAGTACGGTGTAACCGGAAGGAAGTATGCTTCCGTGAGTGAGGAACCAGGAGAGGCCCTGGAGTAAAGGAGTGAAGTCCAAGTTCGCAGTGACCAAGTTCGCAGTGACGGGGTGGGGGGGGCACTCGGAGGAGAGCTAGGAAGGAGGGCGGGTCGGCATCAATTGAGGTCACCGTGGAAACCCTGATCTCTGAGGCTTGTGGTTCTGAGGTTGGAAGCCCTGGCTTTGCTTGTACCTGGGCGGCTCACTGCCCCATCCACACTCCCTCCCGGAAGCCTCATCCTGCGAGGCTGAGGACCTACTGCCAGAAGCAGCCTTGGTGTGTGCTGCCTGGGTACCGCTTATTTGAATTACTGCAGGAGCTTCCAAATTTGTCCCTGACCTACAGTCTTCTCTCTCTGGTACACACTTTGCATTTAGAAAGAAAGTGATCTTTTTTTATAAAGCGAAGTTGTTGATGTGGTTCATCTGGGAAAACAAAAACAATCCCTGTGCAGTCAGGGTAGAGTCCAGAGTCATTTCACGGCACTCAAACCTCCGCCAGCCCCGTGCTGGGCGCTCCTTCCTCCTGAGCTCCGTCCCCAGGAACCGGCTCCGGTTTTTCAGAGCTTCTGTGCTGCCTCGAGGCCTCTGCATGCGCGGGAACTCTGCCTGGCTTGGCCACCCTCCTTCCCCTTCTTTGCCTGCAAATGTAACTGCTCTTCTCTAGAACTTCCATTTCCGACTCCTCCCGACAGAAACAGAAACTGCTGTCCTTTCCCCGTGTGCGCTGGCAGCCCTTGGCCTTTGAAAGGGTCTACAGGCTCCTGCGGCCTGTGAAGGGGGAGGTGCTGTGCCGTTCAGCCTTGATTCCCCTGGAGGGTAACACAGAACTAACTCTTAGTAGGCTCAGTAAGAGGTGCATCAGTGAATGAGTGATGTCCGAGTGTGTCTGGGTGGCTCTAACAAAACACCACAGATGGGTACCTTCTTCACAACAGTTCTGGGGGCTGGGAGTGCAAGATGGCGGTGCCAGAATGGTCAGGTTCTGGTGACTCCTTCCTGCTAGGTTGCAGACTTCTCGCTGTGTCCTCACCTGGTGGAAGGGGTTGGAGAGCTCTGTGGGGTCTCTTTTATAAGAGCACTGATCCCATTCACAGAGACTGTACTTTCATGATTTAATCACATCCCAGGGACCCCACCTCCTGAAGCCATTGCTCTAGGACTTGACGCGGATGCAAACATTCAGACAGTAGCCAGCGGGCTCCGTGGCTGAGGGAGAGAACTCTAAGCTTAGAGCTCACTTTGTAAGTTACGGAGCAGATTGTCCAGACTGCATAAACCAGGCTCCAAGGAGCTGAAGGCTACCGGACTGTTGGGGGCGTGCCCCCCGCATCCCAAAGTATGGGCCCAGAGGAAGATGAATGCTTGTCAGCAAAGTGACAGAATTTGTTGAAAGTCGATGGTATTACCCACATACATTCCAAAATATACAGCATGGTTCTGTTGGTCCTATGAGCATGTAAGATTGGCATTAAAAAATCTAGACAGGGAAGAAAAACAAAGTTGTGAGTGCAATTTCATGAAGAAACCTAGTGCTAACCACTAAACTCTGTGAAGACAGGAATGAGGATATATTTTTGCTGTTTATTCTCTGCTCCTAGCGTAATATTTGATACATAATAATTGACAATTTATAATAAATGAATTTATAATACAAAAATAAAATAAATTTTCGAGTCAGTGTGAACAGGTCCAAATTGTTAATGGAGTGTTTACGAGTGAAGTCTCTACACCCGCTTGTGGCTATGGAGCCAGATAAATGCCAGAAGATCTCAAGCACATCTGTTTGTCACAAGCTCTGGCCACCATGTCATGGTCAATTGTATAAAATCTCCTGGCTGACACTGTATCTTGGACATTTTTAGTGCTTCCTGCAAGTTTGGGGTGCTTTTCCAACGTTTTAGTGATTCAACTTTGAAACAAATGTTTCCTACCACTGCTCTTTCAGAATAAGAGTATCCTGAGATGGCAAGGAAAGCTGTTGTCAAAAGACTGAAACAAAACTGCCACCACACATGCAATTAGCCATTGGCGAAAAACAGCATTTTCATTTACAGCCAAAACAAAATGTATAGACTATGTGGCATGGTGAAGAGAGAGACTGCAACTGTCATGAGAGCTTCCCATTTTCTGTTTTTGTTTGCATTTTCTTACTCCTTAGAACATTTTCCTAGAAGCCATCGGTCATGCTTCATGTGTTACAGGTTGTGCTTGGCACAAGGTGGCTGGTTTGGACTGTATCCCCTGGGGAGAAAGGATGTCCTCTTTCTCATTTGCACAGTGGTGTGGTCCGGACTCGCGGGATCCCTCATCCCTGTTCTCGCTGGCCAACCTGATGCTGAGCAGAGAAACATTTGGAAATATAAAATACATTTATTTGGATAAAATACTGCTTTTTTTTTTGGTTTTCTGTGATGAGGTTCAATCTAAGAGTTCATTAACAAACAAACAAACAAACACAAACAAACAAAAAACCAACAAGAAAACTTGACTGTGAAAACCAGTTTGAAAATCACTGACATGGCAGGATGCCTTGCAATGCGACTGGAGCATTGCAGGTAAATTTGTGTTACTACTGGCTGTGAAATTACTGTCCGAATTCTCCTGGTGAGCTGCCGTTGTTCTGCTCTCAGTGGCAGTGGAGGAATCTTTTGGTTTGGGGAGTAGGAGCTCTCATAGAATTACTGCATTTTCCAGACTGCATGTGCCATGCGGCCGGTTTGCACCGTTTCTCCTGATGCAGTGAAGCTGTGCGGTCTATGAAAAAGTTGTTTGTTTGCCAGCATCAGGCTAGAAAGTGCCTGCTTGAAAGGGTTAACGTGAGTGTATCTCATGACAGTCAGAGCCTAGGGTTCTCATGTCGGTTCTTCCGTAATAACTGTATGAACTGTACAAAAGCATGTATCTCGTAGGGTTCCACTGTAAAATGAGAGTTGGATGAGGTGATTTTCAAATTTTCCTGAAATTCTAAGTTAGAGGTTTCTGTGGGTACTCTGATTAGATGTCAATGGACTTTCTGGAATATTTTGTATGTGAAATGTTTTGGTTTGTCTTTAGGTAACCTGCCAGATAATTCACTGCAGCTGCAGCTCTCTGTGTTCATTTGAAGCTCTCTGGCATTTGGTTCTGTGAATTTTGGTGTTTGATAAGTATCATGTAAGCCTGCTCTATCACCCTAAGTCTTTCTATCCCGAATAAGGCATTCGAATAATTAACATATTCATTCCAAAGAACAAACTGAACCCATACTCTTATTTTTGAGTCACATTGCAGCTATCAAAAGAAAGCCCATTGGTGAAAGGGATCCAATTTGGAAATAATACATTATTTCCGAAAGGCTCCTTTTCTTTTTCAGTTGCAACGGAAGAGCTCAGGGATGGAAACACAATGTTACACTCAGCTGTCAAAAGGAAGAGAATCATCTTAGATCTCATTTCACATCCAAATTATCACACAGACCACACTGTGCAAGACTGGCCACATTCTACCGACTGGTTACAATCTCTTCCCTAATTGGAAAAAATTAGGACTATTAATCATTGTGACACAAGGCAAAATGTCACCATGGCATGATGTTCTTATTTTCCACCTGAGAAATGGTGGCTTCTATGAGCAAACCCAAACCCTACTTTTGCCACTCTCCCCTCTGTTTCCTTTCGGGCTTGGTGTAGTTCTCTGGAGTATATCCCACAGACGCTCCCAAAAAGTGGAGGGCACAGAAACAGAGGAAGACAGCTGTCCTTTGTTGTTAGTTCACAGAAGAAGCTGTGGAAATGAAAATGTGGTGAGGGGAAAGGAAGACTTCCCACACCAAGGAAATGTAGATATTGCAGACATATTTAAATTTATTTGCATGTAGGTAATTGATGGAGAGACAGTCTCATGGGGACATCAAAATGATCGAACTCTGAATTTCCATTGTGTTCTTAGTAGATGCATTCAGAAGGGACATGTTTTAAGCACTTTGCCAGGATTTTCTTACGAGGATAATAATTTTCTGACGATAGAAGTAATTATGGTTGTAACACATGAATTACTTTGTATTTGAGTTTTGTAATTTCTTAGTGTTTTGGCATGCTTAAAATTTATATGGGCAATCGCATATTTTAAGTACGATTTAAAGAAAAAGGTAACTGACAAATGCTAGTGTATCTTTATGGTTGACTTTAAAATATACGTATATATTTTTTCCCCTCTAGGCATCAGTATTAACTGCTTTTTAAAAAAAGGTGAAACATATATCAGTGTGTGTGTGTGTGTGTGTGTGTGTGTGTGTATGTGTGTGTGTGTGTGTGTGAGACCATGTCTTTCTTTCGATAGCCATGGACCTTTTGCTGGGTTGCTTTTGTTTCTCTAATAAATGACCAACTTCTTTTATCCATCTCTGAAACTGGGTCACCCTCCAAATAGAGTTCGTACAGCACTCTAAAGAGGGGTACTGACATTTTTGTGTGTTTTACATATTTTCAAAAGGGAAAACTTATGATATATTTGGTAAACATTAGGTCCAAATCTTGCAGTTTTTCTGTGGGTGTCTCAGCGAACACAATGCGGAAATTACTGTGTTTACATTTCGACCTTAGTCCGAATGTTAATTTGATGTCAAATTGTCAACACCACCATATTTAGTGATGATATAATTGATTCAAGTCAGTGCCTTCCTTTTATAATAATAGGAAACACTGCACTTTTATTACGTGTCTTGTAGTACGCCAAGGTTGAGCACGCATCATTTCATTAAATGCTCACAACAGCTGCATGATGAGGTGCTCTTCTTGTTTGTCATTTTACAAATGGGAAACTGAGGCACAGAAATGTTACAGAACCTGCCCCAGGTCTCCAGGCTAATGAGTTGTGGAGCTGTGATTGGCTGTCGTTCCAAAAGCCAGCGCCTTCACCACTATGTTACAATGTTTCCCCCATCATGTTTCTGTCGCTCATTTGTTTTGTTTTGGGTTAGTGCTGGTAGTACCCGAAAGTTACACTGTTGACAAAATCCATAGTTCTTATTGCAGTGTATGTTACTTCTTTTGAAAAGAGGCAAGTGCTTTAGGGTGAATGTGTGTAAGGTGGCTACAATTACAGAACCAAGGCTAAAGGTATTTATCCTGGGGATTTTGAAACCTTTGCACGGGGTTGGGCCCTTTTCCGTTTGTGTAGAGTCTGTTGGATGTCCCGGAGAGGTTCCCAGCCCAGCCCATCGCTGCTACAGGGCTTATCAGAAGGGGGTGTGGGCCGAGGCTCTGCCAGCAGGCAGCGCTTTTAGGGCTTGGGCATCCCGAAGTGTGCAGCTGTGACAGCCCCGCCACCAAAGTGACCCCTTCCCTCAGCTGCAGCCAGCGATGGCAGGCACCTTCCCACCTTGTGATGGTTGTCATTTGTCAGGTGATGTATAAAAGACCGGGTTCCATTTAGGACGGTGTACTCATCATGGGGGAAAGGCAGGTCATGAAAATAGAATACAAGACAGTAGAGACTGGCCTGGGGGGGGGGGCGGGGGGGCGGGATCTGTGACAACACCAGGTAGAGCTAACAGTAACGCCATCCTGCAAGGTAGGAGTTGCAGTGAGACTGTGTCTTTTATTTCAGGTGACTGCCCCGCATAGCTCACTGAGGGTGACCCTCGTTCTGACTCTCTCCTGCAGTCGTTGGGTCTGACAGAATGTGACTTGAATGCTGAAATCCTAACTTTCCTGTCTGTGGGATAATAATGCCCTGTTCCATCGAGAGAGGGCTTTTAACTCTTTTCCGTGCTTTCCCACTTGTGCTGTTTGAGCCTTTTAGCCTCTCAGAAGGTCGATGGGAGAGGACTTTCCTGTTTTAAAGAGGTGATGCTGAAGGTCCGGCAAATGACCTGACGAGTGGTGCGTGAATAAAATGTGACGGGATGAGACAGCTCAGCTCTACTGGTCCTTTGAAGAACATTCAGTGTGTTTCTCTGTGTGCTGATTGTCCACGTCGGGAGAATTTGGACCACCGACCACCTGCTTTGTATATACATGTGTCCTTGCAGTGGACCGTACTGCATCCTGACGGGTGGTCGCCGGCTTGAGGCGTGAACACCAATGTGCAGCCCGGTCCCCCAGGCCGACCTCAGCCCTCACGCTGCTGCTGTTCTGTGGCCTGGCCACCTGTAGTCCTACTCTGTGTCCTATGAATCCTTTATCATTTTTCTAGTCCATGTCCGTTTTCATGTAAGTGGGAAGGGTCCTAAGCCTTAGTTTCCTGCTCTCTAAACAGGGATAAGTACACCTGCCTGACTGAACCACTGTCTAATTATCATGATCAGGTGAGATGGTTCCTGCAAAGCCGTGTAAATTACAAAGGGCTTTACAAGCATAAGGAATTATGCATTAGGGATGACCTTGAGTTCAGTATGCAACTTGGCACTGGTTAGACCAGCTGGTCATGATACCACCTGTGACGCCTTCTCTCCAGACCCTCTGCAAGCCCCATAGGTGTCTGTGAAGGAACAGAAAGACGTCTAAAGCCCCTTGGGAAAGACCCGGGTCACATTTGTGGGAGCCAGTGTCCAAGGCCTACGACCATCAGAGCAGAGACCCACTCTCAGGAAGGGGTCACCAACAGACCTCTAGGGAGGGGGCGTGTACGAGAAGGGTCAGTGCCACGCGGCCTGGAACTACCGAAAGGAAGAGCGTGGCTTGTCCCTTTTGCTCAGAAAGGAAGAAAGAAGAAAAATGAAGGACAAGTTGGGGCATGTGCTTTATTACCCCTCCCATCAGTCAGAGTTGGCCCAAATACTCGTGTTTCCCATATAATACTCCTGGCGGGGCTCCCAGGAAGTGCTCACTGATCCTGTGAGGTGGGGGCGAGGCCAGCGGAAGGGTTGGAGAAAACCTGTCGCTGCCCAGATGTATTAGCAGGTGATGGTCACTCTTGCAATGGCAGCCTTGCCATCTTCCCTGGTGTGTGAGTTCCTCCTGTGTGCCAGGCTGTGTGCCAGGTGCTGGGCTAACACTGGGGAGGGGAGGGTTTTGACCTCAGGAAGCTTAGAAATGTGCTCCTCAGTTTAAATGTGTGTTAGGTACGTGCAGCGTGCTGTGGCGATAAACAGTGAATTCCAAGGAGCTCGCACCTGTGTGGAGAAGACAGCAGGGATTACTGCTTGTGGTCCTGGGCGAGGCAGGCAGGCACAGCCAAGGGCGCCTTATATCGGGGCAAGCGAGAACGTCCTGGGGAAGGTGGCATCGGAATAGAATGGAGAGGGCCTTGTAGGAGGTACCCAGGTGGAAGACATGGGGGAGCACCGTCCTGGATAAGGAAATAGTATAAATAAAGGTGGGTGAGCCTGAAGGTCTGTGTGGGATGGCGGCACGTAGATTAGTCCCATGAGAATTATTGTTACCGTAATATAGCTGTACACAGCTGACACGTTACCTTGCTCTTACTGAGATCAGCGGCTCTCAACCTGGCTGAGCCACCCACCCTTCACCCCTGTCCCAACGGGTGTGTGGATGACTAGTGGGATTGGGAGGCCCTAGCGGCATTCACGGGACAGGGCTGGGAATGCCGCCTGCCCGCAGAAGGGTGGACTCTCCCATCCCAAATGCCTGTGGTGTCCTCTTTGCCAAATCCTGGTGGATGTAAGCCCGTGACGTGACAAGGTGGTGAGCATGGCTACTGTCTTCAGCTCAGACACGAGAGGCGAGGTCACACAGCTTGTAGGCCATCAGTCAGGTCTGGAGTGCTTTTTCCATTCATATCTTTTGTTTGAAATTGCCTTTGCTCTTGCTGGTTTCCATGTGTTAGTGCTGTTCTGCCTTATAATATTCTAGATAATACCGTGCCGTACATTGGTACTATCTTTAAGAGGAAACATTTAATTCTCTTGCTGTCCGCAAGTAGAGGAACTCCATGAACGCAACGGTCTGTCCCCTCCCTCGCTCCCTCTCTCATGCTTGATTGGCAGTTGGCTGGCTCTGTCCCCCTTTTCCATTGGGACCGGCTCTCTGCAGAGAGGCTGCCCTCTGATTTGTGAGGTTAGTGGCGGTGCGGGAGGCCTGCATGTTTCTGACCTAAACTCAGTAGAGGGGAGTGTTAGCTGGGCCCTGTGTACAGAGATGTGGTTTGTGTCTGGTACAAAGGGAGCGAGTGGTGGTTGGAAGCCAGCCAGAGCTCCACTGGGCCCAGCCAGCTGTGCTGGGACCCAAGCAGTTCCTTTCGCTCATCTGAACAAGGACATTGTGTAGTCCAGTGGCCGCCCTGTTGCACAACTCCAGAGGGCACCACTGTGTATCTACTGTTCTAGGTCTTGTGTGCTCTGGCTTGGTCCCGAGCCAAATGTCTACACACCCAGCTCTCTGGGTACCGAAGCAAGTCAGTTTGACCTGCTTCCTCTCTCTCTCCAGGAGATGAAAAGGGTGCTGTTTATTTTTCTGGTCCTTTGGTTTTCTTTGAGGCTTTGGTGCTCTGTGAGCTCTAAATATTGTCTGTCTCACACACATTTTATACATGCTTGTGATTAAAAGTTCAAACAGTATAGAAGAATGTCGAGTATGGAGCTGAAGCCTCTTCCTCCTTCCCCCACGGTCCTTTTATAAATGATCGTTACTGAGGCTTTGGCTGGAGCCTCTCAGATGTTTTGCTGTTCTGTCGGTGTGTATATTTTTAAAAGTGTGATCATATTATTTATGTTCTGCAACTTTAAAAATATATATATCTTTCCATATAAGTGTATTATAAAGCTAGTTGTCTTTTAAAAACTAATGTTTTACAGTTTATTGTTTATTTGAAAAACTATCTATAATAACTAATCATAATAACCATCCTCCTTACATTTGAGGCACTTTGTGTCCTGCACTGTTCTGAGCCCTTTAATGTATCATCACCACCCTGTGCCGTATGTCCTGTTAGTACCATTTTTCAGCTCAGGAAACGGAGGGACAGAGATCAGGTCACTTGTCTAAGGTCCGTGAAGCCAGGTGCTATGGCTGCAGAGCGCACACTTGTAGATACACTTGACAGCACATGGTGAACATTCAAAAGGTGCAAAAAGTTAGTGATATGGTGACAGTTGACATTCCTGCCCCTGGTCCTCACATTGTCACCCCTGGGCAGCCCTCCGTCACTCCATTGCACCCTCTCGGTACAGGTGCCGGGATCCACTGCGCACCTGTCAGCACAGGGTACTCAGGAGGCTGGACGTGCACATAATAGCATTTTTATTCCTTTATTCCAGTGAGATGCATCTATGGCCCCATCCGTTTCAACCCTGTAAGTTGGCTTCCTGTTACCCTTTGTTTGATTTATTTTTTCAGTCTCTGGAAACCACCATTCTCCTCTTTGCTCCAGGTGTTTGGATATTTTAGATGTCACATGTAAGTGGAACCATGCAGTATTTTTCTTTCTGTGTCTGGCTTATTTCACTTAGCACAATGTCTTCTACGTCCATCCCTATTTTATAAATGGCAGGATTTTCTTCTCTTTAAGGCTGAACAACATTCCATTGTATGTATATACCACATTTTATGTATTCCTTCACCCTTCAGTGTATATTTAGGTTGTTTCCATATCTTGGCTAGTGTGAATAAATACTCTTTTTAATAGTTACTATTCCACAGTAGGAATGTATTGTGATTTAGTTTAATACCTCTCTTTGTGGTTTCCAGTATCTTGTTGTTCTAAACAATGCTGCCTCAAAGATGTCTGCATTTATAATTATGTGCAACTATGTGCAGCCGTGTAATTAAACACGTGTGAATACCTATGTAGAAAAAAATTCTTGGACATACAGTTGCTGAGTCAAAAGGAATGTGCGTTCAAACCCTTTATAGTTCGTGACAAATTATTTTGCCAAAAGTCTGTACCATTTTATACTCCCATCAACGTGCTTGTTTCCTCAGTCCCTTGCCAACCTTGGATATTATCTCTAATATTTTATTAGTGTATAAAGGGATGTCAGTACTTTATGAGCAAAACCAGCAACATTTAAAGTTGGTTATCTTTTAGCTTGCCCAGTCTTGCTAGGATTCACTTGCTCAAGAGGAAAAGTTATGTGCAAGGTATGCAGCTACTCCCCATTTAAGAAATAGCTTCTATTTGTTTTCCTTTCAAATGCAGCTATTATGTGCCATTTTCATCTACTTCAGGAAAATGACCTTTGCCACATCACCAACATAGGCAGGCTTCCTAGAGGGGCAGGCAGTTACTGATTTGGGAGTTTGTACTTACTGCCCTCTAATACAGATGGTCCCCAACTTACGATGGTTTGACTTAGGATATTTTGAAAGTAGAAAGTATACTTCGAAATGTGAATTTTGGTCTTTGCCCGAGCTGGCTATCGGTGGTACAGTACTCGCTGATGCTGGACAGCGGCCTGGAGCCACGGCTCCCAGCCCGCGGGGACCACAAGCATGCACCATTGCTCCTCTAGTGTCTTGTGTTGTCGGTGATTTTCATTGTATTCTGTGTTTTCACATCCCATCATGTCTGTAAGACGCCCATCTGTCTCTGCTTCTGGTGAGAAGAAGAGGAAGAGGAGGAAGCAATGACTCTTGAACTGAAACTCAAGATAATGGCCCAGCTGTGGGCTAATAGGAGCGTTCTGAGCCCGTGTAAGGTGGCCGGGCTGAGCTGTGATGTGCGGTAGGTCAGGTGTATTAAATGCATTTTGACTTACGGTCCTTTGCATTTATGATGGGTGTGTCGGGACGTAGCCCCGTCGTAAGTCGGGAAGCATCTGGACATACAGCAGCCCACGCTGCCAGCCCTTTCCCTAACGTGGCGAGGCAGTGCCTAGCCACAGAGTCCCACACTGTACTGTGGACGCCCCAGCTACTCCGAAACAAGATGCCATCGTTGGGACCCCCCTCCCACAGACTGACAAGGCTCACGCTGTGATCACAGTGTTGAGAGTTCTGTACGTAACTCCGGAGCCTCTGCCTCCATCCTCGGTGCTGTTCTCCGAGTGCTAGCGGTGCCCCTGACGACATGCCTGCAGCCTTCCTTTCAGAGTGTTGCGGCTCCACGCGCGCTTTCAAGCTAGAAGGGCAGACTCCCTGCTGACGCGCCGCCTGGTGAGAGGCTGCTGGCTGAAGGAATCCGGGATTTCCGTGGACCGGGATGCTGTACCTCCAGTTCCCGGAGGTCTCGCGTCCTCCAAGCGCTTGTTGCAAGGTTTGGCGGGGGGCAAGCTTCTCCAAAAGGTTTTGCAGCCACTGGGGGGTTCTGGCTTGAGGTATGCGGGCTCCTTTCGTGCTGTGTCACCGCTGCCCAGATGTGGGCTCAGTGGACTCCGTTTCCCTTGTATGTCACCTATGTGCCTCATGAACCTCGGGCACGTGGTACTGACACCTGCTCAGTGGGCGACTCTGAAGCTGTGACGTTTTAGCATTCGCTCTGGAGTTTTATTTTCTGCTCATGTTCCAGTGTAGACTTGCGGACCTACTGTTACCACAGAACAAGGAACTGATGTCTTGCCGTAGCCCCTGCCCTTCAAACTGGATCGGCAGTGTGTTCCTATACTAACACCACGTGAGAAAAGCCCACGTGGAAAAGTGTTTATGCTCACACCAAGGTGAAACGAGCGTGAGTTTAATATTCGTCATGCGTTTCAGGTGCCGGTTTCACTGGCATAGTCCTGAGTTTGAGGGTTTTCAATAAAGCTACCCTAACCTACTAAATCTTGAACTGCCAGCTTTATTTCTGTATTTCTAATTAAAGTAGGCTTTTGCAGGGTGGGGAAAAAAAGGTTTTGAGGCGACTGTAGGTATCAGTTGTAAATCCCGTAGTTTATGTAGAGAAAGTTCCTTTTGAAGCCTTTGTCTCCTTGAAGGCGTTCTTTGAGTGACGAGGGTCTCTAACTTGCCTTTGGGTCTTTGTGTGTGTGTGTGTGTGTGTGTCTAGGTTTAAAGCACCTTGTGTTGTGTGTTTTGCTGAAACTCCCTAACAGATACTGACACGTGGACCCTGGATTGCTTGCGATCTCTAAGGCAACCACTTAGTTCGCTTAGAAGTTTTCCTTCTGTGGTCACGCCATCTCCATCTCCACTTCTGCTCCTAAGCAAGCATTGTCACTTTTTGAGTGCTTCCTATCATAACCTTTGAGGAATTGGCTAAACTCAAAGCACGATTAAAAATTTTTTTTCATCCTTTTTATCCTCATCGGTTTGTTTTATGTCAGAAGTCACTGCACTTTGCAGGTAACCTTTACAATGGCTGCTGGCCTGACTTCTTGATTGGTTAGCACAGTGAGAGATCTTTCTGAAGGGTCTGTTAGGCAGCCTGGGGTGTGTGCACGTATATTCTGTGAGTGAGAGCTCTTCCCCTCTGGTCCTGAACTGAGGACGAAAGAGCCAATTGAAGGGGCAGCGTGATGGGTGATGGATAGAAAAATTATTACTTTTTGCATCACTTTTTTTTTTAAGGCACTCAACATTAGTTATTTCCATGTGACTAGGTGCCACCAGCAACCAAGTAACGTCCTTGTCATTGTCGTTCAGGCAGTTTTTTTGTGAGGCTAGGGGGACTGAGCGGTGCCTGAGGGGCGATAGGAGGAAACTGTATTTATACTCAGTTCAGCTCTTGTTCCTAGTGTGTCTCTGTAGCGTCTTTCGGGTGTGGATTTTTGTTCCTGGCTACGCAATAGAGGTGGAAGCAGAGAAGTGGGAGAGTTTTCTGAAGTGCGTCTTGAATATGAAGGGCTGGGGCACGGAGATGCTACTGCTGCTGATTTTATCCCGCGCAGCTGCCTCAGCTCCTGGCCAGCGTCTGCTGTCCTCCTTGACCCTCTTCTGGGGAAGCTCTTTATTCGGTTCAATTATGGGATGACTTAGGACCATTAACATTTAAGTAAGAAGAAAGGCCTAGCACGAGCCTCACTTTCTGAGTGCAGAGGTGAGTGCTCAGGCCACACTCCTTGCAGCCTGCAGTGGGACACTGCACCACGTAGCGTGGGCACGGCTGTGACACACACGGTGTTTCCTCTACAAGTGCAGTGTAGGAAAGGAGACCAGGGAGGGTCTTAGGGACGTAAGTGCTTCTGGTGCCAGAAAGCATCTTGGGGTTCTCCGAATCCTGATGCTAGCACTGAAGACCGTTTATTTATCGGCGTGACCGTGGTCCCACAGCCATTTGCTGTCACCATCAGAGTCCCAGGGGATGTGTCTTAGGGTGTGTTGTGTGCATGCGCGTGCGCACGCACACACACCTGCAGCTTGTGCTCAGCGGATCATGGCGGGTGGCCGGCCGTGCCCAGGAGACTGCTCGTGGTGTCTTCGTAGCATGAAGAACAGCATTTCTGCAAAGCGGGTGTCCTTTCCTTTAAGCAAACGTAACGCCGTGTAGCGTAAGGTCTCGATTTCCCCACCAGGTGACTCTTGTTTTAACCTTATAAAAGGGCTTGTTTCAAAATTTTTTGGGGAAAAAATCAATATTCCCCTATGGCATTTGACGTACCATCTGTGAATTGATTTCCAACGACATTGGTTTACAAATGTGTAAGAGGACCTTTTATTGAACAATTGCTGGGTACTATTAACTGAGCAGTTGTATTTGTCAGGCATCTGATTAAGTGCTTTTAAGTTCATTATTAGCTTGTCTACTTCTCCTAATAACCTTGTGAGGTAGGTGCTATTATTGTCCTCCCTGTATTTCCAAAGACCTATCTAAAGTTTGGAAAGGTCACTTGCCCAAGGGGACACAGGTATACTAGCAACGGCTGATACCAGACTTTGCACCCAGAGCTGTCTGATTCCTGAGTATAAACTCTTAACAACATCCTCAGCCAGCACTGACTGTGGTCTGCTTTCTGTAACCTCAGGCCAGGTACCACTTTGCTGAGGCAGCATCGATTCCCCGTGTCTCTGCTTAACTGTGGTTTGGCTGTGATTGTGGCTGCAGCTGAACTGGGGGACAGTGATGGCTAGAATTGGGACCTGGTTGGCAGGAGAATTAGCTTCCTCTCTACCCTCACCCTACCTCACTCTCCCTGGGACCTAGGTTAGCCTATGTTACAAAGGGACATGACCTTACCCAAGACCCTGATGGAAGGTGGTATATCAGGCTGCTGTCACCTAGACAATCAACGCCTGTGGAGTGAGCTCATGAAATAAACACAAACAACCACCACCGCCAAACTGGCTTTTATCTTACGTGCGGCCTCAGCGCGGAGTACAGTGCTCTCAGAGTAAAGGTACGTGGTTAACAGTAGGCACTCAGGAGACAGCTTATAATGAGTCAGTTCCCATACTGTGACTGAGTAGGACGGGGTGGTTACAACACTCGGGGGGGTAAAAATTGCTATAATTAAAATACGGTAATTGGCAGGTGTGGGCACAATAGAAGTTTTTCTATTTTGATTCTGGAGAAGCCAAATAAGGGCATTGCATGCATGAGATTTTTTTTCCCCCAGTACATGTTTTGGGTGCCAGCAGCTTAAGCCATTAAACATATTGTATTGTTGTTAATAATTGGGAGTTAACACGGGAGGTCATGCAGACAAAGCTGCATTACCGTAGGAGAGAAGAACAAAGCTCCCGACCCCATGTGGTCTTTGGCGTCAGGACCAAATAGAACATTGTGGGGTCATTCAGACAGGGTGGGATTCACAGACCTACAGACTTCTGATAAGCACGAGGTGGTGATGGTGATGGTGGTGGGGGACGTGGGAGGGTTTCAGGAAATCTATTTTCAATCTCAACATTCATGTATATTCTCTCTGTAGTTTCTGTAGTTTCCTTTTCCTCGTCCTCTTTCCCAATAGATCGTTTCCCAGTGACAAGAGAAAGGCCAGTTGCCCACATATCTCTAATCCTGCTAGGGTCCACTTTACACCGTGTGGTAGAAAACTCTCCTGGGCTCCAAACAAAGGGATGATTGAAATAGTGGTGTTGGTGTTGATGAAAATTAATGACTCTAATGACAGGATAACAAATACTTTTGCAGTTCAGGTGGCACCCAAGTCTTTGTTTTCCACAAATTGAAAGAGGATTTAATTGAGTTGTCAGTTGGTCATTAAAAATAATTTTGATGATAGATCACCCTGAGATTGTTTTTGGCATATGTCCCAGAAAGAATTTAAACTATTGGGGAATATTATTACAATAAATTAAAATTTTCATGTCGTTATTTGTGTGAACAAATTTCCTCAGCCTTTAGATTAATATAGAGGGAGGGGCAGATAGGAATAAAATTGATGTTGAATTGTGTCTCATTTTAGCAATATTCCTCTATGAATTTACTTGGAAAAAAGTGGGTCATTCATCTCCTTAAATGATGTATTTCTAAAGCAACTGATTTTTTTTAAAACTTTTATTTATTTAAGTATTTTTCCAGGACCCATTCTCTCCAAGTCAAGTAGTTGTTTCAGTCTAGTTGTGGAGGGCGCAGCTCACAGTGGCCCATGAGGGAATCGAACCGGCGACCTTGTTGTTAAGAGCACTGCGCTCTAACCAACTGAGCTAACTGGTTGCCCGTAAAGCAACTGATTTTTAATAATCATTTATAAATCATGTAATATTTATGTTTTTATCAATTATATACAAGTAATAACTACTGTAAATACAGATTAAAAAATAATGAGTCTTATGGTCACAGGAAACTTAAAAATTCACATTTTTGTTTTTATGTATGTAAATTCAAAAGATCCTATGATCATGAAATATTTTTATTCAGATGTAAGTTTTTATTTCCTGTGACCATAAGATATTTACATATATAACATTTTTCTATAAACTATTCATATATATTATACTTACAGAGATATATAATAGGGTGATTAATAAAACTTTCAAACATAAAAATATTTTACAATAAGGTAAAATTCTTTGGGGATACTGCAGTGAAATCCAAAGAGAATAAATAAAGTAAAATTTCTGTTTTATCAGATTTAAAAATAAATGGATAATGGTAGATAGCAAATAGCTCTGGTGTTTTCATTCAGTTGGATACATTTTAGAGACTCATGTTACAGTTTAATATTCAAAGTCATTATACGATTAAAGATCTTGGGAATTAGATCCTTTTTATTTAAATTTGAGTTGAAAAAATTTAGATGTCAAGTTAAACATGTGCGAGGGGAAACATAGTTGCTGTACTTACTTCTCTTAGTAGGCATGCAAGCAAAAACACTGGAATATAATGAGATAAAGCATCACCTAGTGAGCCTCAGGCACCAGTCAACCGAGAATACAGTGTGGACGTGGCAAAGAACCCTGCAATTAGACGGGCTCTGGAGCCTTGGGGTCACATGAGGAAAAGGGCTGAGAGGAACATCTTCTGCTACCCTAACGTGGTGCTGAGAACTTTTTATGAAAATAGTTATGGTTATTATTATTTAAAGGGCTGCCTTTATTCCCTGTGGTCATGTTTTTTCCGTATTGGTGTGTGTGTGTAATTGTTCTGATATGATGGCAAAGAGAAGGTTTTTGGGTCCTTTGTCTAGAGAAAGGTAGAAATCAGTGAGTTTGTAATTTTGTGCAAGGTGGCACCCAAATACCTTTCCATGATGGAGTGTCAGCAGCTGACCCTTTAGTTGAGCAGGGAGACGGATGAGCTTCTGAGCTGTTAAAGGCATTGGCAGAGAAAAGATCAAGCCAGAAAGACAGTGTGTGTTTCCAGGATCACGGCAGTCTTTTCCAGCCGTGTGGACAACTGCTGTTTTTAGATGAGAAGCGCAATCTCAGGTTGTACGTATACTGATGTCTGGTGGGACATCACAGACTCTCACAGCCAACTGAAAACTTGAAGGTCATCAGCTGGTCAGGCGCGGGAGTAGGCAGATAGCGTGGTCCTGGCCATGGTCGAGCCATACCTGGCAGGCCAGGGCAGAGCAGAAGGCAGGGGAGAATGCAGAGGGAGTCGGTGCAGATGAGGGGAGATGGGAAAGACAAAGGACGGAGGAGCTTGCCCTGGGCAGGGCCGGAGCAGTCCGCCCTGAGGCGTCCTTGTGGGACCTGCTGGGGACGCAGCCCCGCTGCTGTCAGGCTGCACAGCTACCCTGCTTGCTCATCATACTGCTTACGTACCCTTTCTTGGGGGCCATTTTCCACTTGGAATTGCCAATGAAAATGTCTTGCTGTGGGGTTTTGCTGGGCCAGCGCCTGCCCTGGGCGTGTCCCAGGTTTCCCTCCACGGCGTCGCCAGGACCAGGTCTCCGGCTGGTCTCTGTGGTGTGTCCAGAGTGTGCACTGGCCTTGGGAGCAGGTGATTCCTAAATACGGCCCATCGAGTAACTATGGGGAAAGCCAGACTGACTCCCAGTGCGACCCTTTTGAACGAAGTGCCGATTGCCTTTAGGAGAGCAGCGCTGGCTTCTGAGCCACTTCTGTTTGGCTCTGTTATTAATCTTGTTAGGAGATGATTCCCTAGGGAACAAGGATAAGAGGACCTGCTGCCTACAAAACAGCTGCCTCACCACTAAGTCTGTAGAAAAAGACAATGGAAAATCATCTAGTCCGGCAAGGGCTGTTGTCCGGAAGCGACATTTCCCTCCTTCCCTCGAGTTGAAACAGTTGTGTTGAAACATGGAAAAGTCATTATAAATTGGGGGGTAGAGGAGGGCGTTGTCCCTTTTGCTGTTTTTTTCCTCACACAATGCACAAGGGAGATTATGCTTTTGAACAGTGTTTCCTCCCTGGTTTTTGGACAGAATGCCTGTGAAACCTGACACTAAATGAATCCGGCAAGTGTACAGCGTGTCAGAGGGATTCCATCGGATTCGGGGGGAACCGTTGGGTGGCCTTTGAGCTAATGACATGCCAGATGTATTTGGTATCAGTGAAATGATAAACGTCCACGCAATTGGACTGGTTATTATGTGGTCATGAAGGGATCATAGGAGGTGATTAAGCGTCTTTCCAGTTCCCAGGTCTTGTTCACATAGGAGACTGTCTATTCGTGAGCTAAGTTCTAATCATGGGGGTCCCTAGGAGCAATAGAGTGTCATTTTTAACCTGTGCTTCAGTCCTTTACCTGAGGACTGCCATTTTTACCTGTGCCTCTAGAGAGCAGAAGACAAGATTGAACACTTCATGCTTGAAAAAGTGGAAATATCAATGTAAAGAAAATGGATCAAAACCTACCTATAATCCCACTTCCAGAAATAACCTTACTGTTATGCTCTAAGGTATTTCCTTTGAGTCTTTACATTTTTTAATTTAGGTATTTGATGTATTTTTTTTCCTAATAACAGGGTCATAGAATATGTCCCATTTGGTGTTATGGTTTTTCCACTTAATGACAGATTGCAAGCTAATGAATTTATTTCTATTGCAGAAGATAAACACTTGAAAATGTGAATTACTATAATTTTAGGTAATTAGTGTAACCTGGCTTTGGAGGGAGCAGTGGCCGTGGTTTTTCCCTCTGTTTCTAACACAGACATTGAGTACCTCACAGTCACTTGTTTTCTTCATACGCTGGAATTGGGGATTGCCTGGCCTTGAGCTGAGATCAGCTGCTTCTGGTGGCTCCTTTCCCACCAGAGAGGGAGGACAAGCCACGTCAGAGACTTGGTCAAAATGCTCTTGTTGCGAGGAAATACTGCAGGCCCCTAAGAGAAGCTGGAGCATTGCAGTGAGCCCACAGAGAAGAGAGAGGAAGCCTCTGGCTTTTCTGTTCCTAGGAGTGTTTCTCTTGTTTTTATGGGCATTTCCTCTGTTTGGACAAATGGATGTCAGCTTTCTAGATGGAGAGCATTTCCTTCCATTGCTGTGAGGAATTCCAAAGTGCACGGCACTGGAAACTTACTGGAATATTTGCTTTAAATTTCCTTTGGGCAGTGTGATGGGCTGAACTGTGTTCCCCTGAAATTCGTATGTTGGGGTTCTAACCTCAGTATCTGAGATTGTGACTACGTTTGGGACCTTTAAAGAGGTGGTTACGTTCAGATGAGGCCTTTAGGGTGGCCTCATCTGATGTGACTTGTGTCCTTATAAAAAGAGGAAATTGAACACAGAGACACACCAGGGCTGTACGTGCACAGAAGGACCATGTGGAGACACAGCAGGAAGGTGGCCGTCTGCAAACCGAGGAGAAGAGGCCTCACAGGAAACCAGCCCTGCCAACACCTTGATCTTGGACTTCCAGCTCCCAGAACTGCGAGAAATAAATTTCTGTTGTTTAAGCCACTCATTCTGTGGTGTTTTGTTGTGGCGACCCCAGCAAACTAATACGGTAGCAGAAAAATCACTGGAAATATTTGGGAACCTATTTTCAAACTATAATAATATGGAGAGCATGTTTGTGTGGATGTGAAGAAATGACCGTAGGAGGCAGAGAGATGGAACTGCAGAGGGAAGTACCTGGATGGTGCAGGGTTTTGGCGAAATTCTAGCTTTTGGGCTGTGTGGTCAGGTCATTTTTGTTCCGTTCCATTACTTACAGGTATTTAACATTATGTCATTTTTCATGGATCAACTATTATACTAAAGATAAAGAAAAAAGCATTCAATATAAAAAAGGGAAAAAAACACACTTGTTTTCGTGGGATGTATTTAGTGAAATAAAATATGACATAGTCAGGATTCTTTCTCAGTCCTATCATTACATAGCTCATCTTTCCAACAGCTAGTTTATTCTGTGAATCACATTGTGATTGAATTCATTAGTTATTTCTTTATGGGAAATAGGTTAATTATGTTTCCATTTACTGGGAGAATTGATATCAGAAGTGAGCCATTCAGCCTCGCCAATGTGATAGGCACAGGCAGCAGCTTATGCCTTTGAAGCGTGATCCCCAAATATCTGTGCTGCGAAGGAGGGTCAAGACCACTGGTGAAAGTTTCTCTAACATTGAGAATTGAGAATATTTCCCACACCCTGGAGAGTAAGTTGTGGGTGTTCAGTGGAAGTGCGTCCAATCTGCGCTCATGTCAATTTACCTTTTTTTTTTTTAAATGCATGGCTATGGTTGCAAGGTAGAATGTCTAACTGGATCATTGTGCTAGAAAAACACTCTTTTCAGCACGTATAGTACTGCTTCTGAGTATACTTTCCACTGAGGCGGTTGCTGACAATACTTCTGTGTATCTCAATATCTTGATAATTATTTATAGGGAACATTTGACTTTAAAAATGTCTTGCATTCTGTAAGTACTTTATCAAGTTGTATGGATAACTAAGATTCCCCTTTTAGCACCCTAATTAAAATTATTTTTTAAGAAAATTTTTGTAAAGTCTGTTAAATATCCTCTTCCTTTTAGAGTATTCTGAATATAGCTTGACCTTGTGTATAAATAATCAAGGTCATCACTATGAAAGCATTTCTTGTTCTGCAGTGTAATGATGGCTTTGGAGCTATTGAGAGAAATATGGTTTGCTCCCACAATAAATAATCCTAGATATCTATAATTTTTGAATGTTTTCCTTGCCTTTTTATACTCATTTCTCTATCTTGTTATCAGACCATTACTTGAATTGTTTTATTTTATTTATTTTTATTTTTTTGCTGATTTTTGTAGCCTCTTCCCTCCTTGTAATTTGCTGTGTCTGCTTTGCAATGGAGATTATAGTAATCTCCATTATAATCTCCATTATAGAAATGGAGATTATAGTAATCGAATTTACAGTGGTTGTGTATAAATCAGCAGCCTGAGAAACTCTGCTTCAGGAAAAAGTGTGACTGGAGTTTGTGGTATCTAGATTAGCTTTCAGATTAGCATTAACTTCTACTTCGTACCTGTTGTAGGTGAGCCCCACCCAGTGCTGGCCCCTGTCAGCTCCCAGAATCTTGGCTAGTGAAGCACGGAGGTCATTTGTTCCCGCCTGTCTTATCAGCGATGACCATTTCTGCCATTGAGAAATAAAAGTTTCTGCTTCTCCCAGTCTTGATTGCAACTTTGGAACTGTGGCCAAACAAGAGAAAAGCTTGATGCATGATGAGACTCATGTACCCATCCTTTAGCGATCAACATAATATTCAAAAACTTCCTCACGGCGTCACCCACAGAATAATTTATAAACACCCTCCCCCATAGAAAATGCTTCCTTTAAAAGATCAAATATTTGGGTTGTGAAATTCTTGATTTAATCCTTCAAAGACTTAAATGAGCTTGTTCTAAGTGGCTTTTTAATTTGGGTGTATGAAATTTCATCCTTAAAGCTGTGTTACTACTGGTTTTGCTTGGGAAACCATAGCTTTGGAGCAGTAGTGATAAAACAAGAGTGTGTCTGTCTTCCTAAAAGGACCACCCAGGGTGCTGATCTTTTTTTTTTTAAGATTGCCATGCTTAACTTACAATTTTTCATGGACTTCTGACCCAAATTGGCACAACAGATGTACCTGATTTTCCCCTTTGTGAGTTACAAATAGAGCTGTAAGTAGTATTCAGAATTATTCTCCTCCTTATCCGTGGTCAGCACTGACCCTGCCTAATTCCGCGTACTGCTTCTCCATGTTTATAAAGTAATTTTGGTATGTGTGCTGGCATTTTGCCCAAAACAAAGAGTCGCTTTCTCCAGAGACTTTGACTTATAAAACTCCAAACAAAACATCCAGCTGAAAGCACTGCTACCAGAATGGATATGGTGGATCTGAGATGGAAAGACGTTTTAAAATTTGGTTAAGACTTGACTTTTTACTAGTACGCACCAGATAGCTTTTATTTCAAACTGAGAGAATATTTTCAAATACTCATGAATTGTAGTATTTTTCTGCCACAAAATGCAATGAACGGTGAATTCAGTGATTCAAAAAAGTGACATGGTTTTCCCGTTTTCATCTAGGTGAATCACGATCGTGTCTGTATTATACATCCAAGTCATAGGCTTTAAAGGGTAAGACGGCTGTTATTTTGAGGTGAGGAAAGTGAGGAGGGGCTGGTGAGAAATCTGTCGGCATGGGACAAAGTCCAGTTTTAATTTCATAACAGCGAAGTTGTGAAGGAGGAAGAAACTTTCTCCTTCAAGTCTCTTTCAGCCTTAAATCGACATGAAACAGGTTAACGAGAGAAAAGAACCAGATTGAATCCCATGCATACATGTGGGAACCCCACATACATGAGAGTCAGAGACCCACACACAGGAGAGGTTCAGGGACAGAAAGGGCAGATGAGGGGCATGTGACATCCTGAGCCAAGGATGACGTGAGGCTCCAGGGGCTTCCGAGGGGAGGAGGGTCACTGCAGGACGGGGAGAAGAGCAGATATTTGGTAATTAGTAGTTGCCCTGCCCTGTAGATAGGTCGAAATGGCTGTCTCTGACAATCTCTTATTACGGACAAGGCTCCTAATTTAAATTCTTCAGGATAGTTAAGGGGGAGAGGCAGAAGTGGAGCCCGCAGTCTCTGATGGGTCTCGGTAGCTTTTAGCTCATAATAATCCACACATCAGAGAAGCACATCTTGGGGTGCTTATTCTGGACCCTTATAAAATTAAAAGGCTTAAGAAGATCTTAGAGGTTATTTAGTATAGTAGTATCTCATTGTTTTTTTTTTTTTTTCTGAAGAAACAATCAATTGGCCACACAGAGTGGTTAATTGAACTTCTCACGTTTACTTCAGTTGTACTTGAACCACTGACTGAGTAAACAGTACGGAGACCCAAAGGCATGTCCAATGAACTGTAAAGAAGGGTCACTGAAGGTGAGGGATGAACAGTTTTGATGATTGCTATCTTAAAATGAATTTCTGGAATACATGTGACCCACCCCCACCACGCATTTCTCTGTGTCTTTGCTCTTCTTTCTTGTGCCTTGAGCGTTTGAAATTAATGGGCTGATTTTCTCAAGTTCATTATGGCCTTAGCAGGTTCTATATCAAGTGTGTATGTTCTTGGCCATGACTTTTCCTGTCTCTCACGGGCATTTTCTTGTAAAGGTAGGACTGGCCACTAGACAGCTGTGCATTGGGGTGTCACTGGTGACCTCGGCCGAGCCTGAGTTCAGGCCATCCGGCTACAGGCCAGAAGCGTTACCAGCTGAGCTGCTTGACCACCTGCTTCTCTTTTTCTGTTCTTCTTACAAATGAAGGTTTTTTGTTCTTCTGGCATCAACATCAGTTTCAAAAACTTCCTTGGAAGAACTTGGAAAGCTGAGGCAAAAGGATAACCGGGGACCCTGGTTTTGTTCCCTGAAGAATAGCATCTCCTAATTGAGACCCTGGGACTTGGGTCCAGCTGTAGGCCATTTGGCTGAATGGAGTTTTGTCCGCTAATGAATTCTTTTGTCGCTGAGAACTACTGGAGATGTGTCTGATGGGAACCTTGAACATTAGAAACCATTTTGCCTATTTTTCCTCGACCCCACCCCCAACACATGCAGTGGGTTTCATTAAAGTAATGAGATTTTAAAACAGCTATAATTATCAGAATTTATTCTCCCAAGAAACTATTATGATCTAAGAGAAGTCATTTTAAATATTTAACATATTTTTCAGTGATACTACCATTATTGGAAACACAGGAATTTATTACAGCCGAATAAGGCCACACTTCCTTTTTTTTTTTTAAAGTTTAACGGGGTTATATACCCCATTCTCTTGAAAGAATTGAGCTTTGAATTTAAAGTAAAATCCACTCTTACAGGATTTAATTTGAAATATACTATAGGGTCTGAAGGCATCTTCCATGATGAGATGTGTCCAGAGTAAACGTATACTCGTAAGTCTTCCAGAATGGTTGCTTAGAAGAACAAAATGCGTATTCCTGGCAGTGTTTTGTTTTGTTTTCTTTAATGGCATAGTCCTTTGAGCTGGATTATCTTCTACTCCAGACACCCTTTTAGTTTCCCAAGACACCTGGTTCAGATTGGTGGACAGTAGTGTTTCAAAACTTCTGTACCTCTTCTAGATATGATATGAAAAGCCAAGCATGTGATTCTCCTCTGGGAAAGAACCGATGACAGAAATGGCCAAGGAGGATGGCCGGTTGACTTACTCTTCCATAGCGGTGGTGATGCTAGTAGGTTGTGATAATGCTGTAGGTAACAGAAGGTGGCAGTTACTTTGGGGGGTGGGGTGGGGGTGGGGATGGTCAGAAGGCGTGCCAGTGCTTGGCGCAGGGTGAGGAATTGGAAGATGTTTAAGCAGCATTCTTTGATCAACTTTGTGTTGTTAAATGATTTCTAGATGCTCTCCTTTACCTTGGTCTCCTTCTAACAGAACGTATCCTCATGTTTACTTCAGTTTCCAGAGGAGGCCATAAACCTCTTGATTTTTGCCCCCTCACATCACGTAAAAAATGCACTTGATATTTAAATACCCAGATAAGAGAATGGAGTCGTAATTCTCATATATGAATCTGTGTCCTAGGGAAAGAAATTCTCTTTAGAGGCACATAGTGGATAGTTTTTATTTTCAGTCATAGATGGAAGCCTAAGTTGCTAGTCTGCTTAATAGTAATACTAAATAGACAGTTCCTGCTGATGGTAGTGCTTAGAAAGATAAGGAGCTTTCACTCCTTAACGGAGAGTTCTGTGCTACGAGGTGACAGCATGTCCGTTACCAATAAGTGACGTTTTCCCGACAGTCCACGGGGGAGCCCAGGCAGACCTGGTTTGTATCCTGGCTTTGCCGCCTATTAGGTGTCTGAGCCCCTGCACCCACCTCTGTATGAAGGAATAATAGTCCCCACCTGAGGGCGGCCGTGAACGTGAAATGACATAAAGCGTGTGATGCATTTAGCACAACGTCTGGCACACTTAGTGCTCTGGGAAGGTTCTTCAGTTAATTGTAGGCATTGAGCATGGGGTGGGCATTCTGGACACTTCTAAGACTGCTGGGGAGAGATGGATGTCCTCGTGTGGCTTTTGAGCTGGAGCACATGTGCTTGAACTACGTGTGCACACTTGGTGGAGTTCCCGGCACAGGGTGAGTAAGTGTTCCCGACAGGTTGGAGAACAGCACCGGTTACTGTTATTTATTCAGCTTTCAGAAAGACTGCCAAATGCACACTTTATTAATGTGGCTCTGTGTAGACTTCAAACCATAGTAAAAGTGTATACGTAGAGAACACTCAGTGTGCTATATAACCAATGATGATTTGCAGCGCAGTCTTACTATGATCAGACTATAAACGCTTTCAAGGCAGCGTCTTTGTGTGTTTTGTTCACTGCTGTCTCCTTAGAGACTAAACAGTGGCAGCGCATAATAGATGCTCAGAAAATGTTAACGAATGAACGGACGATTGTGTACTAAACTCATTTCAGAATGTGTGCTTGCCCAGCCCCCAGCAGCCCTCTGACTAGGAGTTTTTCCAGGGCATAGTGGTTAAGAGTATAAATTCTGGCCCCAGACAACCTTAGCTCATGTCCATGTGGTGGCTGTGGACCTTGGGCAATTATTTACTTCTCTGTGCCTCAACATCTTCATCTGTACAATGGGGTAATAATTGTACCTACCTCACTGGCTTATTATGAGTAGTAAATCAGTGAGTATTTGTAAAACACTTAAAGGAGTATCAGCCTTGCCTCTACTAAGTTCTATGCAAATGTTTGCTAAGTAAATGATTAAATAGATAATGAATAAGTAAATGAGACGGATTTCTCTTTGGCTGCCACTTAATTGTGCCCAGAGTGGACACAGCCCAGAGACAGGCGTTCATCAGCTGACCTTACCTGACACTGACATGATGTTGATCTAGCTCGGAAAGAAGAACTAGGCCAGATTCCTCGTCCTGGAAGTTACCCTTGGGAAGTTGAGGGATTGAGCCAATTAGATGTGAGAAAGGCGACTGACAACCCAGAGAAGAGGAGGGCCATTATCGGATGCATGCCGTAAGAGGTGCCATTGGCCAGGGCAGTGGCAAGAGTGGAGGCTGTGCAGAGAGAAACAGGAAGTTGGGAGGGCGTAAGGGCCAGACCACGGTAGGGTGGCTGTGTGTGTGTAGAACGCACTTCCCAGCCCCTCCCCAGTCTTTTTGTTTGTTTGTTTGTCTTGGAAGTTGAGGGAAGTTGAGCTCCTTTCTTTGTGAAACGAAGGACTTGGTTTGCTCAGTCTTTCACCACTCTCTTGGCATTCCTTGATTTATCCCCCTTTAAGCAAATAGTTTTTTGTTTAGAGAAGACCCACCTGTTGGCATAGAGAGTAGCAGTAGAGGCTGCCGGGGATCCACGGGAGGAGAAATCCTCATCTGGCCCCCACACTCAGGCAGTGTTTTGTTGCTTCAGTATAATGAACACGGAAATCTGTCACAAAGCAGTGGTGACCTGTTTAGGGAAGAGTCCAGTACCCCTGATAGTTCAGTAGTGCTGGAGGGTATCATGTTGTGATGGAAGTGACTACGTCAATAAGAAAAGGCTAAATTGTGAGTGTGTCTAGTCTGCCTTCCCCCCCCCCCCCCAACTATAAAAACGACAGTAGAGAAGCCTGCTGTTCATTTTGGGCAGATTTCCTTTAATATATGGTAAACTTAGCAGATGAAATTTGGACATTGTATGAATCAGGATTCTTTTCATCACAACTGATGAAACCCCACCTTGAAAATGTTGACTCATGGGACCGGTATAGTTCAAAGGCACGGCTAGCATGGGGCAGAGCAGTTCCCAGGAGATTAAATGGCATTTCTGAGGGCTGAGGGCTCCGTTGCTTTTGCTCCAAGTCTCCATGATTGAGGCTTTTGGATGGAAAAAAGAAGAGACCTTCTTCCCACCGTCCGTATACAATGAATTAAGTGAAGGACACAGAGCCTGTTTGGGTCAGGTGCCTACTTCTCGATGCACCACTGTCTCCAGGGGGATGTCAGCTGTGATTGGTCTGGGCTGAGTCACATGTCACCTCTGTGGCAAGGGGGCTGGGATACCAGGAGAGACAGCCCAACTAGGCCACCAGAGTGGAGGAGGGGTGCCCCTCAGGGGAGGGGAGCTGGCAGCAGAGTCAGCACTTCCCCTCCTGGCAGATGAATGGCAGAGTGTTTGTTATTCAGGAAACCACTCCTCCAGCCTGTCCTCCCTGGAAGCCAGATAAATGAGGTTTCACACTCTTTGGAGTTACTGGCTCCTTTGGGAACATGCAAAAAAAAAAAAAAAAAATTACCCTATCATTTCTTACTAAACATTTTTATAAATGGAAAGAGAACCTTTCTTTCACTAGCTTTCTAACCACTGCAATGGTAATGGTGTACCCCATGTCCACCCTGCGAATCTTCAGATCTTGGAAAGTTGAAGTCACTGTGGATGGTGAATAACAGCTGTGAGTTCGGAATCGTGTTTAGTTAGGATGCTCAGGATGAAGGCTTTTTGTCATCCTTTACTTACAGTCAGTGTGGAAAAAATGACGTTGGTGTAGATGTCCTCCAGTTCTGCCACATTAACCGAGCCGTGCCACCCTCGTAAGTGAACTATGGGTACGGCTTAAGTGGTCCAGCGAGACTGCTCGACCGCTGACTTGTTGTCCGGAGGAGAGCTGAACCTACTCCCTCCCATAAATAAAGCCTCCCTTGCGTCACGGAAATTAGCCCAGTCTCTCTAAGCCAGTCAGCATGGACTGCATTTTGTTCTACCCCAAAGGCTTTGCTGCATGAAATTGGAATGCGGAGTTAATAAGCTGCTTTTCTGTTTCACAGGTTGATACTATGATAAAGACAGATCTCAGGATCAAAACAAAATCCTCTGGTTACCCTTTTAGTATAATTAGAATTTATAGGAAGTGTAGACTTCCATTAGGTTTTGCATGCCAGACGTAACGATGAGCTTAGCTTTCCTTCCTGTCACTGGGTATCTATCCAGATCTTTGCGTGCTGTTAGCTACCTACCCGGTCACGTGATAAAGTGGAAGAAATGATCTCACTTGGATTCTGCAACAGGCATTTGTGCTATTCCGTTTTCTAAACAAGTACAGCAAGTTGACCAGTCCACGGAAGTGTTTTTTCCTACCTCTTCTTCTATAGGTAGCGCTAAATACGTTTGGTATTCTAGAAATAGTTGTGTCTCATGTGTACGTGAGGACTAGTGATCACACCCTAGACGTCATAACAGGAAAGAAAACAACAGAAAATTTGCCACTGAGCTGCCTTTCTGTACTTGTCAGCTTTCAAGGTTACGTTTTCATGATTAAAATCACAGGACTCCCTTTAGTTGTTAATTCTTTTAGCCGTAACCGCCCTGCAAATATCAGAAAGTATAGGACGACAGTGTGGTCGTGATGCTGGGTCTTGGGTCTGGCTCAATGAGCTCAGAGTCCTCGTCAGCCCATGAAAATACCCGCTAAGCCTGTGTTCTCAGGGGCACGTTGTGAAATGTAAACTGGTGAGTGCAGTGATAGGTTCAAGTCTATTGCTTAGAAAGGTAAGTGTAATAAATTTATGGTTGTTCCCTGCTGAAGGGGCTTTCTGTTTTCTTTCCTGCTGTGGCCACTGCCCTCTGGCCGGGGAGACGGTGGTGGTGGCTGTTTCAGGAGGTCAGCCCATGCTGCTCAAATGATTGCTGAGCAACCTCTGACTGCCACCTTCAGATTGGTGATACCTCCTGCAGAGACTAAGATGCTTTTCAGAGCGACTGGGCAGACGTGGTAGGCTTCCTTCGGCCTCGCGGCTGCCCCTGGGTTGCCAGCACAGATTCCCACACCTGCCTGTGGGCTCGCCTCAAATCCTTCTCTCCGGAGGAAACTAGCCCCAGGAATCCCGCGGAGCCTGCGCGGGCTTTGTGGTCCTTAACTGCCTGTGCCGTTCTGATGCTGGTGGAGCCTGAGGTCCACTGTCCTGTGTGGTTCTCGGGTGCTGTGTGAGGGCACAGTCGCTTCCCTGATTATATGATGCTGTCAAGTCAATGCAGAGTGTTTTCAAAAGACATCTTTTATTTTCCCGTTTGATATCCACAAAAGCCCTTTGAGAGAAGGGCAGCAGGAGCCTGGGTGTGCAATGGGCCGAAGCACAGATGTGGTTCCTGGACGTGGGCATGTGTGGAGCATTTGCTGTGAGTGCAGGTGCAGTGTGGTGGACAGGGGGGCGCTGCTAGGTGTGCTACAAGACCCTCATTGTGTGGAAGCTTGCGGTCCAGCCAAGAAGAGGAGCTGTGCAGACGCCATCTGATTGGGGACGTGGGGCTTGTTACTGTGATAAGGGAGGCCTCTGCGGGAGAAGAGGGTCGTATGTATGCTGGATCTCAACAGGTGGGCTAGACTGGCAAATACGCGTACAGGACGTCGTGGTCAGGGAGAAAACAGCGCAAAAAATGACGTACAAGCCACGTTTTGATGAGAAGAAGTTGGACTATTTGGCTGGAGTGAAGAGTTTGCTGAGATAAGCAGGAAGGAACTAGGTCGGGAACTTGGGTTGGGCTGGAATGATGGAGGACCTTGGTTATGCCCAGATCCGTCTGAGGAAGGGAGCGATGTGATAAAGAAGGTGTGATGGAAATGCAGCGGGGAGCCCCTGGGGGTGAGCAGAAGCCTTAAGGGACTGCCACAGGGGTCTGCGTGATAGGTACTTGAACAGGGGTGTGGGAGTTGGGTGGGGGATACACATGTGAGAAAGACGGTGAAGAAAGGACAGCCCCAGTCAAGGGGTGGTGTGTGTGTGGGGGGGGGAGGGGGCAGGGGCCGGGTTTGTGTATAGTTTGAAGAGTGGTGTAGACTTGGGAAGATGCTGGAACTGCATTCCACGGGAAGAGGACATATTTCAGAGGAGAGCATGTCGGCAATGATGTACCGATAGGTAGGAGACTGGCGGGATTTGGTTACCCTCAGAGCTTCTTCCCGTGGCTTCTGTAGCATCCTGCGTAGCAAGCGGCACAGAGCAGGCCGCTGGACAAGTACGGATTGATTTCCGTAATGGGATTCTTGTAGTTGGCCTGTAGTAACTTAGTTGAAGCTCAGTTTTACCCAAAGTGTAAACCTTACACCATGGTTAAAGTAAATGAGAACAGAGCAGGAATATTTTAAGTATTTATGGAAACAAATGATTTTTAAAGCACTGTCAGGAGCTCGAGAGACATCCATTTTTAACTCAATGATTGGCATGCTAATTAAAATAGTTCCCAGCCATTTATTACAGAGAATGCCCTAAAGACTGTTATTGGACAACTATTTGAACTTTGCTGAGTTTATTAAAACTGATGGTTTCTTTGAAATTTTCGGTGTTTGACAGCCTTAATAGGAGGGAGATTTCCTCGTCTATGTGAATAAGGGATTCTGCATTTTAGCAGGTTGTCCAAGTATTATTTTGAAATGTAAATGCGTGCTCTACGTATTTGTCCATATAGAGAAACAGAACTGGTAACTTGAAGATCATTTTCTGACTCTTTCAAAGACTTGTGAATTAGATGAAAACAGTATGACCCATTGTCTGTAGGAGTCCCAAGGCTTATCAAAAAAGCACAACAAAAACCAAAGGAAGGTTTGCCTTCTCCAAACACAGAAGTACTAAACTCACTCTGTGTCTGTATTCCTACCTCACTTGTCCACAAAGTATTGAATTCACACGGTGTACCAAGCTGTAGGGGCTGCCGCGGTAACAGGCGTGGGGGCAGTACCAGGTCCACCGAGGCTTCAGGTGGATGCCCGGGCATCGCCCCACACCGTGGCTGTAGGTGTGTCCGCAGAGCAGCAGCGTCAGGACCCCGGGAGCGTGGTGGGGGCGGGGGGCCCAGCACTCTGTGTTAACAAGCCCTCCTGAGATGCCGATAGGGGCTAAAGGTTGAGAGTCCTGGGCTCTTAGGGCTGCCACGCACAGAACTGTCATTCAGTGGTACTCGTTTCCTTGTCATTCTGTGTGTTTTATGTACTTAAAAACATTTTGAGAAACATTTGGAAGCCTCACCAGACTACAGAAATGGTCCACGGCACATCAGAGGTTAGTAAGGAATCCTGTTGACCTCCATGCCTTCTTCCTCCTTTTCTCTCACCTCAGATCCTGTGGATTCTACTGTTGAGCTCTCTCTCAATCCTGCCCTTTCATGTCTATCCCCAGTGTCATTACTTGAGCTCAATCACTGCCTTCTGAAATGATGGCAGTCACAACCTAGGTGCCTTGCGTCTCAGCAGGCTCGTCACTTCCCCAGCCCGTCCTTCTCTGCAGCCCAAGGGATCATGGTTAGTGCGGATCACTTTACTCCTTAAAATTGTTGTCATTGTCACATGGGATGAAGTCCAGGGTCTTTAGAAAGACTTGCGAGAGTTTTTGTGGTCTGGACCTGGTCTGCCTGTCCAGGATCCCTCACCTGCTCTTCGGCACATAGCTTGTACTTCAGCCGTAGTAGTTTTCCCACAGCTCTTTGCCTGTACGTCCCCTTTGGATCCAATGTTCTTGCACCTGGAAAATCCCCCCTTTCTTCATTGCCGAGTGAACTTCTACTCATGCTGAAGTCCTTTAGCACCCGGGTTAGGGGCTCCCTTCTTGGGACGGTTGTAGTGCTTTTCCTCCAAATTATTATTCCTAAAATGATTTGACCACAGACTTCATGTTTGAAAAATCTTTGGTGCCCAAGTAAAGACCTTTCAAGCGGATGACTTAGGTGTGTAGCTGCCTCGGGAGGGTGTTTCTTTGCCCTTAAAGTGTTCCTCGCCCTGGGGCGCAAGACAGCAGCTGGTACAGAGCTGATAAGCCTTCGTCCCGGGCAGGGAGGGAGGAGGATGGATCCACCGGCCCCCGCAGGCGGGTGTGGGAAGAGCTCCCTGTAATTGCGCCCGTTGCCTGCTTGCCAAGACGCACTGGATGTTTTGTGGTTTGAGTTTTTCTCCCACAATCCTCTGAGCTGCTGTCAAATGATGAGAAACAAAGATGACTGGGGCTCAGCCCCAGTGAATAACTTAAAAAATGTTTGCGCCCTACCCCCCACTATGAGTGTCGTACATAGTCATTATCAAAATCTAGGGAGATAGGAGAGACGTGTGAGGGGGGGAAGGTCAGTTGCTCTGCCACCTAATGAAATAGCTGGTACTTTTTAAAGCATTTTTCCGTGTATATTTTTTTAATTAAAATTATACTGTATATAATTTTATAGTCTTATTTCCTTTTATACTATAAACTTCTCATTATAAACTCTTAATACGTGTTTTAATGGCTACATGAAATTCCATTGAATGAATATGTCTCTGTTTACATACTTACATAATTCCACTGTCATGGAATGTTCAGGTTGTCCATTTTCTTTCTTTGTAAATAAAACCACATTGAGTATCTTAAAGTGTGTCTCTCTCTCTCTGTGTGTGTGTGTGTGTGTGTGTGTGTGTGTGAATAGTTTTTGAATGATCTCTATAGCCAGGTTATATAATTAAGGATGTCTTCATCTATTTTACAATCAATCAAACATTTACTGAGCACTAGAATACTGCTGGATAGTTCTTCCCTTTGAAAGGAATGTAGCCTCCAAATCCGCTACTTGGGAAGACTATATCATATAAAGTAACATTTAAACAATTTTATGTGGTTTTTATCATCTCTATTATAAAATGTCATGCTTTGTAAGGTAAGAGAGCGCCATGATTTAGCTTTATGGCTCACTAATAAAGCGCAGTTTTAATTAACCAAATACTAAAAATGAATACAGTTTCTAATTCTTTGATGCCATAATTTTTCTTTTTTACTAAGCTAACATGCAAGCCCAGATGTGATTTGTTTTTGTTCAATACCTTCTAAGAAACTCAGACATGTTTATAGATTGTTCATGAAATTGTCTCATAATTGCCTGGTAAGTTCCAAGTGTACAGTTCTTTGCAATTGAAAGGGACAGGGAGGATGGAAGGAGAGAGAGAACTAGTGTTTCACAGAACGTCTTAGACATAGTGACAGGGAAGCCCGTTCCTCCCAACCATCCTGAAAAGTTAGCAATGATATTCCCATTATAAAGATGAAGAAACTGAGGCTCAGTGAAGTAAATTTTCAAGGTCGTGCAGCTTGTACTGACCCTGGTCGGTCAACCTCCAAAACCCATTGCCTTTTGTGTTACATCCAGGGGCCCTGGGGCCTGTGGTCCCTGTGAAAACCACCTGGGCCGTGATGCCTGTGGAATGAGGTCTGCTCTGGACCTGGCCTTGCCTCATGTGGCTCTTTATGTTTAAATTTAAGTGAATTTCAATAACATGTAAAGTTCAGTGCCTCTGCCACACTAACCACGTGTCAAGTGCTTAGCAGTCACATGTCGCTCAGGGTCACCTCACTGGACCGTGCGGATATTGAGCATTTTCATTCTCCAAGAAATTTCCACAGGTCACTGCTGGTCTGGAAGTGGGTCCGAAAAAGTCCTTGTAGGCTCCTGTCCATTATTTTCCTTCATAGAATCACTGGTCAGCCTGGAAAGTCTTATTTGGGTCTCTGACTCCACGTCCACTTAGCCACTCATGCACCCACACGCGTGTGTGAACTCTGGGACCTGGGCTGTCCCGTGTGGGGCCTCCTGGCTGAAGGACGGGAGGGGCTTGCATAACCGCCCTTTGCTGACTGCAGCGTAACCACAATACTGGGTGATATGGGATATAAGCGGAGAACTTTTTTTTTTTTTTTTTTTTTTTGAGTGGCTCAGACCACAGGAAGAGCAGTGATTTCTCTTTCTTTGCATGAAGAAGGACAAGCTGTGTATCTTCTAGGTACAAATTATTCTTTCACATTTGTGTAATGTTTACTCCAGATAGGTCTTAATTCAGTTGGGAAGGATAAACCCAAATGAGGAGGCATTAGTGAGAATTGAAATGCAGAGTGTATTCCCGTGAATTTTGAACATATTAAAATCCTTTGGATTCTTCAAAAGACATTTTTATAATATAGGGAATAGACTTTTTAAAGGACTTTTTTGGGGAGGTACATAAAAGGAGTTTTAACTACTTTTTTTTTTAATTATGGCATTTAAAAGTAAGTGGGTAAAATAGGTCATTTGACAGATGAGGCAGTCCAATGTCTCTTTTTCTTTAAAAAGAAAAGCACTTTACTGCAGATCTCTAAGACGTCATTTCACCTGCGAGGTTTTTTTCAGTGTCCTCACCCATTTCTTCATCAGTCCCCTAGAATAGTCACATCTGCTTTGAGGGTCAGAGTCATTGGAGACTCACGTGAAATTGTGTGAACGGTCGTGCTTGGGAAACTCACTATGGATGCCGTGTGCAAATGTCAGGTGGCATTGTTTCATGGATCAGGGAGGCACTGCATCAGGGCTGCCCACTCCTTACGTGCACGCTCTGCCAATGTATGTCTCGCGAATGCACTTGGCAGTCATGGGTCATCTTACTGGAGAGTCAGTAGTGGTGTGATTGACATGATGAAAATACTTCGTTTGGGCAGGAGTCCTGATGCCGTGAGCTGTCTTCCCGTCTTGAATGGGTTCACCCTGAGCCAGTGATCCTGGGAGATGTGGGAGTCTTGCTCTCACCGAGGCTTAAATGCCAGCCTCTGTCTTATCACATCTGTAGCACAGAACAGTTATCAGCTGCCATCTTTATTCATGAAAGGGAAAGTCATCTAACACTTTTTCTAGGTAAACCCAGAAGGACGCCATGACAAATGTAGATCAGCGTTGTAGAATTTCACATTTACCTGCATATCAGAAAGCAGGTGTAAAGCAAAAGGAGCCATTCCAACAGTGTCTAAACGGTACGGAGGTGTTACTCTTAGCTGGGAAAGCAGCAGACTCTTGATTAGTGATTAGGATTGTAATTCTCAGATCTATCCTTTCTTCAGGTGTGGTGTCACTTAAAGGTTACATATTCTTTTCACCTAAACAACAACAGCAAAAGGACTACATTGTTAGATTATTTTGGTAGAAGTTTGTCATCTCTTTCACAACGGTTTATTTTTATGATCGCTAGCTTCTAAGGCTGATGCTGCTGAAATACTGCTGCTTTTGGTTCTCCAACAAACCGAGTGTGCTGTCTTGCACACGTTGCTTGCTCATTCAGTAACTGGGCTTTGTAGGGATTGGAGGATGACCACTTTGTTTTGCGAGGACAATGTGTTCTTCACACACGTCCCACACTCCATATTGGAACTGGCAATTAATTTTCCAGTTGGAATCATGTTCTAAATCATGGATTGGTTCCCAGAGTGGCCCACCAAACTAAATTAACCCATAATATGGCTTAGCTGGTGGAGAAACCTACGTGCTAGAATCTGAAGATGCTCTCCAACACGGACTCAGAGCTAAATTTTATACACCTTATAACTTAAGTTGATATGTTAGGAGTTGCCTATTTATCTTTATTGTATAAATTCCAAAGGACTGTCATATTTGTTGGATTTTAAGTTATTTCTGGCTTCTCAGTGTATGAGCCTTCTCCCTTCATAGAAGCTTTAACCTTAAATCTAGAGCACATCAAAATTTAGCAACTGGTGGAAGCTGAGCTAAATTTAATGTTGTCTACTTATTTACCGAAAAATCACCACTGTGGTTTTTAGATATTTTTTCTTTATTTTGATTAAATGCAATTTGTAAATGGCCTCACTTTGATTTACAGTTTTCTGTTGTTGTTGTAAAGAGAATTCCTTAAAAACTCAGCAAGTCAGTACATAATGGTGGTAATAAAGGCATAAATCGAAGAATATTTGTGCTACATCCTGCAAAGGTCAGTACCGTTTACTGTAAAATAATGTTGAAGTACAACTACTAACAATATAATACTTCCCACCTGCTGTTCCAAACTCAGTCGTCTTTACTGTTGCAACTGACATTGGTGTCCTGTGTGACTGCAGGTCTCATGTGACATGTGTTTGAAATGGTGAAACATGAAAACATGTTTCAATTCTTATTACATCATGGGCTCTTTGCACATTTACCCTCACAGGGATTTAGCTTCAGTAAATGCTGATGTTCTCATGTTTTACTCCTTAAGACATATCCATTAGCTGATTGGGTGTAAACTATAAATGTATGCTTAAGGTCAATCTTTGGGAAGTTGGGAGTGGTGGATGAGTTTGTTTTCTTGTGGTTGGAATCTTAGGACCGCATCTACCCCATTTATTTATTTACAGTTGAATTGAGGAAACAGTCTTCTTGACACTGTAAGAACTGCCCCACGCATTTCTCCCTGGTGGACCCTGTGACTTGCACTCCATCACACCAGGGGGCTGTGTCCTCAGGAGGCATGCTGTGTGGCCTGTGGGCCCAATTATCATCACCATGACTATTGCATTTGATGAACAAATCTGTAGTAAACCAAGAATATTGAGTCTGTTTGTTAATATTGATGTCCTCAGATGCCCGCTGTGCTGACACTGTTTGTTGCTTATATTTATAGAAGAGTTTGTTACATGCAAATAACTCTCTGTCATGGAATGGTCTTATTGTCCACTTTCTGAGCTTGTTACTGACATACAAATGGAAGAGTTATTCAGTTTTTCTAAAATTATAGTTGAGTGTGTGCTTTATGGAAGTACAGCCATTGAGAAAATAGCATTCATTATTCATTTGTCTGTCTTTTGGTGGATTTCAGTTTTTTGTTTGTTTGTTTAGTTTTTCCCTCTGTCTCCAATGTAACTCGGCATCAAGCTATTGCATATCAGCTTGACTCAGCTGGAGTTCATTTTTTAAAACCTCTGCAGCAATTTGGTGCTCGGGTTAGACAGTTGGTCTCCATTCATTCTCATTGGGTGTGAGTGCTCTCCCGTCCCACTGTGCTGAGCCTGGGTCTTTTTTGATGCTCCGGTTCAGGGAGGTGGTTGGGTCACAGAAACCTTTCGTTAAGTCATTCCCTTTACCCCACACCTCTGCTTCTTGTGGGACTTTCCTCATTATGAAAAAAGACATTGGTTTGATAGAAGTAAGAACAGCAGAGATCTCTAAGAAAAGCATTCAGAACCCCACTCACAGAGCTTCGTGTTGGCCACAGTTTCCCTCGGCATGAAATAGGGTTTGGGAAAGGCTGTTCCACTACATTGTATGACTCAGAGACACATATTGGTGATGAGCTTCCAGGCACCGGGGTGTCCATCGGAATCTCCAATGTGACTGCCTTCCCATTGAACTAAACCTTCCACAATGGCCAGTTGTGGTGCAGTATGTACACTATTGCATCGCTCCCCTTTTTATTAGGTTGGTGCAAAAGTAATTGTGGTTTTTGCAATTATTTTTACCCTTCAAAATTGCAATTACTTTTGCACCAACCAGTATTACGTCTGATAAGGCGTATCTACTATATTTTGAGTACTAAGTACCTAGTGTGCGTTATTTTATACCCTCCCTGCAGCCCTATAAGGTAGGTGTCATCATTATCACCATGATACAAGTGAGGGAACTGAGGCTGCAGGAGATAGTGTAGCTGTGACTGTGGGCCAGCAGCTGAGGTCAGATGCCACAGCCCCAGGCTTTAGCCACTCAGCTGTGCTCGCTGTAGATACAACTCTTTCCTGTTGTACAAGTGTTTCGGAGGAGACGGTATTGCCTTATGTCTCCTAGGAACTGGCTCCAGGGTGTGATAAAAGCATACAGAACTAAGCTACTCCCCCACTGAATGTCACTTACTTTATAGGTGCTGAGCTTAGAGGAGATAAGGAAGCCATGCTGCCACCCTCCACTTACTAACTCTGGAAGACCAATCAACTTGAGCAAACCTTCTCATGTTTTCAGCGTCCCCAGTCTGGCTGGGGCTACGCGGTGCCTTGTAATTACATGGTGGAGATGCTCTTGGTCCTGCTCATGTTTTAGAAGCAAGAGGCTAGGACATGGTGTCTGAATGTAGGGAAGCCCTGAGAAGGAAGCACGGCAACTTTGGAAGCCTTGGGAAGGTCACCCCGGTGCTCAGAGCTGTGGGCTGTGCTGGAGCAGAGGGCACTTGGGGCTGTATTAGCAACGAGGGGCAAGGGATGAGCAATAAGTGATCTGAACAGACAGAGGTTGGAGAAGCCACTGGTGGGACGATGGTGAGTGGGAACGAGGATGCTGACCTGTCACACATCGGGAGGCTTGCAAAGGAGAGAAGGGTTGACTTGCCGTTGAAATGGTGAACTTTGTTTCAGTTTTTGAAGGAAATAATTCAGCACAAGACTCGATGAGGAGGTCAAGAAAATAAGACCAGGTGACCTGTAAGGCTGAGAGCCCGCTGACTCAAAAGTATGGAAGAGGGTGTCGGCAGAGAAGGACTCATTCCTGAAGTAAAGATAACTCAGTGCATGGACACTGTGTACCCATAAATTACCTACTCATTGGGCGATCTGTGCCCTGATATTTCTGCCAACTGTAGTAAAACACTGCATTTACCACTGCACCTGCACTGTGCAGAGGGCACTGTGGGAGCTGCTTGGTTACAAAGGTAGAGTTAGTATCTGAGGAGGGGAAGTTCCTCAGGCTGGGGAGTATTTCAAAGCTTTGAGTCTGACCTAGGTTTGAATCCAGGCCTACGCTCTTACTGGTTTTGTTATTTTAGGCAAGTTCCAAACTTGAAGTCTGCACTTTCTTTTCTGAAATGGTGGACAATAAGAATCCACACAGTGCCTTTGTGGCCATTAGCTGGATGGTAGACAGTGCGTGTGGGGCTCTTGGTACCTTGCTTGACCCATAGTGAAAAGTCAGTAAAGATCAGCAACCATTGCCTCTTACCTGTCCTCTACATCCTGGGTGCCTGGAGCCCGTGAACTTGGCCCAGAGGGGGCTGCCCTCAGGGCATATTCAGAGAAGCTAGCAGACCAGGTGGCTTGGTGTGCAAGGTCATTCCTATATTCTCTACCAATATTTTTCATCCTTCCTCCAGACGTACCGAATCCAGGAAATAGGTCCATAAGAAGCAGGTACACCTTCTAACACGGGATGAATCTTTTCTCAGCTTATGTGAACTTCTGTCTCTTGCTCGTGATAGGACAATTGACCTCTTCTTTGAAAGTCTTATTTTCTGCAAAATAAGGGGGACATTGTATACTTCTTATAATACTGCGCTCTCCTTCTTTAAAATTCTTTCTAAGATTTTTTTTCTACAGCGATGTTTAGAAGACCCTATGTTCTCCTAACAGAGGGTCATCTAATCTGTGTTGGCATGGTGGTGAAGAAGTTATCACGTGTGCTCTGGGTCTGGACTCTGAAGGGTCCAAGTGCTGAAAACATGATTGTCTTGCGTTTCCCCCCTGAGGGCTGTCTTATATCAGCCTATGGGCACAGTGCTTGAGCAGAGAAATAGTGAGGCATTCCCGTGGGGCACTGAGACTCCATAATGACACAGGGGTGGCAGTGACACTCCTGCAGAGCCTGGCGTGGTCTTGTAGCTGCACCATCTTTTACTCCACAGACATCAGTGAATCATAAGTCACTGCTGACGAGCATGAAACATTTCCATGGAGAGACTCTAGAGCCACACGCCAAAAAGAGTTGTGTTAGCAAATAGCACATCTTAAAACTGTGGACAGAAAAAAAAAAGTGTTGTTCAGTGAATCAGGACCAGAGCAAGACAGAGCAACAGAGCAACAGAGCAACAGAGCGTAGCTGAGAACGTGGGCCCTGCCACCAGACTGCCTGGATTGAACTGAGTTCTGAATGTTAGCAGTTGTATGACCTTGAGCTAACCATTCAACCTTTGTGTGCCTTAGTTTCCTAATCTGCCAAAAGGGAGTATTAGCTACTATCTCATAGGCTTCTCTTAAAAATGAACCAAGTTAACATTTAGAAAGTCTTTAGAATGATACCTAGTGCTATTTAAGTGTTTGTGAAACAATTAAGTACTGAAAATTGATAATAATGGGCATTTGCTGAGCTGACTGGTTGGTATGTTTCTGTATAAAGTACTGTGAAGCATTGGGTTAATAGATTCCATGAGTGTATAAAACCTAGGGGCTAATATTTCCAAATTTTGTTACATTTCACTTCTCAAATACCTAAAAGCACACAATAACATGAAATCCCTTATACTTTCATTCAGTTTTAAGTTTCGGTATCCTACCTCTCTCCACACATTTTACTGTTTGAAAACTGTACATGTCTTAAAATCAGTGGATATAGTTAACGTGTCTCCCCCCGTAAAGCTTTTACTTAATTAATGTTGTGATTTTTAGAAAATCAATGTTGTTTTTGTATAAGGAAGTGTAGTGATTCATGGGTCCACACTAATGTGCTTATATATCTTCAGTTGTAGAAGTTCAAAATCAACGTCTGGGAGGGAACATGGGCTCAGTGGCCAGAGCCTTCTCCTCTGTCCAAGAGAATCAGATGTGAGTGCTGCAGGGGCTTCCTTGTACCCACAAAACGCTGGGTGTCCCCCTTTGGCCCAGTGGTCGTGAGCCCTATTCCTGAATTGTGTGTGTATTGACTTGAAGTTAGGGGCAATCTCCTTAAGAAGCCAGAATCATTATAGGATCTGGGAAGGATAACGCCCACGGTTGGAATTCCAGAGTCTCTGAACTTGGATGGAAAGAAAGCCTCATTTTCACTAATCCTGAACAAGTTTAGCATTTCCTTCCATTTTGAATGTAGGCGACAGATGATGGCAGAATTTAGCATTTGGAATCTTTGTGTTACTAGATCCTGTTATTTGGTGTGTTCATAAAGAATTTGTTTTCTGGTATTTTGATAACAATATTTTGATATAATTGTGTTCCTTGGTAATCTTGTGTTGAGTGTGTATGTGTCTGTGTGTGTGTGTGTGGGGGGGTGCTGTTTTTGTTTTGCTTTTAAAAACATTATTCTAAGAAAAGGTCTAGGCTTCGCCAGGCTGCCAAAGGGTTCTGGGCTACAAAAGTGAAGAAGCGTGTTCTCTGGTATTTGGCCTGTTCGTCCTGATTTGCAGCCGCTCTTCTGTTTTCTTTCCCACCGCGTCCCTCTGCCGGCGCGCGGAGAACCAAGATGTGGACTTTGAAAGGTCCAGCATCACTCGTGTCACTGGCTCCTGTTCTTTGTTCTTGACTCCAGCCACGAAAATTCTTTGGCAGTTCTTCTCTATGATTTCCATGTCTCAAAAGGGGAGACTTTCTTTAGCTTTTGTGTGTCTCCACACGAACTTCCCGTGCAAGGTGTTGCTTCTGTGTATCGGGAAGCGGGATGCTGTGGAGGCAAGACCCCGAGAGCAGGGACCACTGAGCCATGGGGTGCGGGGGACACACACCGCGGATAGCATGGGGTTGGGGTGAGCTGATAGAGGCCGTGAGAAGGGATAGGGCGAGAGTGAGTCGTGGGATAAGAAGGAGCTGGGGAAGTAATTACACTGAGAATTTCCCACCTATCCCTGCTGGAGGCGGCTCCTTGTCAAAATCTGCGTTTGCTCCTGGGACTGTTCTGTGTAGTTAAGGACGGATTCTTTAGCCTTGTCTTCAATTAGTTGAATTCAGTGTGGACCTTCTGTGACCCCACGCTTTCTGTGAAGGTTCCCTTATTCCCAGATAACTCCCTTATTTTAGTCAGGTTTTTGCCAGAATCTTCTGATGTGGTCTTACCAGACCTGATACTGAACAGATGGAAGTGGGCGAGCTGTTGACTTGTAGGGAATATTGTCTCCCTTTGGGTATTTTGAGGTGTTGAGCAAAGGGTAAAAACCATTTCAAAAGAAAATACCATTAGGCAACATAGCCAATAACAGTAAGAATGTTGAGCCTTTTTTAAGCCAAAAGGGAAATGTTACAGGTAAAGTGGCTACAGGACAGGGTTGAAGGGAACAAACATGCACTGCGGTACCTATAAATGGCTCTGTTTAAAAATTCTTTCTAGGGAATTATAAAAATTGTTTATTTTGGTAATGGGAGAGCCTAGGTTTGGCTCTCCTTGAAACCCCCAAAACATGTTTTTCTTACCATTTGGGAAAAACAGTTTTAATGAATAGCTAGATTGATGTGGATTATAGTCTCTAAAAAATGTAATTTACTGCTTACTTGTGTATATTTCGAATGACAACCCTGAATTCAGATTGAGGACGATCTAAATTAGGGACATAACAGTATAATATATAAATGTTACCGAATAGGCAACACTGTTGCCTTTCAGCACTTTTACTACAATGATCTAATGTAACAAACTGTTGTATTTGTTCTCAAGGGCCCTGCTTTAATAAATAAATGCGGTATCTTAGTCACATACCATTTGTAGGAACCTGTATTTATAAAACGCTTTGGCGCTTCTAAGAGAGTCTTAATTACTTAAAAAAATCATTTTTATTTGTATTACTGGTTTCCCTAGTATATCCTTTCTTTTGAGAGAATGTTACATTTTGGATAATGTTAAACTTACCTAAATTATCCCAAATTCTTAGCCACAATTAATGAAAAAATTAGATGGGATGGCGGCGTACCCAAGCCTGTCCAGAACTTTGGTTGTCAAACATTGTTTCTGCGTGGAAAGTTCTTTCAGTTACACTGACAACACAACCGCTGATGGGGCTCTGAGATTCCTGCCCTTTCTGTGGCACTGCTGAAGTCAGGGTGACTGGGAAGGAGGGGGATCAAGCTTTGCCAGCTTACTAGGGAGAGCCTTGGTAAGTCCCTTGCATCCAGGATGACTGAGCTCTTGAGACCTCTGGAGCCTTGGATTGGAGACCTTGAAGCTCGTCCCATGCCAGCCTTAGAAAAGGCTGATTTAACAAAGCTTTCTGGCGCAGCATTTAATATCCAGCCACTTCCCAAAGCTGAGTCCCTCTGTCAAGTCACCTTGGGTTCCTGCTACAAAAACGGATCTGTATTGTAAGCGTTTGGTACGTACTGCCTCACTGTGATTTGAGATGTTGGATCTTTAGATTTGTTGCACGGGCTTCCAGCTGTGGGAAGCACGCTTTATCCTGTTAGAATATCACATCTTTCTGTCTATTTCTCTCATTTTCTATATCAGAAATCAACATTTGAACACACTCTAATACAGTACGGAGCGTAAGAGAAGTTAGATGACATTGAATAGTAGGTTGTCATAAATACATTTTTACATGTGCGCTCTCGGACCCGCCCCTTCCACATTTTTCGTTTTGCTCCCAGTTAACTGAGTTCTGTGACTTGGATGGTGTGACCTGGACTTCTGACTTTAGAGCAGAAGTCAGATGAAAATAAGCATTTCCGTGCAAATAATGTTTCTGAAATCATCCTGACAGCGCACGCATGTCTAGTGAAACGCAAAGCTTACTAGAGAAAGGAGGAAATTCGGAGGGCCTGAAGGACGTATAAAAATTCTGTTTAATGAACCTGCTAGGTTTTTATACAGATTAACCGTGATTAAGTGAGCAATGGGAAGCCTGTCTGGATGGCTCATCCGCCACGTAGCCTGTTTCGGCCCTGGAAGTCAGGAAGGGTCCTGCTGGATCTCAGAACAGACACATTTCAGTGTTGCAGCCCTGAGGCCTTTCCCTGAATCATGCCTGCTCACTGGAGGCTCAGTTTAAGGTGACCAACCCCATCTTAAGTTTAACACGGGCGCTTATTAGTGCACATGTGTGTGTGTATGTATGAGTGTGTGCGTGTGGTGTGTGCGCATGTATGAGTGCGTGTGTGTGCATGTGTGGGCATGTGTGTGTATGACTGCGTGCATGTATGTATGAGTACACATGTGCGTGTGTGTGTGGTTTAAAACGGACTGTGGGGCCGGCAGTAGGGAGGCATGGCTGGTTCCAGCAACGCATTGCTTCGGGATGTGGTTCCGTGACCCAGCCTAACTCTCCACACTTTGTACTGTCTACAAAGTACACTCATCACAGACCTTGCGTATCAGGTAAATTGTCTTTGATTCACACTTGCCTTTCCATTCTGTTCTGCAGCCTTCTCCTCCTGCTTGTCCTGTCTTCTCTCTGGCACCTACTACCTCTATCCCTCCCCAGTCCCTGCGTTGGCACCTTCAACGTTTCTTCTTTTCACAACATAAACATAGGGAGCGGCCCTTACAAAGGCACAAGAAAAATTACAGCTTGTAAGGTGTAGCACTTTAAAAAAATTTTAGCAAGCAAGAAGTGTTTCATAACCCAGGAGGAAAAGACATCCCTAATGATGAAATGCAGGCCTGTGGAAAGGGAGGTCGTTCGTGGTGGGGTTCGCCTTTTCACGCTCCCCCTCTTTCTCTGCCCGGCTAGCTCGGATGGGCTCCCTGGTGGCGGCAGGCATCCCTGGAAAAGGGAGTGGAGTGCAGTGTGCTCTGGAGCTGTGGCATTCAGAGTAGGGCATGATTCCTCTGATGGGAGACCTCTGATGGAAAGACAGTTGGTTGCAAAACCAGCAGTGTATTTTCTCAGCTGTGCCAGAAATCTGGGTAAATGAGCGTTAGATTATTAGTTTTGGCACAGTGGCGCTGAACCGCAGAGCTCTGAGGCCGCTGCCCTGGCTACTTGCTGACCTGGCATCCTGGACAGAGCCCGGTCTTCCCAGACCTGAGTCAGGCTGCAGCTGTGACCGGCTGCCTGATGCCACCCGCACACGCAAATGCGGGAAATGCCAAACGGCCTGGCAGGTTTTACTGTGGCCTTTGGATCCTCGCTGAGCCATATGGTGCTAAAATGTCAAACTGTTCCTGAGTGTGGGCCATGACTGAGGGGCTAGAGGGAGAAAGCAGACTTGAGATAAGGGGTCTCCCGAGGATCCTCATTCTGCAGCCACTGGCTGTGTCACTTTGTGACTTTAACCAACACTTAGGAAGCACTATGGGGTTGCTGGGGGGCTACTTAGAGTGTGAGAAGAACCAAAAATAAAATCACATTCTTGGCTCTGTCTTATTGGCATGGATTATACCTCCCAGGGTTCATGTATCTTGTGTGTAATAAACCCTCAGCAGAGGAAGGTGAAACAAATGGCTGAGTCACAGGCAGAATTTAATGGGAGGAAACTGTCTTAGAAGCTGAAGAAAGATGAAAGTACATCTCCCAGAGTATAACAGCCTTAGGCTGTGCTTGCAGAGATCTTACTAGAAACCAAGCCTTCGCCTGGTTTCCAGCTCAGCTCCTTTCTGCTGTGTTCTGGCACTTTCTCGTGTGTGGATTGACATGATGCCCTGAGACGTTTACACTCTGTGTAAAGAGGAGAAAATAGAACAGCAACTTGCAGGTGATCCCAACCAAAATGTCTCCAGTGCTAAGTGAGGCCAGGAGGAGACAGGAGGAGATGAGTGACGGGGTCAGTCCTGGCAGGCTTCCGAGAGGAAGTGGCTGCGCTCAGGTTTGGCCCACGGAGCTCGTCGCAGTCCAGCTCTCTGGGCCCTGACATAAACACAATTTTCTCAGCACAGGGCATCTGACCAGTTGGAAAGAACAGGAGGAAAAAAAAAAAGAAGAGATGTTTAAACTCAAAGAGGATTTTTTTCCCCTTACACTTGAGGGGCTCTCAGACTTTGAGATATGTCCCCAAATGCATAGAATTAAACATATCAAGTTCTATTTAAGACAAGTCATTGCATATTGGGTAGAGAGGTTTTATAGCTGGAGAGCTCTCTCTCTCTAAACGATGGAGCTTTGCTGTCTTTTTAATTTAAACGTCTTCTTCCTGCTTTCATTGATAAATATGCAAGGATTTGCTTTGGTTTTATTTAACCGTACTGGACCCTGTGTACGCTCAGCTCTATGAGGCTTTCTAAGCAGGCACGTTCACAGGGCAGTGCCGTGACGTCTCTGGAATTTGCACTCAGGAGCCAGCTTCTCTCTGTTGCCACCGATGTGGAGGCCTTGTCTATGCCGGTATTTGGCCCAGAGCTTTGCCGTCCTGTGGGGAATTGCTCTGAGTGGCCCTAAAGGTGTTCTTTTTCTTTAAAAAACAAACAAACAAACAAAAAAAAAAAACCCTTCTAATTTTGCACTACTTTTAGAACTACAGAAGAGTTGCTGAAGTTGTACAGAATCCTCTGACATCGCTCACTCACCCGACTTCCCCTGATGTTACGTGGTCTTATGTAACCATGGTATAATGTCACCCCCATGTATCCGCCCTCAGAGAAAGCCTCACGCTTGTCCACAAGAAGACACGTGTAAGAATGTGCTTTGCTGCACTGTGCATAATGCAAACTAAATATCTAATACCAAACAAATGGATGGACACCTTGTGTTATTTTCATACAGTGGACTGTTATGCAGTTGTAGTGATAAATAAATGTCAAATGCATCATGTTGAGGAAACAGAAGCAAGTTGCAAAGGGATATATCCACCTTATGGTACCATTTCCTTCAATTTAACAGCATCCAGATCAGGACTGGGGCTTGCGTGCGTGTGAACCAGCACTGTAAACGCTGGCACTCAGGTGAGTGACACACAGACACGTCAGGACCCTGGTGACTTGTGTATGTGGTAAGGAAGACGTGTGAGCTTCCCTTTGTACTTGTGACGTGTTAGTTTTTAAACGGAACGGTAGGCGCTCGGGGGTTCGCTGTATGATTTTCTAAACTTTTCCAATGACTAAAATGTTTCATTTAAAACTTTGTAAATCACACAAAAGCCCAGCCAGGCCATTTTAGGAATGCCTTAGTGATTAGCTTTCCTGCACCTTCGGAGTTGACAGGTGAAGGAGGGAGACAGCTGTTGTGCTATTAGCTCTTCTGAGTGAGTCAGACCTTCAGCAGGGCTTTAGCTTTCTGTGTCACACGTTCTCCACCTGTACAGTTTCCATGGCTGCCTTTACAAGCTTGTTGTAACATAGTGACATGAAAACTAAGGGCTCGAGGGCTTCAGTATATGGACACTAGACAAAGGTGAGCTGGTGTCTGTGGCTCTGTGCTCTGCCAGACCTGACGTCCTGCAGCCCCACATACCAGCCATGCGACCTTGACCGAGTTATTTCACCTTCTGTGCCACAGGTTCCTCATCTGCAAAAGGGGCATAATAGCAGCACCTGACCATAGGATGTTTTCTGGATGAAACGAGTGCATGCACCTGGAGTACACAGAGCTGCTTCCCCCCACCCCCACCCCATGTCAGGCTCACAGAGTTGCTTAATTTGACCTCTGCAGGATTTGATTACTAGATGCTTTAAATTGGAAGTATGGCGGGGTGGGATGGGGGTGCATTTCAAAAGCATGGATCTCTGGCTTCTCCTGAACAAATGGGACACGTACTGTACTGGTTCCCCATTGCAGCCTGGTGACACTGCTGTCCCCTGTAGCTAGAAGTACAGTGTAGTCCCCAGGACACAGAGGCAGCCTGTTCATAGCCATCTGTTGTCTAACGGCCACTCTCCCCGTGGCATTACCTGCCTGGCCCCCCTTGGCATTTGAGTTTGCAATGCCAAGATTCAAAGGTCTGGAGCGATGCAGATGGGGAATTGCGTTATGTTTCAGTAATCGGGGCCGTCCTGAGAAACAGGACTGGGAGGAGGTTTTATGTACATGTTCATATTCTACCCCGTATGTGTGTTGGGAAATCCTTGGGTGGCTGACGACGCTGCCGTCTTGAGGCAGAATTTTTTATTCTTCAGAGAAAGCTCAGTGAAGGCCTCTGAACTAATGGGATGGGGCCCAATTCACAATATCAAGGATAATTGTCTGAACTGAAAGTCTGCTGACTGGAGGTGTGAACCACGTGTGCAAAACACCTCCACAGCGACCTGGGTTAGTGTTTGGTAGGATAACTGGGTACTGAGGCTTAGCCAGGTTGACACAGGGAACTAACCATCGCAGATGACATCTTTCTGAGTAGTGATGTATACGTGGCACCTATCGACGTTTTTCTGTCCCTTGTGGTAGAGGATTGTGGTGGCATTTAGGATTTTTTGAAGGAGCTGAGCTTTACAAATAAAGCTCCTGTGTCTGGGTTGGGAGCTCAGAGGCCGCGCGCTGGTGTGAGGGAGCAGGTGGCTTCCTTGGGGGGGAGGGTGACAGGGATGCTGGGTGTTGTGGCCATTTAGGGTTGAGAATAGTCACGTGGAGGCTCTCCAGGCAGTTTGGGAGGAAGACAAGGTATTTAGGAAGAACGAGATTTCTTCAGCTGTTGTAGAGCCTCGTGCAAACCAGCTGTTCTGCCCAAGGTCAGGTATTAATGCGGGTTCTGAAGGCACAGCTCCACCGTTCGCTGCAGGTGGTGCTGTGCTCTGGCAGGTGGCCGGCAGGCTTCACAGGCGTTCTCCCAAAGCTGTCTTTGTTTCTCAAAGGTTTGTGTAGGCTGCTGTGGGGAGGGCGAGGCAAGACAGAGGCACTCTTCCAGGCGGGTTTGTCTCTGCAGTACTGTTTTTTTAAGGCATCAGGTAAGATAATTTTGAGCTTAGCTTTTCATTTTGGGGGGCGGGGAGTAAGTAGGGAGTTTGAATAAAGCCTCAAGACTCCACTTCTACATGTCTTGTGAGAATTCACAACAACTTAAAATGCTGAATATCTGTGTTTTATTTCCATGAAAAAAAAAGAAAAAGAAAAAAAGACTGGCTAGAAGGCCGAAAATTAATCTTAAGGAATGACACAAAAATCTCAGCAGTTCAGCCTCAGAGTTTTAATCTCATGTTCTATGGGGAACATCCTGAGACAGCAAAGAACAAACATGTAGCTGAGTTCCTGGGCTCTGGGTGCGGTCCGGACACTGCATCACACGAAGACCAGTGTCCTACGGGGAGGAGGGGTACGTTTCAGAGTTTCCTGTTCTAGGGGGAGCTTGGAGCCGTGTCTTGGTTGGTTGGTTATTCTAACTGACCCTCTACTTTTGTCCTTATTAGAACCATGCACATCAGCCTTGATTTTTCTTGGGGGGATTCCAGCGTTGTTGGGTTTTATTCTTGGATGAGGTCACAGGCTTTTGGGAGGGAAGAGAGTGCCTCTGGACTTGGGTGTGTGATGTCAGCCCGGTTGAACTTGGCCTAGCTGCCCTGCTGTAGGCAGGGACTTGGGCCTCTTTCCCCTCGTCTTAATCACTGGAGGGTTGAGAGGGACGGTAACGTTACTAAAATTCTAGAGATGCTGGATTTTACTTGCTCTCTGAGCTGCGCCCTGGCAAAAACTTGTAGCTTGGTCGGAGCCTCTCGCAGTCCCTTGATTTCTCTACTTTATCCTCAGCTAACGTCCTCGCTTCCTTAAAGGGCGATGGTGGCCTGTCACAGCAACAGCTCACCTGCAGTATCTCAGCTCGCCTGGTCCCCAAAGCCCAGACTCCTGGCTCCTCCTCAGTAAGGACTTTACCGCTCAATGTTTCAGCCCATCCTCACTGGTCCCCTTAGTTGTGTGGCCTTGACTTTTTTCTTTTTTCCAGGGAACATTTTAATTATCACCATTAATTTGTAAAGCGCTTTTTTGTCACTTTGTTAATTTGATCCTTTTACCATTCCCTCTTATTTAAGGTAGAGAAAATGAAATTCTAAAGTCAGACTTAGGAATCGCCCTTTCCTAAGCTGTGTCTGGTCCACACGTTGCTCTTTATGTTTTCTAAATGATACTCTTCACGAAACAGCTGCATGAAAGACCAAAGGGCAGGCCTGCTGTTGGGGTAAATGGCTGCTGGATCTAGAAGCCCTTTTGCCTTCTGGCACACCGCCTTATTTGAGGACTTCTAATGTTTCTGTTCAAAGGAAGCACCCCATCTTGGGGGCATATACTGTGTTTGCTACTTAACAGGCAGGAGGTGGCTTCTTCGTTAGTGTAGAGGTGGGCAGACCCCAGGCCATTAGCAGTTGTGCGGTGAGTCCCAGAGGCCCTGGTCGGGAATGTGAATAGGTTGGTTACAGGGTTGGTGATAGGCAGCGGTGCTGCATGGCTCTGCTCAGGTTCTGCACGTGACATGAGTGTTGCTCACCTACTTGGAGTTAGGATGTACTTTTGTCCTCTTCCTGTGGGCCCCTCTGCCGTTCTCTGTTACCTGAATCTATTAATCGCAAAATGCCTCTGCAGATACGTCTTGGTCACTCTCCTTCGGCTCCACCTAAGGGACGGTAGTCCGTGCTCTGTACTCAATGTCGAGAGGAAGAGCAGGCCTTGTCCTCCTGTACCCCATTCACGCCGGACCCCTGGCAACACATGGTGTTCCTTTCCGGACAAAACATGTTTTCAGGAGGATGCTGACAGCTTGGAGTGGGCCAGTGTTTTAGAAACCACGTAGCTGCAGCATGATTGTAAGGAGGGACTTAGTTTAGAGGGAGATGATGATAATGGCTGATATTTTATTAAATGCGGTTTGTGTGCCAAGCCATGTGCAAAGGGTTTTACACGTGTTATCCCATGTAATGCACACACAGGAAGCCTGTGAGGCTGGTATTGTTGTTAGTCCCAATTTACAGATGAGGGAAATGAAGTACAAAGAAATGTGACCCAAGGTCAAGGTCAACCGGCTAGCCAATGGGGGGCTGTTGTGGGACCCAGGAGAATCTGGCTCCCAGACCTAGGCTTGTTACCTCAACTTCTGAGGACCTTTGTCAAACACGGAAGAGAGATTGGCCGTGGAAGAGGAATCCGGCCAAACATGTGTGAGACACTATTACCTGACTACCAGTGATTATAAGATGCATCATTCCTGTATTCACCGCTAAGAAACATTGCTGCCAATTAATATTATGATGCACAATTAATTGTAAGGCTCCTTCTGATTTTATAGTTGTTGAAATGTGAAGAAAGCGTGTCTTAGAATAGATGGGAAAATGTTCTGTGTTCTTCCGGATCTGGGACCAAAAGGACCAGGCTGTAGGAAGAAGATTTTAGCTGCAGGAGATGCTCCATCCTCTTCAAGCTGCTAAGAAGTGTAACCTTCTGTGTCAGAGGGCTTGACACACGGCTGGGGCTCAGTGTGACCTCCCTGTCTTGGAAGTGTTGTTGAGACCAGCCCTAGGGTCTGTCTGGGGTGATGGCAAGGGACATACTCAGTGGAGTAGAAGGTGAAACAAATGACCTTTTAGGACCCTTCCAAATCTTAACATTTTAAAATAAAATATAAATGTAAAGGGCACCACACAGCAATCACAAAAAATTTTTTAAAAATGTGCTTGACAATTACCTATAGCAGTTACCCATACCAACATGTGACCCGGCACCGTTCTTTCTTTTTTCCTTTCCCTTCCCTTGTTTCCCTTTTTTCTTTTCTTCCCATTCCAAAGCATAGCTGGTAACCTCTCGTAGTTGGTCAAACCCAGACGTTTTTGGCTCAGCAATGGAGACCCTGTGCATTCGCACCCATCCCATCTTCCCTGCCTTTTTGCTTTCACCCCAAGTGCTGTGGCTGAATCCCACTGTGCTTCCCCATTGAAAAAGGAATTATGAGATATCATAAATAACAGCTCATAGCACAGTGTCAGCATACAGACTGGCCTTCTGGGAAATGTCGGTGCTCTTTCTCTCCTCATTTTTCAAATTCTCCATCCATCTCTGCTTTTCCAAATCCTATTCATCCTTCAAGAACCAGATGAAGTTGGATGTCCTCCCCGAAAACCCTGCCCGATCACATAAACCAACGAGGATCTGCAGCACTTTGCTTTGTACCATTCTGGTGGGCTTTGCAATAGTTGACCTTGTGCTCTAGTTATTGGGTCACGTCTTTTGTCCTCCACCTGATACAAATTCTAAGGGCGGAGACATATCTTACCTGCCTCATCACTGTCCAGCTGAGAGCTGACACCAGCAGGTACTGCACGCGTATGTGAATATGTGAAAGAATTATGGCATTCTGCAGCAGACTTATCTTTTCATAAATGTCTGGATTAAGTTAATAAAAATTACTCTGTGTTCTCTGAGTACCTGTCCATGGGAGTGGGAGTTGTGGCAGGATTTTAGGCTGAATGATTTACGAGCCATTTTGAGATTGCAGATGTGAAATAAACCACAGAGAGAAAAGTGCAGGCAGGTGTTGGCTTTTTGTTGTTGCTAATCCTTCATAATTTTTACACGTTTTCTTATATTAAAACATTTATACTAGACATAAAATGAAGCAAGATTTTTTTTTCTTTTTCTTTCTTTTTTTTTTTTTTCCTGGTTCTCAATTTCTTCAGAGCTTTGAAATTTTGCAAGCTTTTGATTTGGGTTATGAACCACAGTGAGGTAGAAACTTCTGAGAGTATGTTTAATTTATAGTGACATCTTTGGAAATGGGCCCAAAGAATTCTTAACCTGTGGCAGTCATATATCACATGAGGAAAAAATCTGATTAATTCTTGGTTTCGGTTTTCTCCTTTTAGCTGAAGATTTAGATGATTATTTGTGGGCAGATGACCTGGAATTAGGATGAATGTGGAGGGGTATTGACAAAGATGGTTGGTGTTTCTAATTATTGTCTATTTTCTCTGCCTTTTCAGTTGGCCTATCAGATATTCCTGGAAAAGCAACACATTTCAGTTTTTCATCATTATATTTTTAGGTAATTTGGAGTGTGTTAGGCACGGCTGGAGGAATGAGTCACGGGAGACCAAGATTGGTCTATTAGCATTTATTTGGCGTGTTTGAGCTGAGGGAGGTTAGGCTGGAGCAGAGGGAAAAGAGCATAACCTCCCCGAGCAAAGAGGGGTGTGGAGTTTTATAGGAGGGTAAACGAGGCTGTTCCCCTTCCTATAACAAAGGGTTTCAGGGCATGACCAAGCCCTCTGGCTCCACACCCTGGCCCCACATCCCTGTCCAGACTGCCCAGGCCCATGGCCCATGGAGATAAAGTAAGACAGGATCAAGACAAGATGGCTTTTAAGATAAGGTTTCTGCTCCCGGCCTGAATGTGGCTTAACATAGTGGTTTAAGTTTTTGGAGAGAGGGATGATTAGAATTAGATGTAATCCTTGGAAAAGAGAGTTAGAAAAAGCTATTGTGTGCGTGTATATGTGAGTGTGTGTGTGTGGTTTCTTTTTTTTTCTTTTTTTTTTTAGAGTCTTTAATGGTTGGATTTCTATTCTAGATGCTTTTGAATTCCTTGCATAACAGTCCGCATGGAGCTTAAGCAAGGCTGCAAGCTGTCAGTTGAGTGGGTGTAATACTGAATGTTTGGACCATGGCTTTCTATTGATTAATGGAGATAGGTTATACAGCTAATAAGAACTTGCTTTAGGGAATACAATTTAACAAATAAATGGGGCTATAATTGGGTATTGGAATAAATTTAATGTGTCTTATGTAATCTTTCCATTCAGAAAATGATATACCTACTATATATATGGTACCGTGTCAGGGAAGTATAGCCAGTGAGTGAGAGAGAGAGAAAGAAAGATTTTAATGTCCTAGTTTTGACAAAGGCATAAAGAAGGCAAGAAATGTAAAGCTTAAATTGATTAATAAAAAGACTTTTACTTCCATGGTTTTCGCTATTTTTAAAATGGCTTAAAGTTCAGTCCGTTTTTATCAGTAAACTTGAGTCATACTTACTTGAAAAATAGACTGGCTTGGAATTTAGCAATGTCAACGAATCAATTTAAAGACTCCCCATCAGAATCATTGTGTCTTAGTGAAGGCAAAAGGATCGGCTGAGGATTTAGAGTAAATCACACAGAAAGGATTGTATCGATTAAGTACAGGTTATATTTTTATTTAAAGTGTATTTGCGTGTATATGTTTTAAGGGTGAAATAAATTTATAGCAGTCAAGGGTGAGTAATGATTAAGAAAATTACCAAAGCAGATGTTTTCTTATCATGACATATTACTGCTGTTCTAAGAAATGAAGTATGCCCCACTGAAGACTAAGCCAGGCATTTTCTTATTAAATAAGGTAACAGATATGAGGGTTTGGAAAATACCTCGATATACTTACCATTCTACAATCCACTTCTTTATTTTACTGGTCTTAAATATTGTATCTATTACAATTTTTAAAAGTTGTTTAAAAATGCTAGTAAAAACACTCCTATAGTTCATTGGGTCGGTTTCCATAGTCCACTAGGTCAGCCCAAGTCTGATGTCTTTAGAACAGATTAAGAGATGTAGGATGTTGATGGTTTTGGATGACGGGGTTACCCCTCCCTCAAGCTTTTGGTGTCTCTGCAGGCTTTCCATGCCTTAGGGAGGAGGAATGTTATTACTGTTTAAAGGGTCAGCCCATGTATTAATCTTCTTCATCTTGAGACCAAATCATAAAGGGACTTAGTCTAATTGCAACTGAAATGATTCTGAAACGTTGTAATGGAGTTTTTCATCATTATGTTTTTAGGTAATTTGGAGTGTGTTAGGCACGGTTGGAGGACTGAGCAGTGGGAGACTCATTCAAAGTACTATGAACGGTATGAACAGAGCGGTTCCAGTTTTCAGAATGACCAGTTGACATCCATAGTAATGGCTTTCTACTTTAAAAACCAAATCCTGGTCTCCCCAATGGTACAAGTTTCACCCAATAATAGTTAAGCTGACAGCATGTGACATATTCTTGTATTTTCTTTTCCATTCTTTTCCATCCTGTTCCATTCAGAAAATTGATTTCATGCACCATTTTAGGAACCATTAGTGAGATATAACTCACAGTTTGAGAGACACAGATCCAAAGTAATGAGCACCTGGTTGTTTATGATGCTTTTCCAAAGAAACCATCTCTGTCCCTTCTATGCATACGTCCAAGCAGCGTTTTTATACCATATTCTTTTTCAGTTGGGTAAGGAGGTGTAAAATCTAAAGGCCTAATTATAAGATTAAACAAGAAAGCATGGCTTATTTATTTGAGGAAGTTTGAGAAGGCTTATGATAAAAACTTTTATGGAATGGCAAAATAAACTCCGCCTCAGTCAGTCCTGGATTCTGTTTTGGTTTCAGTCTAGCTAGAAAGAACTGTCCCTGGACCGGCTTCTGCATTTGAGAGACTCAGTGGCTCCCACAGGCACACATCTGGCCACATCATCCTCACCTATCCCCTGCTCTCCCTCCAACACTTGAGAAGAGATATGACCTGTATCCTTGGTCTGGGAGGTAGGTTGGAATGAAGACCTAGGCGTCTCGTGACCTTCCATGGTAGAGAAGTAGATAATGCTTCTGGAATTTTAGAGGTGTGTGGTAATCCTGGAATTCAGGACTTTAAATTTTAAGGAACCTGAATACTGAGTGTCTATCTAGATTCATCTATTTCACTTCTACCCATTGTCAGTCAGTTCAAAGTCGGAAGTGAAACTTGGAACTCCTGACAGAGTAAGGACTGGTTTATGTGGGCCTCCCTGCTTCATGGGCCTTGCAAGGTCAGAGGGTCTATCAGGCCACGAGGCCAGGTACCCAAAGAGAAGTACCAACTGGGACTAAATGCCCCTCCGGCCAGAGAATGTTCTGCTCACTCTCTGGTGTCTCATGCATCCTCCTGCTTGGTATCCAAGGATAGTGAATGTAGATGAACTAGCTGGACTGAAGGCTTTTTCTTCTTTATTTATCTAAATGCCGGGCCCTGTGTGTGTGAGTGTGTGTGCTTGCCTGTTCTCTGTAGCTTTCTCCTTTAAGGTCCTTTCAGGGGAGGCATGCCATCGATCTTTGTGGTGCTTCTAGATACCATCTCCGTGTGAATGTTTGTTGATTCTATTTTTAACGTTGCATCCTTTGTGCAAGCTGCTACCAGGCCAGGATGACCAAATGTCTGATCCCCCATCCCCCCAGGTTTTTCCTGGTCAAGTTCCATTCTTTTGTTCAGAAAGGCTCAGAATCATTTTGGGATGGCAATCTGTTCTTTATGCTGAACCGAAATCCAGGAGAAACTGTGCCTTTGAAACTGTGTGGCTTAAACCTCTTCCAGAATCCCTGCAGTGAAGATGCAGCAACCACGGAGAAGGTGACCTCTGGCTCTGAAGTGAGGGCCCATTTGCATGGGCTTCAGGGATCCTATCAAAGCCAGACTCCTACTCAGCTGAACACTGTGACGGTCCACTGTTTTCCTAATGGCCTGAGGGACTACCAGCCTCCGCCCCACATCCCTTTTATCTGGTCCTTCAATGCAGAGATTAGTAAATACTTCAGAAATGAGATTTTGAAAGCTCTAGGCCCAGTGATGAGGACCATATGAAAACCCCTGTGTCTTCTGCCTCTAGACTCGGCATGTTCTCCCCACAGGACATCAGCCCATTTCCAGGGACAGAATTTTTTAAAGGCATCACCCCCTCTCCTCCTATCAGTTTGAAAACACGAAGTTTGTGACAACCATACGTAGTCCTTTTCTCTCCCACCCCCTCTTGGTTCACTTGGGCCGTGTCTTTCCTTTGACATCTCCTGTTACCTCTGTGGCATATGTTTTTGTCTCTTATTAGCTAGCATGGCATTTGGCTCACTACAAGCAAAAACTAATGAATGAACAAATTAACGTACGTGCCACATTTTACGTGTTTCTTGCATTGCGCTGTGCATGCATTCATTGTGTCATTCATTCATTCGTCAAAAACCGTTTCTTGAGTGTCATGTATTAGGGACTGAGGCTATGAAGAGGAATAAGACAGAGGTATCACCCTCACGAAGCCCATGGTTTATTAGATGTAAAGGTAGTTGGTTTCTTTCTTGTCTTGTAAGCCTGTGGACAGTGCTGGACCTCACGTTAGGTGGGTGACCCATCCTGATGTTTGTCCAGTACATTGGTTTCCCTGTGTCCAGTTAGAATTCCTTGCCTCCTCTGCCCTCCCTAGGTTCTGGGGGGGAGGTGTCGGGGGGTCCCATTACTGCATATACTTGGTGCTCTGGTCATTCTTGAGTCAATCATGGGCCATATCACATTTAAAAATTGTGTCAAGTGCTGAAAGGGGGGCTGATCTCATCCAGCGCACAGCCTGTATGTTGAGCTTTAGATGAACTCAAAGAGCCGATGACACCTCTAAAAGTATTAGGAGCAGAATCACATTTGTTAGATTTGAGACATATTTATGGAACATGGCATGCCATTTTCTTGATATCATGGAGGGTTTCACTATTATAAGCCTGTGTATTTCAAAGCTCACTTGACATTGGGAGAAATGGCTCTATTTATTGTCTAAACTACTGGAAGCAAAATGGATTTATTTTTGGTAACTTTTTACTGATGTAATGACTTGACATAAAATAAAGACTCTGTTCCAGAGATTGTGAATTATTGCCCATGTGAATTCAACTCTGCAATGCCATTAATATTTTACTGCCACAGTGAACTAAGCTGTTATATTTAAATCAAGAATTATTGGTTCCTTTTGGTAGGATGCCTCAGTATTTTTACTCCCGCCCTGTGTGTACATTTTATTTTTTCCGCATTTAGTAACTTCAGAGCTTTGAGAAATGCTTGGAGTCCATTACATGAGATTCCTTTAGCTTTCGTGTCTAATTGGGGTTAGTGATTTTGATATCATTCATTATTGGTTTAATTTTATGTACCCAGAAGAATCTATTGCTTTGCTTGGTCGGAAAACAAACTGACAAAGCATCACTTTATCATAATTATTGAGAAAATTGTTAGAACCATGATATCTTGTTTATATCAACTAGCAAAACATGTGCAAGGAAGAGAAATATTATGTATCTTAAAGAAAATGTAAAGAAAGGAAGGATAAAGTAAGAGCTTCTCATTGGTGGAGTGTTGGCAGCTGTGTTCAAGACTTTGCACCTGTGACTGGTGCTGTGACTGTGGACGTGGTGCTGCTTCTTTCCTGCAGGAAGATTGTTCTGTCGCCATGTCCCTACCCGCTCCTTGCAGCTCTCTAAACCTGGGGTGCTGTCCCAGGCCTCTGGCTTCCTTGAATGCTCTTTCCTTCCAGTTCTGCCAGGTGATGTCCTACTCAACCTTCAAACTCGGCTCAAATTTCACTTCTTGTTGGAAGCCTCCCCTGACCTTTCCGGACAGAGTCAAGTGCTTCCAAGTCTAGGTATATTCCAAACCTTGTTCATTTGGATAAGGATTTACAAGTATACTTGACACTGAGGGACTGGCTTTACCGAAAGCCAAAGGCTATGGCTATATTAATACATTTGCATTGTCATCTTCTTCCAGTATGAAAGGTGTGATGGAGAATTGGCTTGTGAGTTAGGTGACATGGGTTCTAGTCTCCAGTCTGCAGCTGGTTTAAGGAACTCTGGGGAAATCACAACTTCATAAAAAGAGGAATGTGACTCAGGCTGATTACAGGTATCTACATATGGGTGAGCTAAACAGCTGCTTGGGATCTTTTCATTGTTTTACTTGTACTCTTCAAATATTTATAACTGCAGACTCACAGGAGGTTACTTGTGCCCTTCCCCCAGCTCCCCCAGGGAGGACATCTTACGAAGCTGTAGTACAAAACCGGAATGTGGATATCGCACTTACTGTTAACTAGACTCTTGCCTTGTTCAGTTTGTATGTGCTTAGTGTGTATGTGTATAGTTCTCTGCTATTTAATCCCATGCATAGATTCATGTAACCACCCTGCAATCAGGATACACACAGACTGTCCCATCACCGCCAAGCACCTCCCTTTGCTACCCTTTGTAGTTGCACCATCGGCCTCTTATCACTGACCCCTGCTAACTCCTTGTGTCCTCCCTCATTTTGTCATTTCGAAAATGTTATATAAATGGAATCATACTGGATATCAGCTTTTAAGATTAGCTTTTTATTTTATTGTATTTTTTTTACTAAGCAGAAGGCCTGACATCCACTCAAGTTGTTGCATAATCACTAGGTCCTGACTTTTTATTGCTGAGTCCTGCTCCGCAGTATAGATGGACCAGCGTTTGCTTAAGCATTCATGCATCGAAGGACATTGGGTTGTGTCCCCTTCGGGGCTATAAGGAATAAAGCTGCTGTGAATGTTTTTATACAGGTTTCAGTGTGCAAAGAAGCTTACATTTCTCTGGGATAAATGCCCCAAAGTACAGCTATTAGGCCATAGGGTCGTGCATGTTTGGTTTTATAAGAAACTGCCAAACTGCTTTCCAGAGTAACTATACTCTTCTAGACTTTCTCTAGCAACGTATGAGGAGGCTCAGTTTTTAAGGGGATAGTAATTTAACACCAAGAAAGTCATCTGGGTACAGGATTCGGAACCTTGTAGGATTAGAGGGCAGTATTGGAATCTTCCCTGGCCGAGAGATAGTAAAAGACTGTCTGCATTATGTGTTATGATGTGACTTTTCTAACTGAATGTTGTTTTAAATAAATGAGCCACTTAAACTGTCTCCACAGAGACACGTGTGCGCTCGCTTATTGGCGATGCAATATTGTTTTATGTTGTTGCTGTTTTCCAGTGTTTTCCCTGGCAGACATTTCCTTTTGCTGCTGGTGTGAGGCACGGAGGGGGAGTCTGATCAGATGTGCACACGCGGACGTGGGGGTGAGGGAGATGGCGCTTACATCACAATGCTTGCTCGGGTACATACCTGAACGTTAGCTTCGTCTCTCGCGTGGAGAGGGTGAAGCTAACTCACCGGCTGTTGTGAGGACCCTGGACGCTGACAGCATGGCTCCAGGCTTATGGCAGGTACTTCTAGGTCCTCTGTCTTCGAGAATTTCAATGTTATGCCTTTATGATTCATTTTTATGTAATTTAGAAATAGCTAATATCTCCATTCGCTCTAGTTTTACAAAAGAAAGAAAAATCCATAGATCTTTAATAAGAGGAACAGTGATAGTGAGCCTTCCATGTATTGAGAACATATTGAGTATTGTGCGGTGCTTGACGCGCATGAGTTACGTGTCTCGTTTAAGCTTCACAGCAGATCCATGACTCAGTACTCTTGCGATACCCATTTTTCACCTCAGGGAAACTGAGGCTTAGAGAAGTTAATTGACTTGACAAAGGTCACGTGTCTTGGGAGGCTAGAATTTGAACGTAGGCAGTTTGTCTCTAGTGTTCTAATCATGCACCTGTACCTGTTCTTCAGAGTCTGTTGCTTTCTCAAGTGCAGTTTTCTGCATGGTATACATGATGACGGACGTGCCAGTATGTTTGCTGCGTTCACTGGGGGCCAAGCTTCGAAGAAGTACTTTTGAGCTTTTCTAGAGGTCAACAAAGCAACCACGCAAACAAAAATCACCTCACGTTTCAGAAAGAAGAATCTGACTCACCTGGGTAGTTTTTAAATAGCTAGTCTGGATTTTTGAGAGGCATGATAATTACTCTAAATGACACGCTAGAGAAGGCTTTGGTCACCCTGACGGGGGGAAAGCATTGTCTCTAAAACGTATGATTTTCCCCGCACTGTAATTTAATTCATAAAGATATTATAGGAAGTAGTAAATAGTACCTGTGAGTGACCTGACCCATCCCTTCCACAGGGACATAACTTTGCCAGTGTATAATTCGGTATTGTTTATAATTCCAAGTGTGGGGGAGCCGTGCAATTTCAGGTTTGTTGTTGTCACAGTGAGGCTCCCGTGTAACTCAGGGGCCTCAGGCCATGCTCACATGTCACATTTCCTTCTGAAAAGGTGTTTGGGATTTGGAAACCAAACTCTCAGTTTTGATATGCATGTCTCATCTAAGTCTCTTTGTTTCTTATCACTCTTCAGTGCATGAACAGATTCAGACACAGCCTGTTTTAAAAGCTTAAGCAAGGTATAGTTAGGCAAGGGATGGAAAAAAATGAAGCTAAATTATCCGTGCAATGTATCAGTGAATGTATTGTTTTCATGACTGTGGGTCTGTTCGTTGAATTTAAAACGAGGACGTTGACACATGTTATTTTTCAATAGTATTTAATGGGTACCTACTGTGGGCCAGGCACTGTGCTAGGCAGTCGACAGAACATTTTTTTTTTTCCTTAAAATGATCTGATGAAGTAGATGGTGGCATTGTCCCCATTTTCTAAATGATAACATGAGGTCTTCCGAGTCACATGGCCCGTGTGTGGCAAGACTGCTCTTCATCTGTTGCTTTTCTGTTTCCCGGCCATGATCTTCCCTCTGTTACACTGGAGGAGGAGACAGAACTGGGATTTGGTTCTGGCTCAAAAGACGAGTTATGTTGGTAGAGTATCCTTTCATGTGGCTGAGAGGTCATGCGTGGAATGCACTAGTCAGTTCATTTCTTATTTAAATGTAATGACAAAGTGTGTCCATGGGAGGCATTTCCCACTTAGCTGATGTGGTACCATAAGAATAAGTTGCAGACAGTGGTGGTGTATGATGTCACTTAAGCTGTTTTTCTCCATGTCTCGGAAAACTACTATCCTATTCCCAAGATAAACTCCTGGTTGTAATTAGTGCAAGGACAGAGCAGCAGGGATACCACCTACCGTAGGCGGCCCCTCTGTTGCTTTTACATAGATGCCTTCTCTCTAGATAGAATCCTCCCATTATGGTGTAGAATATATTCCTTAGATTTTTTTATTATTAAATGTATTGGGGTGACATTGGTTCGTAAAATGCTATGGGTTTCCAGTGTACATGTCTATAATACCCCCTCAATACACTGCATTGTGTGAAGAACATATTTTCTCTAGTTTTTAAAGCAGATTTTCTTTCCTTATTATAGCTGATTTAGGGAAGAAGGGAAATTAGTTTGCCTGCCTTGAGATCTAACAGGAGGACGTCGTAAGGAGATAGTTTAAGACCATCCTGGGTCCAGAATGTAAAATTTGCCATGAGTATTCCACGAGGAGGTAGTAGAAAATTTATTGAGTAAGTAGTTAGTACATTGGGTAGAATCATTTAGAAAATGATTTTCTCATCTATACAGGGGTAAGAGGTTTCCTACTTTGATAGCTAAAATTCCAGATGCTACTCAGCTTAAAGTGATTGATAGAAAATGGGAGCAGTTAGCTAGACCTGTGTTTTGACTTCAAGTCAAAGGTTAGTTCCTGGCACTTTTTACGAAGACAACTGTCCCTTCACGTCACTCGTCTGTGAGCGATGCTAAATTCCTTATCTCTGCATAGGAGCGAATCGCAAGAGATCTTGTTCTTGAGTTCCTCATTAGAGAACACGTATGGTTCAGTGTGTGTCTGATACCTTATCAATCGCTAGCCACCACTAAAATAAAACAAGATTTAAAACTCGCCGAGTACGAGCAGACAAAAGCCTAGTCTTCGTAATGAAACGGAAGATAAAGTGCATAGCGTGTAAACACACAAACAGGATTAAATAAAGTATCAAAGTAAGTGCCAGTATATCTGTCTTCTCAGTAAATGCATTTGGATGAAACACTAGCGGCTTCAAACTCAGACTGAGTTTTATAAAACCCAACTAAATACTGTTTATAAGAGACGGTCTTAAAACATAATGACCTGCCTCTAAAGTAGTCAAGTGCTTAGAAATGAAAGCAGAATGGTGGTTTCAGGGTTTGGGGGGAAGAGGAAATGGGGAGTTGTCGTTTAACAGATAGAGAGTCTCCGTTTTAGGAGCTGGAAAAGTTTTGGGGACCTGTTTCACAGCAATACGAATATACTTCACACTACTGAACTGTGACCAAAACATGGTTAAGATGGTAACCTTTGTTGTGGTTTTTGCCACAATTAAGAAAACATAATAACCCACCAAAATTAAAAATAAAAAGACCGGTTAAGATCTATTACCAATGGCAGGTGACAATCAAGTCTGATAAGATTAATGTCAGATAAAGCAGAATTCTATTAATATTGTGTGCACGCAGGAGTAATGTAAAAGCAAATACTAGTAGAAATGGATGGAGAAATTGTTTTTACAGCCTGGAACTGAGGCCACGGAGTGGTGGAGCTGGGGTCTGAACCCAGGTTATGTGACTGCAGAGCCCACACTTTGTCACCAGCCTGCACTGCCTCCTTACGAAAGGGCTGTCCTTCCGAAGCTCTTTTAGGATGCAGTTGCCCAGATTTGACGCACATGCTGTCATAGACTCGATGTTCCAATAAGTATTGGCTTCTCAGGCCAGTCTTAATTCATGTTTCTGAGTGCCACAGCATCGTCGGTCACCACGCCATTCTGAGGGCCTGAGACCGTGCTGGCCTTTTCACTTTGGAGACTAAGAACTACTGTCTCCGCACCCCTCCACCTACTGCCTGGCCCGGTGGCCCTCTGCAGCTGGGGGGGGGGGGGACAGAGGCTAAATGCTCTGAGGGGGAGGCTTCAGGCTTCTGGCAAAACCTCTGGGATTCTGGAGTTCATTCAGTTCCCGACAAGCTGCCTTTTCTCCCCTTCCTTCTTTTTCTGCTGTCGTTTCCACTTTTCCGCTTCTTGTCCTGGAGTGGAACCCCTCTCTCCTCTCCTGCCCCAGGTCTTGATGGAATGACAAAACTTCTTGGCTCTTGTCTAAGGGTGTTTTCACTGCCAACAGTTGTTGGAAACAGGCAGCTAACAGGCGTGACTAGCTCTGGTCCCATTCCCACCTCTCTTTCCACATAGATGCACAGTCTCATTAGGAAAAGAAGAAGATATATAAGAGCTATTTGTGGGCACTGACTATTTAGCTCTCTAGGCAAAGGCACAGCTCCCTTTAGGGGGAAACGAAGATCCTGTGTGTCTCTGGGTGGTCATTGAAGCCACTGGGCTAGGACTGCGTGAGGACAGCAGATGTGGTGCTTGGGAAGCGGCACTAGGGGCGGAGGGGAGAAGTGACAATCGATTTCCCGAGTTTTCTTCTCTCCTCTTCTGTTCTGTCATATGGCTGGTTTGATTCATGGGCTGAGGACAGACCCTGGACTGAGGTCCTAGGAGTTGGAAAGAAGATGGTCTTAGCACCTTAGTTTGCATTACAGAGGGAAGGAAAGTGGGAAGCGGAACTTGGAGGAAGCGGAGACGGCCTGGTGGCGGCCACCCGACCAACAGGTATCAGAGGAAACCCTTTTTTTTTTTGCAATTATTTCTATATATAATGTAGAGCAGTTGAGTATTGATTACTCTCTTTTTATATGAAGTGTGAATTTTAGTTTGGTGGTATATTTGGTTACATTGAGAGGCCAACATATTTCTCCCGAATGATTCTGAAATCTCACTTCCCTCCTCGAATCATCGTCTTCTTTCCTCTGAATGATTTTCATGTGAAGCAGCGCAATTAAGTCTTGTTAAGTGTGGCAATACATTACTTGATAATTCCCATAAATTCTCTAAAATGTGAGGAGGAGAAAATGGAATGTGGCCTAAGTCAGCTCCAGGGATGTTTAGAGAAACGATTTCTTCAGTCTTGTTTCTGCAGATCACACACAGATTTTTGTGGAAAATGGGGGGATTTGATAAGTGCAGTGTGTGTTTTCTTGCACAATGGCTATGTGTCTAGTGCAGGAAGTCCTTCGTGGATTCCTCTGACGGTGGAGGTGGAGGCCATGCCTACTTAAGATGGTACGCGAATAAGGTTTAAAGGGACTTGAATGGAGAGAGGCTTTTTAAATAAGGGCTGTGACATATTTACTTGGATGTTCAGGGTTGACTGGAAAGAAAGGAAGAAGCACATCATGAAAGCTTGGTTTGGACCCACGCTTCCATTTTGTAGGAAAATCATCCCGTCAGATCTGCTCCGAGGCCTCTTCTGCATTCCTACACGTCGCCATGCTGCACACAATTGCACAATGGAAAACACAGCACTTACGCAGAAAATAGGGTTAGGGACCCAACATTCAAAAACGTCCAAAGTGACACATTTAAAAAAGGTAGGAACCAAATACAAATGGTAGCTTGGTCTCACACCTGCTAAGTGGTTAAGAAGTACTTAAGGATGTCAATAAATGTGGCACTTTCACTTGCAAAAGCCCTGAAGTTGGCTTGTGAAAGTGGGTGGGCTTCAGAGGGCTGCAGCATGTAAGTTATTGGGACCTGGGGACTCTGAGCGATGTCATCAATGCCTGTGGTTTAAATAGCGATCACTCTGTATTCTGATTGGTTCGTACACCATATGGATATGCGTGCAGTATATTATATCTAGATGCATAAGCCACAAGTATCGACTTAGATCTCATACGTACGCAGAGTCCATAGAGATAGCAGATTAGTGGTTGCTCGGGGCTAGGGCGAGGCAGGGCATGGGGTTCCATTTGGGCTGATGCAGAAGTTCTGCAATTAGATACTGGGGACGGTTGCATCAACACTGAGTGTACTTCGTGCTATGAAATGCATTTTAAAATGGTTGAAATGGTAAACTTTATGTGATGTGTGTTTTCTCACACACACACACACACACACACACACACACACACACACACACACACACAGCCATAGTTGAGTCTGTGTTCTGGGCAGAGCTCATTGCTTGGCGGGACTGGGGACCCAGTAAGACGTGCAGCTTAGTTGGGAAGGGAGGGAAATGGAATGACAGCGAGATTACAAGGCGGAAATGGAGTGTGCCATGGAGGAGGTGAGCACAGGAGGCTGTGGGGTCCTAAGGAGGGGTGCACCTGCTCTCCCGGAGGAACCCCAAGGCCTTCCAACAGGAGTAGCACATAAGATGGACTCATTAGGCCCCAATTGAGCAGCATGTGAAAAGCTCTAGAAAAGACCCATTTCCTGGCCTGGCCCCATTCAAGTTAAATCAAAATCTCTGGAAGGAGGGGCTTAAGAATAAGTGTTTTTTAAAAAGTTGCCCAGGTGATTGTCTCATGCATGCTGGGGTGAGAACTTCAGATTTGGGGAACTGTTGGCTATTGGCAGGTGCATTCTGGGAGGAGGAAGTTGCAGAAGCAGATGCCCAGCTGGGAAAGCCTGAGGTCTGGCTGACTAGACAGAGGGTCTGAGTGTAGGCGACGGGAGCCAGGCAGGGAACACAGCCTAGGCGACCTCACGCGCGTCTTTAGTGTCTGTGGAGGAATCTGCTGTTAGTTTTGTCATCAGTGGGGAGGACTCGAAGGATTTGATGAGGGCAGAAAGGGTAGATATCTGTCCTTGTGTGTTAGATGAACCCGGCAACGTTTTTTTTTTTTTTTTTTTTTTTTTTTTTTAAAGATTTTATTGGGGAAGGGGAACAGGACTTTATTGGGGAACAGTGTGTACTTCCAGGACTTCTTTTTTCCAAGTCAAGTTGTTGTCCTTTCAATCTTAGTTGTGGAGGGCGCAGCTCAGCTCCAGGTCCAGTTGCCGTTGCTAGTTGCAGGGGGCACAGCCCACCATCTGTTGTGGGAGCCGAACCAGCAACCTTGTGGTTGAGAGGACACACTCCAACCAACTGAGCCATCCGGGAGCTCAGCTGCAGCTCAGCTCAAGGTGCCGTGTTCAATCTTAGTTGCAGGGGGCACTGCCCACCATCCCTTGCGGGACTCGAGGAATTGAACTGGCAACCTTGTGGTTGAGAGCCCATGCTCCAACCAACAACTGAGCCATCCATGAGGCAGCTCAGCTCAAGGTGCCCTGTTCAATCTTAGTTGCAGGGGGCAGAGCCCACCATCCCTCGCGGGACTCGAGGAATTGAACTGGCAACCTTGTGGTTGAGAGCCCACTGGCCCATGTGGGAATCGAACTGGCAGCCTTCGGAGTTAGGAGCACAGAGCTCTAACCACCTGAGCCACCGGGCCGGCCCCCCGGCAACGTTTTGAGATAAAAATGAGCTGCATGTACCTCGCTGGAGCCTGGGAGGCCTGTTAGGAACGCATTTTAGTCTCTGTACCTGAGGTGCTCACAGTGGGCTCTGCAGGCCCCGTGGGGTCTGCAAACACAGAGCTGTCTTCCTAATAGTGCTGAGATGTTATGTGCCGTTTTCACTGGGTTTGGCATTTGTGCTAATGGTGCAAAGACAATGCTGGGAAAACTCTTCATGCCTTAGCACGAGTCAAGGCGGTGGCAGCAAGCTGTGGACATGGAATTTTTCACCTCCAGGCTTCTACAGATCTTTGAGTTGCAAGCTGAAATAGCTGCCTTTTTTTTTTTTTTTTTTTTTTTTTTTTAAAGGAACACCATTTTTATATGGAAGGCTAATTGACGTATTACATTTATTCAGACTTGGGTAGCTGGCAGACATTTTCTTGCAAATGAACAACACGAGCCTGTCACTTCAAGGCATTTGATGGCACTTATTGCCAATGGTAAAATTTGCCCTTTCAAGCAAAACTGAGAATTTTGAAAACTATGTGTCTGCCACTGTGCACTTAATAGTGTACTAGTACTTTAAATCTCTTTCGAGGGTATTCTGCAGATATTTTGCTATGGTATAATGAAATGCATCAACATTTGGAAGGCCTGCATGACTAAGTGAACTGGTATTTCCCGGTATTCGTCTTCGGGAGCGATGCCGCGGGAGGGTTTGACCTGTATGGCTTGTTTGCTTACACCTTCATTCAGGGAGCACAGGCAGTTCTGTCAGATTTTCAGTGTGGTTCCTGCATAAGGGATGGCCAGACAGAAAGCCAAAACACACACAGATGTTTTGAACCTGGAGGATTTAGAAAGCAGTAGTACTTTGTAATGAAACCAGGAAGTCAAGTGAGGGAACTGGTGAGGGGAGGGTAAAGAAAAGTGGTTTGCTTTTGGCTGGGTCCTGATATGAAATTTCCTCAATCCTTTATAAAATATGTTGCAAAGAAGCTAAACTTCCCGAAGCTTTTCTGTTTGGGGAAGACTTCTATGGAGTTAGATGCAACAAAATCAATTTTCAAAGATTTCTTTCTCTTAATAATCACAGTTTCCTTTTTTTTCCTGTTTATCTTCCGTGGGCCCCAAATCAGCCCATCCTGGGCCTCACGGACCCCATGGTGAGAACCCCTGGACTCTGGGTAGCCTTTCCTTGCTGGTCTCAGATGCTGGGCTCCGTACTGGAGAACTCAGGAACGCATCTCTGGGGTTTTGAAACTACTAGAACTGGTCAACGCCCCACTCTGCTGCAGGAATTCCCTAATCATGACTTGTTTCACCATAGCCTCTGACCTAATTTGTTCTTGTTTTTTATTTGCAAGCTCATTTTTATTGGATATGCAATATCCCTTCCCCCAACTGCATCCCAAGGATCCTATTGAAAAGTCTGTGGGTTGCTGAGTACAGAGTCAGTTCTCTCACGATGGTAACCCATCCCGTCCTTGAAGACAGTGTTAGGTACAAGACGTGAGGCTGAAACTGGGAGAGAACTACGTTTTTCTGTGTAGGAAAGTGGGTGAGCTTGAGAAACTGAAACTCTCCTTTTTTCTTTTTTTTTTAAACTGAGGTGTGAACAATAGCCAATGAGATTCAGAGACTTCTCATGCAACGGTGAAGAGAGTGTAGACTGGTGACTGGAGAATGAAAAGAAAGATTTGAGGAGAGCTCTGCCTGTAGGGCTTGGTGTCAGTCTGTGGTGTCAATACCCTCGTCCTTTGCCCTGTGAAATCTGTAGTAAAATCCACAGTGCTCAGTACTCTGAAGGAATGTTCCAGATAGATGGAGAAAAGCCTTCTCTGGGTGGGGCTGAGGAAAAACATGGAGGCCCTAGGAGAGTTTAGTATTATGCAGACTCGTAAGTCTTATGGTGGCTGTTCATCTCTCTTCTTCATGGATGTAGAAGCCTGTGCTTATTGAAAATATCCAGTGATCCCAAGTTAGACAGGCGGGTCATACCATGTCCAGGAAAGGGACCTAACACAAGGAACTGGGACCTGTCCAGGTCAGGGCACTGTCACAGGAGATCCGACAGCAAAAGCAAAGGGTGGCAGCTGACCTGTCATGGGGTGACATTTTCTGAATCAAGGCTTCATAAGCATTAAAAGTGCTCAACGAAAAATTGCAAAAGATGTCTAAATATGGAAAATAGAAAGCACTGGCTGGAATTCAAGTAAAAATAAAGAGATAACAAATGACTAGCAAAAATGACTAGAAGAAGGTAGAAATTCCATATATGGTAAATGATGTCAAGGTATGCTGGTGGTTTTCAACCAATTAGAAAACTAAAGTTTTTTCCCAGCTTGGTGTAGACACCGCTGAGACCAGGGCTTCCGCCTGTGTCCTCAGGCCATCCCTGTCCCCTCTGCACATAAGGCCTCCTGTCCACTGCTCACACCTCAACACCTCCCTGCTCAGACTGGGGCCCTCAAGATTGTTCCATTCTTCCCCAGTGTCCTCACCACCCCTCCTTAGTGGCACGTGGTTGTTTTGAATGCTGTCGAGAGCCAGCAATCGAGCTGTGGCAGGACCAGACGCCCCAGATGTGACGAGCTGATAGCGCCAACTTATGTGCCTAAATGACACCACCTGCTGTGGATGCTTTTCAGAAATGACCACATCCTTTTTCTGATGTGGGTCACCTGCACCTCCTCCCCCTGCTGTGTCGATGTTACTGGGCTGGGGGTGGGGGTTGGAGATGGGACATAGGTGGGAATCCTCCTTGCTGAGGTCCAGCTGCATTCGGAGTGGGGAGGATGCAGGCAGCTGTGCCTGCACATTTCACTGTGGCACGTGAGCTGCACTGACCCTGTGAGGCAGGCTTCTCCTGCAGCACTGAGCTCCATACCACCTTCAGCTGACCCCACCCCTCACCCCTCTGATTTCCCTGAGCAGTGGGCCCTGGGTCTGTAGTGGGAGTGTCTGATCTGAAAGGCTGCAGTCAGGAAGTCACTCCAAGCAGGGGAAGGTCGCCCCGGGAAGCAGGGCCGCCATTTTGGATGAGGGGTGCCGGGATGACCCCCACTGTGTATGATGGTTGCTCAGTGCTGCGTCTACCCTGCCCCGGCCCCCATGAAGGTGGCTCCTCCCTGCACAGGCCTAATATCGGGGTGCGGGTTCAGGGGAAAAGACATGTAAACACTTTTTATTTGGTTTAGTTTCTTGGCACATAATAGTCATGATTTTGAAGACTAAGGCTCTGAAATGGATGGGCTGGCAGTAGACTTCTGTCACCTTGGACTCAGGTCACAGAGTGAGGAATGCCTGTCACTGCCCTCAGCTGTGTG